>NC_136517.1:50183528-50576028 GCF_053919585.1 Euprymna scolopes
TTTCTTAAATCAATCTCATTTTTGGTGTGGGTAAACATAAACACGCAGAAGCTTCGCAGAAGCTTCGCAGAAAGCGGTAGTTTTTATTTTAATATTGTATTTTCCTTAATGCGTAACATAATGAGTTTAAACTTTATACTGTGATTATCTTATATATACTGTGAATATTTAATAGACTATAGGAGCGCAAAACAAGCATCACTATTTTTATGTATGGGGGTTTCATAAACCAAATATTCAAGCTTCTCTAATTTTGAAAATTAGCTAGTATTGGAAATTAGGGAATTATCATAATTACAATTGAAAATAAAGAATTATATAAAATTATTTGTATTTTAATTAACAATAGTATATTGGAAATAAAATTGAATAATCAAATTTTTTAAATTTATTCCATGAAGCCCTCTGATTTTAAAACTGGCCTTTTGTGTACTGCTGCAGTTAAATACAGATAGAAATATCGCTGAATCTTGAATTGCTGTCATGTAATAATTAAGTTAAAATAGAAACTGTTTATCAAAATGCATGAAAATCCTAAAAATTTATGACAACTGGAAAACCACACCAAAAATTGAATTATTAATAAAAAATGCCTTGGCTCCTTTGAGTGCTTCCTAACTAATGACTAAACAGTTAACTATTTAATGTATATAAACTTAAACGTTTACGTCAATATATAAATTAAACTTATCCACGTTTTTAAATATAAAAACAATTGAAACCTGAAAGTTCTTCATAATAAGGTTGCATATATGTATTCAGTGAATAAAAATAAATCAACGTAATTAATAATAAAAAGATATTATAGGGCACTTTTTCGTGGCGGGGTTATAATAAAGAATTGCAATTTTAATACATTTTACTTAAAATATAAATTAAGTTAAGAACAGGTCAATCAGCCATTATAAAAAATGAGAAAATAAAAGTGATCATGATCTCAAAGTCTGCACTGATATTTTGAAGTTATCTTCCACGAGGATGATATAGATTCTGTTTTTTCCTTCAGGAATACGTCGGACAGCAAATTGAGTGAATCTTTCATGGGAAAGCAATCCCAAGCTAACTTGGCATCTTTTACAAAATCTTTCTTCTGATCAACACTGCCGTATGGAAGCCATATTTGAAAATTCTTACACTTTACTTCTTTCTGACATTGAAAATTTCAACTAGAATTTCCAGCATTTTGTTGTCTCAAATGCAATAAAAAGAAAAAGAAAAGAAAAAACGCCGGTCTACATGATTGACCAGGTTCGAGTCTTGTGAAATGCGACAAATGGCTCAGCATCATCTGCCAAACAATTTCACAAAAAAAAAAAAAAAAGAAAAAAAAAAAAGCTTCCAAAATTATGAACGGACTGGAATTTTCCTCTAACAAAAAACCAAAAAAAAAAAAAAAAAAAAAAAAAAAAAAGCCCAAAAAGGAAACAAAAACATCTAATTATTGTCTTGTTAGTCATATTTTGCTTCTAATTAATATATTTTTTTTTCTTCATGAAAATATAAATTCTGTTATTGTTTTCGTCCGTCAGTTTCTTTTACTTTTCTCCAAGATATTTTGTATAATGTCCAAGTTCAACTATTTTCCAGTTATTTAGACATGATATGAAGAATGGAATTAAATGTGACTAGCTGAGTTACCGATTGCTATTAATGTTAGATTATTTGAATTAGGGAAAAGTCAATTTGCAAAGCAAATTGAATCCAAAAATAAATAAACGAACACAATCTAAAATTAGCCTTTTTTTCTGTTTATTTCCCTCTCCTATCTCTCACCTTAAAAAAAAAAATCCCCGATGAAGTCATTTTTGCTTTCCTCTCTCTCTCTCTCTCTCTCTCTCTCTCTCTCTCTCTCTCTCTCTCTCTTTGCTCTCTCTCTCTCTCTCTTTGCTCTCTCTCTCTCTCTCTTTGCTCTCTCTCTCTCTCTCTTTGCTCTCTCTCTCTCTCTCTTTGCTCTCTCTCTCTCTCTCTTTGCTCTCTCTCTCTCTCTCTTTGCTCTCTCTCTCTCTCTTTGCTCTCTCTCTCTCTCTCTTTGCTCTCTCTCTCTCTCTCTTTGCTCTCTCTCTCTCTTCTCTTTGCTCTCTCTCTCTCTCTCTTTGCTCTCTCTCTCTCTCTTTGCTCTCTCTCTCTCTTTGCTCTCTCTCTCTCTCTCTTTGCTCTCTCTCTCTCTCTCTTTGCTCTCTCTCTCTCTCTCTTTGCTCTCTCTCTCTCTCTTTGCTTTCTCTCTCTCTTTGCTTTCTCTCTCTCTTTGCTTTCTCTCTCTCTTTGCTTTCTCTCTCTCTTTGCTTTCTCTCTCTCTTTGCTTTCTCTCTCTCTTTGCTTTCTCTCTCTCTTTGCTTTCTCTCTCTTTGCTTTCTCTCTCTTTGCTTTCTCTCTTTCTCTCTCTTTGCTTTCTCTCTCTTTGCTTTCTCTCTCTTTGCTTTCTCTCTCTCTCTCTTTGCTTTCTCTCTCTCTCTCTCTCTCTCTCTTTGCTTTCTCTCTCTCTCTCTCTCTCTCTCTCTCTCTCTCTCTCTTTTTCTTTCTCTCTCTCTCTCTCTCTGCTTTCTCTCTCTCTCTCTCTTTGCTTTCTCTCTCTTTGCTTTCTCTCTCTCTCTCTCTTTGCTTTCTCTCTCTCTCTTTGCTTTCTCTCTCTCTCTCTTTGCTTTCTCTCTCTTTGCTTTCTCTCTCTCTTTGCTTTCTCTCTCTCTTTGCTTTCTCTCTCTCTTTGCTTTCTCTCTCTCTTTGCTTTCTCTCTCTCTTTGCTTTCTCTCTCTCTTTGCTTTCTCTCTCTCTTTGCTTTCTCTCTCTCTTTGCTTTCTCTCTCTCTCTTTGCTTTCTCTCTCTCTCTTTGCTTTCTCTCTCTCTCTTTGCTTTCTCTCTCTTTGCTTTCTCTCTCTCTCTCTCTCTTGCTTTCTCTCTCTCTCTCTCTTTGCTTTCTCTCTCTTTGCTTTCTCTCTCTTTGCTTTCTCTCTCTTTGCTTTCTCTCTCTTTGCTTTCTCTCTCTTTGCTTTCTCTCTCTCTCTCTTTGCTTTCTCTCTCTCTCTCTCTTTGCTTTCTCTCTCTCTCTCTCTCTTTGCTTTCTCTCTCTCTCTCTCTCTTTGCTTTCTCTCTCTCTCTCTCTCTTTGCTTTCTCTCTCTCTCTCTCTTTGCTGTCTCTCTCTCTCTCTTTGCTGTCTCTCTCTCTCTCTTTGCTTTCTCTCTCTCTCTCTCTTTGCTTTCTCTCTCTCTCTCTCTTTGCTTTCTCTCTCTTTGCTTTCTCTCTCTTTGCTTTCTCTCTCTTTGCTTTCTCTCTCTTTGCTTTCTCTCTCTTTGCTCTCTCTCTCTCTCTTTGCTCTCTCTCTCTCTTTGCTCTCTCTCTCTCTCTTTGCTCTCTCTCTCTCTTTGCTCTCTCTCTCTCTTTGCTCTCTCTCTCTTTGCTCTCTCTCTCTTTGCTCTCTCTCTCTTTGCTCTCTCTCTCTTTGCTCTCTCTCTCTTTGCTCTCTCTCTCTTTGCTCTCTCTCTCTTTGCTCTCTCTCTCTTTGCTCTCTCTCTCTTTGCTCTCTCTCTCTTTGCTCTTTCTCTCTCTCTTTGCTCTTTCTCTCTCTCTTTGCTCTTTCTCTCTCTCTTTGCTCTTTCTCTCTCTCTTTGCTCTTTCTCTCTCTCTTTGCTCTTTCTCTCTCTCTCTTTGCTCTTTCTCTCTCTCTTTGCTCTTTCTCTCTCTCTTTGCTCTTTCTCTCTCTCTTTGGTCTTTCTCTCTCTCTCTTTGGTCTTTCTCTCTCTCTCTTTGCTCTTTCTCTCTCTCTTTGCTCTTTCTCTCTCTCTTTGCTCTTTCTCTCTCTTTGCTCTTTCTCTCTCTCTTTGCTCTTTCTCTCTCTCTCTTTTCCTCTTTCTCTCTCTCTCTTTGCTCTTTCTCTCTCTCTCTTTGCTCTTTCTCTCTCTCTCTTTGCTCTTTCTCTCTCTCTTTGCTCTCTCTCTCTCTCTCTTTGCTCTCTCTCTCTCTCTTTGCTCTCTCTCTCTCTCTCTTTGCTCTCTCTCTCTTTCTCTTTGCTCTCTCTCTCTCTCTTTGCTCTCTCTCTCTCTCTCTTTGCTCTCTCTCTCTCTTTGCTCTCTCTCTCTCTCTTTGCTCTCTCTCTCTCTCTCTTTGCTCTCTCTCTCTCTCTCTTTGCTCTCTCTCTCTCTCTCTCTTGCTCTCTCTCTCTCTCTCTTTGCTCTCTCTCTCTCTCTCTTTGCTCTCTCTCTCTCTCTTTGCTCTCTCTCTCTCTTTGCTCTCTCTCTCTCTTTGCTCTCTCTCTCTCTCTTTGCTCTCTCTCTCTCTCTTTGCTCTCTCTCTCTCTCTCTTTGCTCTCTCTCTCTCTCTTTGCTCTCTCTCTCTCTCTTTGCTCTCTCTCTCTCTCTCTTTGCCTTCTCTCTCTCTCTTTGCCTTCTCTCTCTCTCTCTTTGCTCTCTCTCTCTCTCTTTGCTCTCTCTCTCTCTCTTTGCTCTCTCTCTCTCTTTGCTCTCTCTCTCTCTCTTTGCTCTCTCTCTCTCTTTGCTCTCTCTCTCTTTGCTCTCTCTCTCTTTGCTCTCTCTCTCTTTGCTCTCTCTCTCTTGCTCTCTCTCTCTCTTTGCTCTCTCTCTTTGCTCTCTCTCTCTCTCTTTGCTCTCTCTCTCTCTCTTTGCTCTCTCTCTCTCTCTCTTTGCTCTCTCTCTCTCTCTCTTTGCTCTCTCTCTCTCTCTCTTTGCTCTCTCTCTCTCTTTGCTCTCTCTCTCTCTCTCTCTCTTTGCTCTCTCTCTTTTTGCTCTCTCTCTCTTTGCTCTCTCTCTTTTTGCTCTCTCTCTCTCTTTTTGCTCTCTCTCTCTCTCTTTTTGCTCTCTCTCTCTCTCTTTTTGCTCTCTCTCTCTCTCTTTTTGCTCTCTCTCTCTCTCTTTGCTCTCTCTCTCTCTTTGCTCTCTCTTTGCTCTCTCTTTGCTCCCTCTCTCCTCTCTCTTTGCTCTCTCTCTCTTTGCTCTCTCTCTCCTCTCTCTCCTCTCTCTCTTTGCTCTCTCTCTCCTCTCTCTCTCTCTCTTTGCTCTCTCTCTCTCCTCTCTCTCTCTCTCTTTGCTCTCTCTCTCTCTTTGCTCTCTCTCTCTCTTTGCTCTCTCTCTCTCCTCTCTCTCTCCTCTCTCTCTCTCTCTCCTCTCTCTCTCTCTCTTTGCTCTCTCTCTCCTCTCTCTCTCTCCTCTCTCTCTCTCTCTCTCTTTGCTCTCTCTCTCTTTGCTCTCTCTCCAACTAGCCAATGCTAAGTGTTAGATGGATACATTCTGCCTAAGAAAACAGCAATCCTTCCTCCTTTATCAGAAACATCGTTAATGTAATGTTAGAACTAAAGGACAAAATAAGGGAATCGAGAGTTATGAGGCTGGTGAAAATAAAGCCATAGTCCAGTTTTACTCTCCTAATAAGATTGATACTTGTGATATTTTCTTTTGTTTATGTAATTAATGAACCATTCCTACTTTTAGTTTCCTAGTTAGTTTTATTAACTTAGATTTTTAATAAGTAATGTGCATGTGTAACAGAAGTGAGAGTGATGGACACCGTATAAAAGAGAGGCAGAATTCATGTTTACTGCTTGATCGATCTCGGGTTTTTTTTTTTTTTTTTTTTTTTTGTGTGTGTGTCTGAAAGGTGGTTTCGTATGTATGGACATAAAATGCGTGTATAAATTAAGAATAGATAACAATGTTTGTCATGTCAGAAAGTGATCCGTTCTTAATATGCAGGTGGTAAACATTTTAAGTCCCCTTGGAACTTGTAATTATAGTTAAGGAAGGAAGAGGTGGGGGAGGGAGGTGCAAACGTTTTGTGTAGCATTATTTGAGCATCCCTTTTTTAGGTATATGATTTTTTTTTTTTTGTACCAAGAAAGAATATTAAAAGCAGAAGTATGTGCTCTACTGTTTGTCATACGCAAATAGCAAGTCTATAATTATTGTTGGGTGGACCGAATGGAGACAGCTAAAATAACGGGTGTAATTTTAGCTCATTTTTAATTACTATAAAAAAATACCTTTGTTGGCCAATATACAAGGTGTTATTCTATTTAGTATGCTCCAGTTTAGGATTAGAATTTATGTCTTAGGAGAAATGTCTGTTCAATTAGTCATTGTGGACAACTTATTCTGGATCAATGATTAGAGATCCTATTGTAAAATGCTTTCGGCCCGTGAAACCTTGGCTGCCCTTTCGTGCCCTTTAGACATCCTATGGTTGGTCAAAACCTAGTTTAGATGAAACCAACCATTACATAAATATCATTAACTATATGCATACTAGCTGGAAGAGGTGTTTATAATAAAATAATAAGACCCACTTTGAATGTTTGATGAGTGCAAGAGATGAAACTTTAAAATACTTAAAAGCAAGTAGAAAAAAATTAACATGCGAAGAAGTGTGTTAACATATAGATTGTACTAAATGTGCCCATGACCCGTTGAGTCACAACCAGTACCATTATTCTATTTTCATTTCATTAAAAAATTCATAAGCTATGACGTATCTGTTCAGACACCCTTCTCGCATAACTAAAAATGTCTCTTTACTTCTGTATCCTTATTAATTCACAAGGAGTCTTCACGCAAGTCTTTATCAGTGATTGCTGACATTAACTAGTAGAGTTTAAGTGATAACAAGTGTCCCCAGATTTTCAATACTGTCCATCTCTTTCAATAACTATTACAAATAATTCTGCATTATCGCAACAGCTGTTTACTATTGACCTTTTTTTTTTTTTTTTTACTGACGAGGAACATTGGTCTTTGGAATTTCAATAGCATTAGCCCCTCCTTTGCCTAAGGTACTTTCTGCACCTTTCTAGTGGAGGTCTGGTTGGTGCTCTTTCTCTCTTCTCTTTCTATTCTCCTCAATTCATCATGCCCATTTTCTGTTGTACTAGCCAAGGCTTGTGCTACCACATGTCTATGTGTGTTGTATGTGGGTGTAAGTTTATAGAATTATTATTATAAGAAATGTTATTTATTCTCAAGTGAAAAAACTTATTTTGCCATCTAATTTACATATGTGTTTGCAGTGTGTACAGACACGATTATGTAAATTAGATAACATTTAAAAAAAAAAGATGTTATTCTTTTAATGTTCACAGAGACATAAATATAAAGCATAATTGAGTAAACCTAGTGAAAGGGGATATAAAAAAAATACATAAGATAGAAATGGGCATATTGTTCGGGTAATTATTGAATTACAACTAATTAGCTTAATTGAATCATTTTTTTAACATAACTTTGTTCCAGAACTAAAATATAGTTTAATGTGTAATTTGTTCTGTTAAAGCATATTAAAAAAAAATTAACTATTCAGTTTTACTGTTTTATAATTCAATGATTAAAGAAATATTTCAATATGTTCCGCACAAGGGCTAAGTTTTTGGGTTATTTTTTTTTTTTTTTTATTTCATCAAAACTTAGATATTTTGCGATTATATTGTAATGGATATGGCATGGTAAATGATGTGTCTGAAGGCATGAACGTGTGATTTAAAAAATTGTGTATAGGCAATAAGGTTGTTTTTTTGTTTTTGTTTTTTTTAAATATTTAATAAGGAATCATTTTATGTTAAAATCTACTTAGCACAATGCATGTAATTTGAAGAAAAACGCATTTGAAATGTGTAAATGTGCCACAAGAAGTGTGATTTTTTCAGAAAACAGTTTTAACCGATGCAGCCTGTTTTTTTTGTTTTTGTTTTTTAAATTGCTCAAGACAAACGAAAATATTAAAAAGTCTTTTTTTTTCTACTCCTACATAAGAGTAAATTGATTTCGACTCCAAAACGTTCGTAATGTTATAATCTCATAGTTATACACTCATTTTCTTCAAATTTTCTAACTGTTTGATCCTTCAAACACATTTACTCTCAGATGATAGCTAAGGAGATGCACTAGAATATCCAAGTGGTGCCTATGGCTACAAGTGCCTATCATCTGTAAAATGATTATTTTCATTTTGCTATAACACCTTGTTCTATTTGCAAATATTTTTTGTATTGTGCATAAAGGTCTAGAATTTTTAGTGAAGTGTCTTTCTGGTTAATTTAGTGATTTAGATTGTGATTCCTTTTCTTTTTCTCCTGGCAACACTGGACTCCATTAGCAATATATAAACTTCTAGGAAGAGAGGGAGGGACAAAAGAGAGAGCAACCAGTCATAAAAGAAAGAAAGAAAAAATTGAGATAGAAATATGTTTTTGTGTTCACTCTGTCTAGAGATAACTTAAACAGTACTTGCTTTCCCTGCTTAGCAATGCAAAAAAAAAAAGAATGCTTGTTTCTGTTATATATGTATTGCAAGATTCTTTGCTAAAAAAAATGTTTTCACGACATTCATAAACTTATTGTTCACCAAATTATGCCATTTTTAGCCCTTCGCCTTCAGACATTTTTGTTTTCCTTTTTCATGAAAGGACATTTATTTTTATTCAACAGGAAAAAAAACTAATCTTCATGTCTTATTCAAACTTAACACATCTTGGCTGTCAGCAATCTTAAGATCTAAAAAAAAAAAAAAAAACTTACATAGATCATAATTACTGCTTGTTATGATCAGGACAAAAATTAGTTGTGGATTCTTAACCAACAAGAATGTCTTTCTATAGCTAGGATATAAAATAGATGTTTTGTTTTATGATTTTTTTTTTTAAGAAGGTCAGATCTGTCTCAATACAAGAATTGGCAGCTTTAATTTTCAAAACAGCTGTTCTTTTTATAATTCTTAAGAACTCATAAGCAATGTTCTTAGATTGTTAAACATTCTTCATGAGAAAAACGTAAATTTACATTAGAGATTTCTGTGAACATTGAAGGAACAGGAGACATTGTTGATATGATCACGTTGAAAGAATTAATGAGTGCCCTTAGGTTAGTAGTTGTAGATCGGTTAAAGTAGCAGGGCCAGGAAGACTAAAGAAAACGTGAGAAAGTAATAAGGATAGATTTGAAAGAGATAAATTTGACCTGACCAGAGATAGGTTAGTTTGAAAGTAAAGTTCTAAAAGCCAGTCAACACAAGACAGCATGTAAAACAAATGTTAAGCAGAATATGATGATGATGATTCTATTTTTTTTTTTTTTTTTTAATCTTTTTGAATTCAGTTTGTTTCAAGTTTTCATGTCGGTCTCCTTGTTTCAAAAGAATAATTTAACATAGAAACAAAGCCTGAAAATGTAAACCTGATCGTTTTCTATTAAAAAGAAAAATCTTGTGCATTGTTTTTTAAAGTTGATATTCTTGTTTTCTTGCCTTAACTGTATTGGTTTACTTAATTAAAAAAAAAAAAAAAATTGTGTAAAAGAAAAATTTTTTTTTTTTAATTTAAATAAAAAATGATTGTAATCAATTTCAGTGTCGTTCATTGAATTTTATGACAACATTTTCACTATTTTTTTTTTAAACTCATCTCCTGCACTTTGAACATTTTATGTGCACACAAAATAGTATTTCCTTTTTATTTTAATTAAACAGAAAAGAAAAATGTTTGTGTTTGTATTACTATACACATAGATTTGAAAAAGTTGTCAAAAACAAATATATAACAAATAAATGTTATTAAAGGCAAGATAAGTAACTTTTCTACCTAACTGGATACTTTTTTAGTGTTTTCATTTAATGTAACATGTTTATTCAGCTCAAAAAACCTACAGTGTTTACCGATGTATTGGAAAATTTTAAATGGTGTCTGCCTCTCTCTTGAATACGGTAAGCTTGGGAAAATGAGTTTAAAGTAAAAAAAAAAAATTTTTTAAATACTGTTAGAAACTCGCTCAATATGTTACTGCGACATAAGCTGACATATATTCGGTAGATTTCTAACAGTATTTTGTATACTTTCTTAGTTTTAACTCATTTTCCTAAACTTACCATGTTCAAGAAAGAGTCAGACGCCATTTTAAATTTTCCAATACCTCGGTAAACACTGTAGGTTTTTTGAGCTTAATAAACATGTTACATTAAATAAAAACACTAAAAAAGTATCCAGTTAGGTAGAAAAGTAACTTATCTTGCCTTTGATAACATTTATTTGTTACATATTTGTTTTTTAACAACTTTTTCGAATCTATGTGTACAGTAATACAAACCCAAATGTTTAAATGAATATCCATACTTTCTAGCAAATAATTTGCCTTTGTGTAGTGCAATGGTTTTCAACCTGGAGGAAATTGGTGCCTCAGATTAGTAGACAGGATCCAGTGTCACAATAAAAAAAAGTGTGCATCATCCATTGCTACTTAAAAGTTATGCGTTGCTAGCATTTGTATTAAATGCTATTTTATTAGTTAATATTCTTAGTAGGAATGCACTTTTTTTTTTTTTTTTTTTTTTTTTTGATACACCTAGTGATCATGGTTGTGAAATATTAACTCCTAACATCTCTCGTATCACTCCAAACTGTACTAACCAGAAATAGTATTCATATTCTCACACTGCCAAAATAACCCTGTGTTTAAATCTATTTTTAAATATTTTTTAAGCAGCACAGATGAAGGAAAATAACTCTTATCAATCCTTACATTTACATCAAGTCCTAGTGATTTCACTATCTGTTTTTATTAGTGTTGGGATGATTAATTGGAAATCAGAAAAATCAGAACTTCTGGGGGTATCAGAATCAGAAAAAAATGTGCCAATTTTTTGACGCCAAAAGCGGTTCGTTTGTCTTTTTTATTTGATTTTGTTCAAAGCAAAATCTTTCCCTGCTTGCAGTAATGATAAATAATAAATGTTTATTGATTTTAAAACTAAGATCTATAGATCTTCCACTCCCACAAGTATATTTTTACATTTAAGAATATATCTGCACATTTAATGTGTGTTTTTATGGTAATCTGGAAAAATAACTATAGTTAAATATTTAGAGATTTATAAAGAATCAGAATTGGTAATTGGATCGGAATTGGGAAAAAATATTGGAATTGCCCCATCATTAGTTTTTATGATTATATTTGTTACTGAGTACATCAATTATATTACATAGCATCCATACCCCCCCCCCCCCCGGGCTTAATTTTTAATGCAGGACATTACTGTTAGAACAAATAACACTACCCTTTGGAGTGAGAATTCGTACTAAGATCAGACCGTCAGAGTTTCTGTCTATCTGGTGTATGGTTCTCTGCAGTTTTAGAAAGTTTACCCTCCCAAGTTTTTCGTTCTCATCGTTTGAGAGTGGTTAGTCTACCTTCATGGATTAAAGAGTTTCGTTCAAAATTCCATACAGATTCTAGAATTTGACAAGATGTACCTGAAGAAGGTCGGAGATTACATCAGCTGAAACGTTGTGAAAATAACATCCAAGATGTGAGCAGTAGTTCAAACAATTCAAAGTAAATTATGGTACATATTTAGAAATCAAAAATTATTTTTGTTGAAAACTATCCAACTTATGGTTATTTTATGCTCAACAGTAACAGCAAAGCAACGACAATCCTTTACCATGAAGGCCTTTTCACATTTCTCTAGTTTGTCACTGCTTATCTAGATTTTTCATGTGACCGGTTCAGCAATTACTTTTACATTTGTAAGATTTGTTTGCCTGCCGAATGATTTATGAAATTAAATATTTAAATTTTAATTCCAATTACTTGCTTAATCTCCTAGTACTTTTCCCCTCTTTTGGTGGAAACTTTTTTTGCTGAGAAATTCCTATCTGTGGAGCACATTACCACATGAGTTTTCCTTCAGACTACAACAGGGTCATCATCAGGCCGAGTACAAACAAATACTTGTTGAGTTGTCCTCTTAATCAAATTTTTATCCATCTCATAAATCGTTTTTAATCCTCTCGTCATCCAACTGGCAGTATCTTCAACACATCCTCGAGTGGCTTAAAGCCTTGGTAAGTAGCAATTCATTAGTATTTTTTTATTATTTTTTTTTTTGTGTTCTGATTTTCTAAGGAAAAGTGGGGGGGGGGGAAAAGAGGAAAAGACAGAATGGGAAGAAAAAGAAAGGTAGTATCTTAACAAGCCAGTTGGTATTGCCTCTTCGTGCGTTCATTAAATTCAGCACCATTATTTGTACTTGATGATTTTTGGTCAACAAAGAGAAATGATGGGAATGGCATCACTTTTGATTAAATGCAAAAACCTTTAACACATCAGTCCTTTCCTGTTGATCTTTGTGGTCTTGAATGACTTACTTTTCTAAATCTCTAGAATAGTTTAAAGTCTGTAAGTGACTAACAGACAGATAAAAAAAAAATGCTCAGTTATGTGTATATATACACACATATATATATATATATATATATATATATATATATATATATATATATAATTTCTGTAGAAATATATTTTTTTATATATCAATCATTATTTAAGAAGCTCAATGTAATTACAGAGCAATATAGAGAATAAATGACAAAGTTATATTTCAAAATTCATGATGTTGACCATTTTATAATTTATTCCTTTAATTCAGTTGACTTATACAATTCTTGACAGTATCTGTTTCGTAACGCAAAATCAATCACTTAATTATTATATCAATCAGTAAATCTATTATGCCCTTAACTCATCAGAAGAAATAGCAACAATCAATCCGTCAAAAGGAATTGAAGTGTGATTTGACATGATTAAAATCTGAAAATTGGAAGAGAAGCTGCAAATACCTTTATATTTTTCCATTACGCCATATTGAATTTCAATTAATATAATAATTGATTTTGCACTACGAAACAGATACTGTTAAAAATTGTATAAATGACCTGAATTAAAGGAATAAATTATAAGATGGTAAACATCATGAATTTTGGAATATAACTTTTTGTCATTTATTCTCTCTCTCATTTATATATATATATATATATATATATACACTAGCAGGTCACTCGGCGTTGCTTAGTCATAAATACGCATAAATATTGTATTTTATTTCATACAGAAACTGACACATGTACATGCGAATATTGTTTTTTTTCTAAATAGTTCACTTCTTGTAAGTAAAAAAAAAAAAAATATTCAAGATTGAAACCAAAAGTGAGTCAAGTACGATAACCATTAGAACAGCTTGACATTTTTTAAATGTGTTTTCAAACCTACTTATTATTAACACAAGGAATCTGTTATGTGAACCATTCACATATGCATATTTGTGAAACATAACAGATAAAAATCCAAGACGCTCTTATCAAATTTTAAATTTTGACCACTTAGTAGCTCTTTTTTCTAGATGAAAACCCATTAAAACGTTTTCCACATGTTTGAATACCTATATACCAAATTTCAAGTCTGTAAATAAAAAATTTGTTGAGTATGTAGGTTGAAAAGTATCCTTACACACACACACACATTCTCTTATATATATACATATATATATATATATATATATATATATATATATATATATATATAATGACTACACAGTGCCTAAACGAGATGTCTGCAGTCGGCTGAAAAAATAAAAATCTGACTTCAATACTCTAATCTACAAAAATTACAGACTCCTTACCTACGTCATGAACACATTAATTTTACAGCTACATCTGGACCCTTTGAAGACAATATAAGAATGAAATTTATATATAATCTGTTTGTAAGTACTTGGTATTCATTTCTAACAAAAACTTATGGGCAAGTTAAATATTTTGAATTAACATTAAATAAAAGTAAATGTTGATCAAATAAAAGAAAAACAAGTAAAACGTGAATTGTCTCCCCTGTGATCACTATTACTTGAATAATGTAAATAACCATTAATCACAACGTTTGTTGAATTGGTGGGTGGGGAGTATACCACTTCTTTTTTTTTTTTTTTTCAGTTCTAGAGTTAGATACACTGGTTTTTGTCATATTGTCAAAGTTAAGTGATGAGCCTGGACAGTACCAGATGTTCTTCCAAATGTTTTCAATCATGTAGTGAAACTCATCAGAAAAAAAAAAGAGTATGCTTTAAGGACAGGGAAGGGAAAACCTAGAATTTTTTTAAGTCACCAATACTTATTTCATGTTAATAACCATTCTAACTTTGGTAGATTTTGAAATTAAGATAATAAATGGAATTTTCGATAATTAAAAAAGAAGTTGATGTTTTACGGGTACTTTAAACTGTCTAGTAGTAGAGAAGTTGGAGTCTGGTGAAGAATCAAATGAAAAGAAACAACTGACAAAGCAGAGCAACAAAAGAATCTTTCTAAGAAAATGTTTTTCAAGAGTTGAGCTTTGGAAATGGTTGAAAAAGTGACTCAGTTCAGTGTGATCAAGTTTTTGTGAAAAGGGAGCTTCTAAACAGTTCTTGTGTAAAGTATTGTTAGGTTTGCCCAAAGCATCTGTCCTATGTTTCTATTGTAGTGAGAATGGATCACAGCAACTTATCCTATGGTATGTCATGGTCGGAAAGTATTGCATGACCGCATGTATATCATTAATGACTATTTGTAGATGTCTTCAAGTGAAGGTCAATGGACAAGAGGGGAGTTTACATCGCAGGCTTGTATAAGCTAGTTTGTGATTCTCAGTGAATTAACAAAACCTATTCCATTCTTTAAGTCAATTTCTTTGGTAAGAATAGCTTTTCTCCTACAAAGTCAATATTTTTGCTTTTTAATTGATGCAGTGTGTTAAGAATAAAATGTAATCCAATTTAATTCCTTCCAGAAAATATTTTCAGCATCAGATTTATTTAAAAATGGCTGCCATCTTAATAAGAGACGTAACTAATATTCAGCCACATGCTTACTTCCCTTTGGTTGCAAGTAAAAATGTAATTTTGGTTTAAAAAAGAAAAAATAATGAATTCGATCATATAAATAAAAAAAAACATTTCAAGTTTTTTTTTATTTTTATAAAATTAGGCATGCTATCCATAAATCCTTGCAGACTGCATTTTGTTTATAATCAGAATCAGCATATCATTTCTTTGTCCTTCGTCTGATCATAAGCGACATCCAATGAAGGGAATCTGCAAAATGAATTGTGCACTGCTTTTGCTGATAACAACCGTCTTTATTAGGCAAAGCATCACTTCATGTGCTGTGTCTACAATGGAAGGAGAATAATGTTTTCCCAAAGTAAAGCCAGTTGTAATCTGTCAAAATAGTCGTTTAATCCATATGACAGGTTATGCAGATGAGCGATTTCATCATCCAATCATTTAAGCATTTTCAAAATTAAAATTTGCTTTGTCATCAATTTAAAAAAAAAAATTTTTATTTTATTTTTTATTTTTTGTCTATATTATATTGATGGCCAGGTGGTTCTTTCTTGTAACCTCTTCTCCATGCTTCTGGTGATCATGTACTATTCGTCCACGTTCCTATTTGTGGTATCCAATCCTTGATGTACAGCATAATCATGTTGACACATCGATTCCAGTCAGATCACCAAAGTTAAGCAACATTGAGCCCGGTCAGACTAAAATAGATGACCATTAGGAAATTCCAGATGCTATATATGTCTCTGCTTATCTCAACATTGTTTCCAGTCGATTTGGGGCCTCTCCTTACCACTGGGCCCAAGCAGTGCCAATTTAGAGGTGTGGTTGAGTATTGCACAACCCTTGCCTCATAATTATACATAAAGCTACCCTTACAAGGATGTCCATTGTCTCTTGAGATTGAACGGAGATATCGCAACCCTTGAAGTAACATAATCAGGAGCCCCCCCCCCCTCCATTCAGCTCAATTTGGTAACTTAACGGAGTGTGGAGTCCCTACACTTTGACCCTTAGTCGGCATTGATCTCTGACCAATTCAGACCTGGAGTGACAGTACCTGTAACGCTCTCATCTTTAGATTAAACAGAATGTATTATTTGCAGGCTTTTTACAAACTAAATTAATCTATAAATAAATGGTACTAATAGTGAAATCATTGTGTTTGGTGCTCAGGTGTACTATAACTTCTCAAAAGTGTATGTATGCATGTGTATTAGTATGATCTCAATTCAATTTGTAAAGGTGCCTACATGTGTAGTTGTGAAACAAGGGTTGCTCAGTCTCCAACCATATCACTTGAATCTGTACTGCATGATTCCAGTGGCAAAGAAAGATCCAGGACGACTGAAAATAATGCTGAGATAAGTGCAGAACGTATATGCATGTGGATAGAGTTGGGAGTAGTGTTGGTGAATTTTGGAAAGCATGAGGCTGTTAAAATATGTCTCGACAACAAACAATCTATGCAGGTAGATTGTTTGATGCTTTAGTACTTGTGAGCGTGAAAAAATGCATCCGAAAATCATGGGACGTGTATGCTGACTTTATAAGCATGTCCACGTGTGTTGGATGCATGGAGATCAAAAAGTTGGTCAGCGTTGTTCTTGGCAAAATGATTATTTAATTGTATGTATGTTTACCAAATCGGTTGATAAACATCAAAACTTTGAGATCTGATAGAAGGTAGTCGCTTGGTGCACATCTCCGAATGGTATCCAAGTGGCGAATGTGCTGAGCAAGAGATATGCCAAACTGTATATGCAAATGTCAAGTGTGATTGCACCATGGTTATATACAGTTTTAAATAAATGGTTTGAGAGCAGCTGACAAAGGACTCAAGTGATGCCAATATTTGAAGATGTCAAAAAGTTAAAACATGAAAACTTATCAAAATGACCGTATTCAAACGATCCGTTGATAATCCGTAAAACAAAATCAGCAATTGATTATGATTTCTTTTTAATTCTTTTTTTTTTTTATGTTTATATATTTTCAGGAATATTCCCCTGAGCTCCACAATATTACTAAAACTAAGAAAACCAATTTTGGATCCAATGAAGGCATTATTATTACAGGTATTAAGCATTCCCGTGACGGTAGCTATGCGTCCAATACTTCTGAGAATACGGGAACTACTCCAGGAACAGGACCAAATTACCTAAGGTAGGTGTCATTTTTTCGTTTCTTTCATCTGATTTTTCTTTTATTTAATGGATTGATGTGACTTTTTTTTCTTCTCCCTTCTTATATTAATAACTTTCCCTTTTTCAACTTTTTATGTGCTTATTTGTTTGTGTGTTAACTATTTATGATTGGGATTTATTTTTATTCAACTTTAGGAAAATAAAAGCAAGAAGGTTTCCTTTAATGATGTCGGAACTGTTTCTCTATCACAAATATTAAATCAACAAAAGAAAAAAAAAGATATTCTATACATCAGGAAATGGTTCTTTTTTACAATGCCTCCCCACAGGACAGTTAGACACTAGGGTCGTTTTTTGATGTGGAGAAAAGGAACAAAAATTAAAAATTGTCTCAGTCATGGAGGACTTCTCCTCCACTGACAGAGAACAAGAAATTGAAGCGCAGTATCTGAAGAACTGGTTATTTGGTAACTATGTATAATTAACCTTCAATGATTAAAAGAAAAAAGATTTTTTTGTTCTTGTCCAGAATTCCCCCTTATAATAAAAAAAAAAAAAAAATTAAAGAAAAATCTGTATGATGTACATATCTGTAAGGAAAATAATAATGTCATATTCCAGAAATCATGTAAATTGATCAAGTAGATTTATATTTAAATAAATCCAATTTTATGAGTAAGCAAAAAGGGACCATGTTGTTTACCATTTTGAAATCAAGCTCAAGAAACAAAGTAAGATAACCCAACAATAATTCAAATTTGTGATATCTTCAACGTAATGCCTGTCAATTTCCATTAATTGCTTAAAACTGACTTTTTATAAAAAATAAAACTACTTGATCAGTTGATGTGATTTTTTTTTTTTTTTTTTTTTAATAAATATTTTCATTTCATCATGAGTATGTACATTCATACAGGTTTTTCTTTACTTTTGTTTTTTAATATAGAAGGAATTGTGGGTAAAACCCAATGTTCTTAATAACACTAAAGTCAGCTGAAATATAAATTATACTAACTTCTAACACCAAAACTATGTACAAAAATAATTGCACACACAAACTAGAATTATTTGAAGTAATATTTATCTTAAAAAAAAAAATACAACCTAATATTAAGAAAATAGTATTTAATGTAGGTACTAATATATTAAATGTATTTAACAATTAAAAGCACTAAATAAACAGATATAAAATATAATGAATACCCATAGCCCGCTCGGGAATGCTGATCATGCTTTGATAATGGTAGAAATCACTCTAAACTCTCGACCCAAAACTGAAGAGCCATTGCTTAAAATGACAAGGTACTATAAGAAAGCTGACTAGGTAGCTATCAGGGATCTCCTCAAAGGGGAGTATCTTTTTTCTTACTGCAGAACAGTGCACAAATGAGACCATTGAATGGTTCAAAATGGCAATTGACGCACATTTCCACATGGAAGTTTTATAGCAAATATCATTCTCCCCAATGATTACTTCTACTTGCGCAGCTACCATTAGTCAAAGGCAGCAGGCATACTGCAGATTTATCTGACATAAGTCCAATACAAACAGACAAGTTTATAGAAGCTAGAAGTAATTGTAAGATAGAAATAGCGACAGCTAAGAATACATACACCGAAACCACCAGAAAATGTATTAAAGCGCAGAAATTAGGAACTCTTTATTTCTGGAAAATCTACAACAGTGTAGTAAATAATGGGCAATCAACAATACCCCCAGTATCCAACGATCATGAGGTTGCTTGCACGACAATTGAGACTTGCCGGTCGGTTTGCCTCAAACTCTACATTGGACCCAGCAAACCACTCCCTCCCTAATTTTCCTTTGCGGACAGACGCCACACTAGATGATCTGAAAATCCCCCTTCTCAAATGCATGATATTATAAAAAATCTAGACACCTCAAAAGCATGTGGACCTGATCTCATCTCACTATTAAACATCTCACTATTAAAAAAAATGCTCCGCTGAGGTTGCTCCAGTTCTCTCCAAACTTTTCAACAAATGCCTTAACGAATCTTGCTTTCCTGACTGCTGAAAAACTGCTTCTATGGTACCAGTTTACAAGAATTTTGGCGAAAGAACTGACCCATTAAATTATCGCCCCATTAGCCTCTTCCCTCTTTTCACCAAAATATTAATCAAGCTCTAGTCCACTATCTTACATATGCTAAGCTTCTATCTGACCAACGATATGGATTTAGGAAAGCCCATTCTATTGCAGATATCCTAACTGTAATCTCTGAACATATATTCCATGCACTGGATAAAGCAGGGGAAGGTAAAGCAGTAGCCCTAAATATATCTAAGGCTTTTGACAGGGTATGGCACGATGGTTTTCTCAGGAAAATCAAATTAGATGGTATTACTGGACGAATACTTAACATAATTAAATCCTTCTTAAATAAGAGAAGAATCCAGGTTGTCCTCGATGGTCATACGTCTAAACAATATGATATAAATATGGGTGTGCCTCAGGGAATCAGTCCTTAGACCTTTATTATCCCTGATATTCGTAAATGACGTCCCCGAAAAAATTGTCTGAGATGAGTATATTTTCTAATGCTCTATGATGGGCACGTGAGGAAAACAAATGAGCACATATCTATGAAAACCTCCAGTTTGTAATTGAATGGTGACAAAAATGGACGGTAACATTCAATATTGCCAAGACTAAGCTTGTTTCCTTTAATAATTACAAGAAACCTTCTACCAATAGCTATGACTAATGACGCATTACCTGAAAGTATTTTGTTCAAACTCCTTAACTTAACATTCATAGGGAACACAAGCCCTTGTACCCCCTCATTACAAAACCCCCCGACAAACCCAGCAAGCAGCAAAATCCCACCCCTACACAGTGGAGATCCCCAGATGCCAGAAAGCCTTCTACTCTAATAGTTTCTTTCTCAGAACTGCTAGATTTTGGAATTCCCTTCCAGATTCCTACTTCCCCGACTGTACTGACATGCAGAAGTTCAAATGTAATGTAAACATACATCTTGCTGCTCAACTCCCTACATAGTATTCCTGCAATTATGTTCCAGATAGTAGCCTCCTACATCAAAGTAGCACTGTGCCTTGTTTGGGGTGAAAATGCAATAAAAAAAAAAATAAAACTAATATATAATTACAACAAATAGACTCAACCACACTTCTCTTTCTTCCTTAGTTAGACAACTTGGAAAAGATAAAATCAAACCAACAAAACCTCTTCCAAAATACTAATGATGACAATCACGAGATCGAAAGTGCTCAAGAAATGGCCGTGCGTAGATAACTTGTTGTGGGCTAGCATTCTTCCACTTGGCCATCAGGAATTACCATTTAAATAAAATTGAATTAAGTTATTTATGAAGCCTTGTAACCAGGCTTATCATAATTCAAACAGCAATGAAAATTGATTGAGATTGTCGGACTGACTTCCTCATCTTGGTTGTTATTGTCACAACGTTTCGGCCGTTTTGCCCTCCGGCCTTCGTCAGGTGTTTTGTATCGAACTGGGGAATCGTTTGTTAGGAGTCTCGAACCCAACCCTTTATTATTATGGGATGAAGTAAAAATAATAAACAGAGAGACCCACTGGAAAGTGAGAAAACTTAAAGAAACAGCTCACATGCTCGGACATAACAACCTACTGAGCAAACCAAGCATAGAGCTGAATGCAATTTGGACACCTCTGATAGAGAGAGAAAACCTTGAATAACAACATAGGTTTAACATTAACAAAAACCAACTAAGAATTGTCCCAGTGACATATGGCCGAATGGTCGTAGACGTTGTATCAAAGTTTAGTTACCCAAAGGTGCTGAGTTCAATCCTGAACGAAGGCAGTGAAAAAGTAACATTCAAAACAGAGAATCAGCAACTATGTCCCAAAGCCTAGCTGGAGTCCGAACACGGTACCCCCGTAATAATAATAAACGGTTCCCCAGTTCGATACAAAACACCTGACGAAGGCCGGAGGGCAAAACGGCCGAAACGTTGTGACAATAACAACCAAGATGAGGAAGTCAGTCCGACAATCTCAATGAAAACACCTCATCTCAAAAATACAGACAATTACTAGCAATGAAAGTATTCGAACAGAAAGTTTGTGAATGATGCACGCAGTTAATTCTGGGCCTTATTTCTCAATTCACAAATAGGGCTCAGTTTTAATTTTACTTGAAGGGGCTCATAATTATGATATTTTTTCAATAAATATTAATAATTTTTTATATCTACACACACTAATGTTTCATGTTTAAGCAATCAACAGAAAGTAGTAATTACTGCTGGTACCTAGACTCTAACCTAGTAACCTTGGCTTTGCAAGCTAGTGTTCTTTCACTCAGCCATTTTGTGCACATATTGATTTAAGAGTGACTTGTTTAAAATTCATAGAAACTAATGAAACGTCTAAATCTTCATTTAGATTTCGTAAATAGGTGTGTGGATATATTTGGGTTACGGATAATAAATAATGGCAATTTTGTTAGAGAAAAAACTGATTTCTAAAAATGAAACTTTTCTTGCTTTTTTTTTTTGTCCTTTTTATAATTTCTCTGTATGAGAAAAATAATTTTTTTTTTTTTTTTTTTTTTTTAAATATTGATAGCACCTTAAATCTGCGATTTATTTTTCAGAAACCTGTGCCATATTGGATTTTAATTGTGTTCACATGTGTGTATGTGTTTTAATTCATGTTCGTTAAACTCTGGTTAACAAAGATATTTTTGAGTTCAATATGATACTTTTCTTTTTCAGATTTATAAAAGAAAATTCTGTTGGGAATGTTTTTCTTGAAAAAAAAAATTTGGTCAAAATAATGCTTTAAAAATGATTCTTAAATGTCATTGTTTTTGCTTTGTTATATGGTGGCTTTTATGTTTCCAGATTGATGGTCACTTGGTTTTATGGCCAAATGTCTTTCCTTCGAGAATAGATCAAACAAACATGTTTACTTTCAAAAATAGTAAAATATAGCTTATATAGTGTTTTGTTTATCTAGTTGATATTATCTTCATTTGTAAACTTTCAAATCACTAAAATATCTAGAAAAGGTGATTAATGTTTACTACATTTGTTTTCATATACTTATATTAGAATATCGATCCCGTATTGTAAAAAGTATTTCGTTTCTATCCTGTAAACTTACCTTAGAAAGAAGAGAATGAAAGGCGGTGACTGAAATAATGATTGCTCCTGAATTTTTTTTAATAGAAATTGATAATTTGTATTTATATTATTTAGACTATTATTTTCATCTTCGTTGTTATTTTCACGTTTCAGTGGGTGTAATTTCCAAACTTTTTCAGCTGCATCTTTTTCGATATTGGGAATCTTTGTTGAACTCGGGAATCCACACGGAATTTTAAACTGACCCTTTATAAAGAGTTCAGTTTGAAATTGCAATATAGGTTCCCAAGTTTGATGTAAAGGGTTCAATCAGAAACTCTATAAAGCTTCTGAAGTTCAGAAAAATGCAGCTGAGCAAAGTTGGATGTTATATTGGGCAAAACATGAAAATAATAGCAAAGATGAGAATAGTAATCCAGATAATCCAAATTAATAAAGATTTTTCTTTTTTTTAATGGATGAGGCAAATTCATTTTTATTCATTTAAAATTTTTTCAATGCTTTTTTTTTTTACATGACACAATTTTAACTACTGAAAATGGTTAGATTGACATTATAGTATTATGGCAACAAAAACAAATTTTATTTGAAAGTTTTTATATTAAAGCCATTTAATTATAGAACTGATAACATTTGAAAAGGAAATGGTAGTTTTCTTTTTTTTTTTTTTTTTTGTTAAGAAAAAAAACCGCTTTTAATTGGAACTAATATTGGTTTCCAATACATATGAAATTGATTACAGAAAATTCATTGAAGAATACCAGCAAATAATTCTTGATGTATTTCTGCAACCTGAGACTTTAATAAACCAGTTTGGGTGCTTGTGCAGAATAGTGACTTTTGAAACAAATGCAATTCAAGTGAAAACACTTATGTACTTACGTAGCATATTGAAATTAGTATAAATTCGAAAAATTATGATAAATGAAGTACTAGAAAAATAAGATAATAAAATAAAATCGAGTTTATCGATTTATAGTTTTGTGTGGAAGAGTTCCCAAAACCAGGAGAGATATCTGTAATCGATGATTTTGACAAAACTGGCTTATCTGCTTTGCTTCAATTAAAATCCAATATTTCAAAATACAAAATGTCTGACCTTTATTGTGTTGTTTTTTTTTTTGGGGGGGGGGGTTGTAAAAATTAGATCCAGCACATCCACTGGATTATTTTTGGAATTTATCAACATGATGCATAAGTACCTAATGTTTTCACTTGAATTGTGTTTGTTTCAAAGTCCTCTATTCTGCACAAGCACCTCCGTTTGTATACTATGTTAGAAATATTTATTATGGGTGAGTAAGTAATAAGCAAGAAATCAAAGAATAAAATTAATTGGTATTGATGAATTTGACTTGAATTGTTTTGGATGCCCGGTTACTTTAGACTCACTCAGAGGAATGTTAGAGCATTTGCACGCAGAACAATTTGGAAACTAAACCCGACGGTCAAGTCTACAAATAGGTTTTAATGTGAGGTGATGATGCCCTGATGTGACCAGAAAATGTTAATGGTCACTCCTTTCCTGACTAGATAATATAGGAAAGAACATGTAGATATTCTTTTTCTTCAACATGACCACCATATGTTTTCATTTTTAATATAGCTTCCATGCAAAAATATTGAAAATGAATATAATAAGCTGCAGAAAATATGCAATTTCTCTGGTTTTATTGGAAATAATAATAAAGTTTGAGTAAACGTTTTCTATTATCATTGAACACTGGTTTTATACATTTTTTTTTTTTTTTTTTTTTTTTTTGTCACTGCTAAGTTATTGTCAAGATGCATCACGGTTTCTTATTGCATAAAAATGGTTCATAATCTGGTTCACTTCCATAGAAATATCTCTTTCCCTCTCTAGCTTGTATTTCTTTTGTTACTGATGTCCATTTTAAAAGGACCCCTTATTATTTAGTCTAGCATTTCTCTCTCTCTCTCTCTCTCTCTCTCTCTCACTCTGCTGGTATGTCCACCTTTTGTTATGACCGACACGCATGGATGATGAATGAACCAATGATGACACAATTGACCATTACCGAACACGCATGTTAGTTATTCTTAATCTTATAAAGCAGTTAGCAATTTAGTTCTGTATGTCTGTCTTCAATCAAGACATTGATCTGCTTGTATTCCTCAATGATGTCTTTTAGGATTTAGTAATCTGTTTCATGATGCCTGGAAATCTTGGTACACATTAAATGTTTCTTTTTTGTTTGTTTGTAATTTATTCATTTGTTTATTTTGTATTTTTTTTTTTAACATTTTTGAGTTCATCTGATGAAATATTTTTTAAAATTGATCTGGATTTTCTTATATATTTTGTTATATGATTTATTTTTTAAATTTGTTTTATTTTTTAATTGTGTGTGTGTGTGTGTGTGTGTGTGTGTGTGTGTGTGTGTGTGTGTATATATATAAAATTAAAATTGGCTTATCTTCACATTTTATTGCAATTTTATGATAAATTCAATCATCAGATATATATACATATATATATATATGGGATAGGAATATACTTCTAATGATCAAATTTGCTATGCAACTACTAAAATGTTGAGACAAGTTTCTTTTAATTATTATAAAACTCTAGATAAAACTCCATCTGAAAAGTTATCAAGCATTTTTGTATATATAAGATTTGTTATCTTGGATCAAATCCCTTTCAACTTTGAGTTGATTTTTCATCTTATTGATAGTATATATATGTGTGTGTATGTAAAACATTTTTTGTAATAAGTTGAAATGATATATAAAAGTGTGCATGTCTTTTTTTTGTTTGTTTTTTTATTTAAAGTTAAAATGGGGTTGATGAAAACAAATTTTTTTTTTTTCATATCAAATTTTGAGATGTTACTTTTAAAAAGTATTTATCTTTTGAGTAAAAATATTATAGAAGTGGAAAAATGATATTTTTAATCTGAAGGTTATTTTTAACACAAGGTTTCTTATCAATCTTTACTTTTTTTTTTTGTTGTTTTGTTTTTGTTTTGCTTTTTTGTTAACTAACCCTCTATTTTCACAGATTTGCTAAAGATGTGACTTCCAAACTTGTCACGTCTGCATCCAGCTTATCAAAATCCCTCAATGGAAAACTGAAGATGGGCCGTGCAAGTGAGGCCATGATAAAGATTTCAGAATCGTTATCTGGCCACACGTTGTGTATGAGGCCAAGTATTAATGATAATAAGGCTGACAGGTTTGAGTCACTTCACATTGTGACAGCCGTATGTCTCTCTTTCTCTCTCCAATCCATTTGTTTGACCATAAACTGTAGCGATGATTTTTCTGCATGTCATTGCATAGTGGCACATAGTCGTCACTCTAGCAATATCTTTGCTCTTTTTTCTCCCTCTGACTCTTACGTTTCAATAAAAATTGTCTGTTTTATCTTTATGTGAATAAATGCAACATTTTACTTGTTCACACATCTATGTGAACACCAAATAGAACAGATTTACTACTAATAACATTGTATTCAACTCGAATACTGTTTGAAGTTTTTAAAGCATTAAAACTAAATGGATAAAATGTTTTAATAACTGATCTTTTATTTGATTTTTTTTTTTGATAAGTTTATCTTTGTACAGGCATTAGTTTTATCTATGTAAGAATTGAAATAAGTGAAAATTATGTTACAGATGAACTCTATTTGTTTAGTATGAGATTTAAAAACAAGAGCAAAGTAATTTCTTTCTTTTTTTTTTTTTTTTTTTTTTTGCTGTCTGAACTTTGAGAATGGTATCGATTAAGCACTATTTTAAGATTACAAACTTTAAAAAAAAAAAAAAAACATAACTGATTAATGTTTAGATGGAGAGAATTCAGATGTGCAGAAAGTATATTTGGATCGCAAAAGCTATTCAGGTTCTCAGAAATTATTTCGGTACACATTGCTGCTTTTCAGCTGTTCAAAACAATTTTTAAGTTTATTACTAACAAATTCTTGTTCAGCCGTTCTTTTAAGTCATCAAACTCTGCCCAGATACAGCATAATCATGTCGACCCATCGGTTCTCATTAAATCATCTAAGATAAGCAATGTTGAGCCTGGTGAGTATCAGATGGATGACCATTTGGGAATACCAGGTACTGTGTAGGAGGATGTTTATATGTCCTTGCAAGAACTGCAAAAAACTAATGTCGTCATCTCCCCTGACTGGGATATAAATACGACTGGGGACAGCTTGTAAATTTGATATTCCTTAGAAACTTCCTCATCTGGAGGAAGTCTGTTTAATCCACTTAAGGCGAATGCTGTTATAATAAAAATTTTGCCCAGATCTAACCATCATCTGCAATTGTCAAGATGTTTGTCTCCCCATTCACATAACTGTAGGCATATATAAAGATTTGTTAATTTTATTGACAATTTTATGGGTGCTATTTGTGTGTGGGTGTGGGGGGGTTGTATTTGAGGAAGCAGTTGGCAAGTATAATTATTAATTAACATGGCAAATGTATTCTCTCATTTAAACATAAAACAGCTATTTTTTTTTTTTTTTTTTTTTTTTTTTTTCAAGAGACAAAATTTTTAATATTCTAAAAATGTTCTGCCTAATCAATAGTATTCCAAGGAATTTAAAAACAAATGATTTCAGAAGAGAAGAGGAGTGTTTTTTGTACATGTCCACCCATTTTTTTTTTTTTTTTTTTTTTTTTTTTTTACATAAGAGCAAAGCTGCAATTTTACTTGTGTTGCTAGGATTAATAATAAATCCTATTAAGGGCTTATCAGATATGATTAACTGTAAAACCTTTTAAATAATATCCTGTTAAGACTTAATAACTAAATGTAATTCAAGCCTAATGTATGTACATGTGTATAATACCCAACAAAATGTTGGGTTTTCCATCCACGGGACCCAGAAGGTGCATCACTGTCACCTTTTAGGTTCTTATCGATTGAGAAAATTTATAATTAACTTGATTTACTATTAAATTTGAAACTGATATTTTTTTTTATTTTGCACTGCAAGCTTGATCAGACATTGTTCTAATAAAATATCCTTTGATTTAACTAAATTGATTACATCTGTTCCTGTTGTTTTTCTAATATATCTGATTGTCATTTAATAGTGTGGCATTACATTTCTATAAAACATAGTGTTTCATAGTGAATTATCTCTATATCTAGTTGATATCTGTAATTTAGGCCCCATTCTACCACAATTTTCAATTAAAACTGAAACTTTTTTTTTTTTTTTTAAATCATGAAGCCTACTACAATACAAAGCTCGCCTTGCATTTAAGAGATAATATAAACTATATATCTGACTGTTCTGGCAGCCATGCAGCTAGGAGCCACAACTGGGAACATACAATTTTATGAAATAACAATTACTAAGAACATTTTTAGCAATAATCTTCTTTTAATATAAACTTAGCCCCCACCAAAAAAAAAAAAATTACCAATTAGGAATTAATAAAAATTTGCAATCTTTTCTGAAATGCAACCATATTTGGTACAAATAAGCAATCTGTTTCTGATTTGTCCACCAAGCTTCGATCATAATTATCCAACAGTTTGTTTCATCACAATTCAAAGGCATGTGGGGACACTTTGAAGATTGTCTCATCAGTAGTAGGCATATTCAATAGGATTCACACTTATCAGACCATAATGCTCCAGATTTTTATCTGTGGTGTGTTAAAAATAATGTGACATGTTTTTGTGTTACTCTCTTTTGACCTGTTGAACTAATGCCTAGCCTTCAGATATCACTTCCCATTACCTTTGAAGATTCCTGTTCTAATGTAAACATAACTTTTTTCTTTTTCTTTTTTTTTTTTTTTAAGTTAATTTGACATATAAAATGATTTTGTCAGGCTCATATAGCATTTAAGCTGATCAATCAAACTTTGTTTCTGACTAAACAATTTTCACTTGTTATTGTACACATCGGTTCCAGTTAGATCACTGAAGTTAAGCAACGTTGAGCCTGGTCAGTACTAAAATGGATGCCCATTTGGGAATTCCAGATGCTGTATGTGCTCTCCATTTATTTCTGCATTTCTTTCAGTTGTCCTGGATTTCTCCTTGCCACCAGACTCAAGCATTGGCGATTCAGGAGAGGTGTGGTTGGGGATTACGCAACCCTTGCCACACAATTTCACATATAGCTACCCTTACTGGGGGTATCCATTGTCTCTCAAGACTGAACGGAGGCTTCCACTTCCACTTTTCACATGTTATTGGCAATATGATAATATACCTAGCTGCAATTTATTTAAAATTTACTTAGTCTGGTCTAGATGTTTGCTAATATAAAACATTTTGAAACAATCATCCAAAATTAAAAATCTGCTCGGGGATAACTCATTTAAATTGAAAAATCTAATGGTTGTCTACCTTAAGTTTAAAAAATAAAATGTGCCAACAAAAATTAAAAACTAATATGACTTAACTGCATTCCGGGCAATGTCGGATAAGTGCAGCTAGTTTAATTATAAAGGTTAGAAGTTAAAATTTGTGAAGTAAACAGGGGTTCATAATAGTTACACATTTTTGTAAATTGAGTGAATTCTCTATCTAAATATCTAAGTGTAATTTTTAGTTGCAAAATATCTGTTTTTGTTACTTTTGCAGCGATGGTGGCAGTAGTTTGCCATTATTGGTGGTATGCATACCAGTGAAGAATCTAATCTTGACAATCAGTCTGCAGAAACTGGGCTATTTTGGTGACCTTTTATCTACCAAGCTGAGGCATTGGCCCTGGATAGTCCTAAAAGGTCTACTCTCCTTAGCATTGCCTTCCCTGTTCGAGGTGGATTTAGTTTATTGCTGTTTGAAGCGCCCCAACTGAGGAATACCATCCAGGCAATTTTTAATAGACCAAAGTACTCCTTCTTTAAGAGGGCTGGCTTGATTCTTCTCACTTTCCGGCCTTGTGGCACATCTTTTTGCAGTGGGAAGAAAGTTAATACTGCTTTGTGTATTTATCTGTTCAACAAGTGGCATACTAAACATCAGTAGTAGCTGACCTGAAGTATTAGTATTCTTTATAAAGACAAAATTATAGAAATTGTCGGTAAGTTTGGAAATGATAAAAGGATGTCGTTTTTTTATGCATGTGCGCACTAGGATGTAGAGAATTTAATTTGAATAATTGATTAAAAGGTAATCAAAGGGAGAACAAGGGTCTATTATGACATCACAGTGCATTTTGATTTTGAGAAATCCTTTAACTTGGAAATTCATGTGAAAACTTGTTGAGCAACTAATATCAAAGTGGAATTATATATATTGGATACGGTCTTTGCTAATCGAGCCAGAGATGGCTCATGTTGCCGGGTTCGAATCTGTCAACTGGTGTTAATTGTGACACCCTGCACTGAAGATTTCCGAAAGGATGAAACACTAGTGTCTGTAGGTATTTAATTATTATAGTAAAAAAATAATTATATACAAAGGTAATTAACAAATACTGTCCGTTTTTAAAGAAAAAAAATAAAATGCTTCAGAGTATGTGTATGTGTAGTCTTCGAGATAATCGCCATCAGCAATTGTAAAACACACTTGCTCAGTTTGTACATCTTATCTAGGCAATATAGGTGAAGCCTGTTTCATTGGAAAAGTTGAATTGTCTTGCAAGTAACCCTTATCCCTGAGTGGCTTCTGAGCCTTGATAAGTGGTGACCACTGTAAAAAAAAAAAGAAAAAAGTCTACCACGCGTTAGACTACTGTCCTCTTCAATAGCCTTTTTTTTTTTTTTTTATTCAATTTTCACTCCAAACAAGGCACAGTACCACTTTGAAGTAGGGGGCTACTAACGGGGAGATAAGTTGCAGGGACATTATGAAGGGAGATGAGCAGCAAGATGTCTGTTCACATTACACTTGAACTTCTGCATGTCAGTACAGTTAGGAAAGCAGAATCTCGGAAGGGAGTTCCAAAGTCTATCAGTTTTGGGGAAGAAACTATTGGAGTAGAAGGCTTTCTTACACCTAGGGACCTCTACTGTGAAGGAGTGGGATTTAGCTGGTTGTCGGGTTTATCGGAAGTATCTACGTCGAGGAGGTACAAGTGCTTTTAGTTCGTCAGAGAATTTACCATTAAAATACTTGTAGAACAGGCTGAGGGATGCAACATTTCGTCGATGGGACAGAGGTTGAAACTTAGATGACAGTTCAGTACCTCTCAGGTTGGCGACTCTTTTGAACCCTGTCCAGGAGCGAGAGACTAGTAGCAGATGCACCAGCCCAAATGTGACAACAGTACTCTATACATGGGCAAATGGTGGCCTTATAGAGGTACAGAATACTTTCAGGCGTAAGTAGCTTTCTAGCATGGTAGAGAGAGCCCACTTTCTTTGAATGTATGAAGTGATAATTACTGCTGGTCAGAAGATTTGAATCCAGTCATCAAGTCACACTTGACTCTGTAAGGTAGTATTCTCTCTCAAGGCCACCAGTAATTAGCACAAGAATTGCAGGAAATTAGGTGCCTATAAATGCCAAGTTAGCTGGCATATATAGGAAAGTCAGATTATTCAACAATCGAAAGTAAGAATGTTACACACACACACACACATATATATACTGACCCAACTGGTTACAAAATTATGTATTAAAAAAATCTAAAAATAAAGCAAACATAGTGAATCTCGGAGAAAGGGTAATTTGTAGATATAATTGCTAATCAACTAATTAGTGGATATTAGTAACAAGTTCATTGTTAAAGAATGTTCTCTGTAATTGTTATTGAGCAATATTTCCCTACCGACCCTCCAAAACTGGATGGTTTACAGGCTCCTTTTAGGTATTACCTCCCCCCCTCCCTCGTCTCTCTCCATCCCATTTATAATATTTGACATTGGTTCTTTCTCTTAAATAATGTTAATGAGTTCTCCTGTCTTCGCTAGCTGCTGCTGATTTGAGGATGGGAAAAATCTCTGTAAGAATGTTGAAATGATTAAATGAATTAAGGCAAATGAGGCTCCTTTTTATTTTTTATTTGTCAACAGCTAAAAATGATGCCTTTGTTTGTCCTCTTGCATTTTTATTCAATGATTTCACAGCTAAATATAATGAAAGGCTATCGTGCGACCTCAAATTTAGTCCACTGTTAGGCATTCATAGGATAGTTATTCGGTTATGGAAACGTGAGCCTACAAGTATTAATTTATGAAAATAAGTTATGAACGTCCCAAATAGCCTAAAATTTTTCTTCACCCGTCCTAGACATTAACCCAGTCTAATAATATTCCCGGCAAGCATTAGAGGATCTTAAAATTATTAACATGATGCTACCAAATCAGAATATCTGAAGATACTGACTCTCTGACTTGAAATGCATCAAACATTAATGCTGTTGTTTCCCTCCTTTCACTTTGCAAAACTCAGTCATGTTCTGCAAAGTCAAAAACAAAAGTTTCCCTATACAAAAAAAAGAAAGCAAACCATGAATAAATATTTGAAGCTCTAAAGAACTCGAAGAATAAACTTTTTCCCAAATTATCAAATTATTATTTTTCAAAAATTATGATCCAAAAAGGGTTTATATGCCATAAACAAAATAACCAAACTAAAATGATTAACATTTACACAAATTTTTTAAGTCAACATAATTTTAACAATTTCATTCAAATCTGAGATTTGAATGAAATTATGGGGGTGATGGTGTTCAAGATTCCCCAGGAATCACTTTTAAAAGTGCAAATTAGTAAATAAAAGGAATTAAAAATCCTTCTTTTATTGCAAAAATCTGAAAATAGTTCTTATCTTATTGAAATTGTATGGCTTAAAAAAGTGTTAAACTTGTGTAGTTTAGGCGTCATTAGAGGATCATGTAATGTTCAAATTTTGAAATATAACAATTTTCTGTACTTTAACTTTGGTTTAAATCACGTTAAAATTAAAGATTAAAAAATTTTCCAGTAGTTTTCATACTTCCTTTGAAAGTCTTTTATAAGGAATGAAAATATAAGTATAACCCTCTCACAACAATCTGCAGGGGATTATTTCTACCAAATTTCATGTTCTTAGGTCTTATAGGCTAAAAATCAATATAAAAACCTTATCTGTCATATTAGTATATATTAATTACTGATTATCATAGCAAAAAGTTATTGGTGACCTAAAGGGACTATGTGACTAGATATGGAGATGAAGAGTCACTTTAACTCGGTAATAACTTTTTGGTTCAACAGTTGGTTTAATGATAAAAGCACATCTAATGATAGATGTGTGTCTTTTCACTAACGATTTTTGCCTATACATCTTGATATTACAAAATATATTTGAGCAGCTTAGTTGTTTTTATAGAACATTTTGTCAAGTAGTATTAAGATAATTATTTTAGTACAAGCTGGTATCATGGAAATTACATATTATGCTCCTTGCATTTGTGTCTGAGATTTTTTTGTTTATTGTCAGTTCATATTTGCTGAACATAAATTCAAGATTTTAATGATGTCAGGCACGGCGGTAAGACTTCAGTGACATAGGACATGTATTTTTAAAACTAAGGTAAAATAGACTAAATTATATATACTTGAAGACCTAATACTGGTAAGAAATATTATTAAATTGGGTTAGTGCCTAGGAGAGACTGAGAAAAATCAACATAAAAAAAACAACACCAGACATAGGTCTAAAACTTTAATAAGATCAAACATGAGTTATTTAAATTTTTGCATCTATTCTAATCTGTGATTTCAAACAGTATTACAAATAAGTCGAACACAAAAAGGTTTTTTATTATATACTTCTGAAAATAATGTGAAAATTATGTTTTGAAGCTAAAATTTTGTATGAAATTCGTTGCTAGGATTTTTTTTTTTTTTTTTCAGATTTTTCCTCTCTAACTTATCTGAATGATTTATTAATTTAACCATCTTTCTTTTCTAAAAAAATAAAGAAATTATTTCTATAGTTTTTAGCATCGCTGGATAAAAACAAAGGTATTTGTACAGTTTAATGAAGACATTAAAAAAATGAAAATATCGAAAAATAAGTTATATTGTACGTATCCATTTTGGACTGAAGTTCTCCAAAAAAAATTTCACTTAATTTGCTTGAGTAATTTTTTTTTTTTTTTTTTTTTTTTTTTTTTTTTTTTTTTTACAGCGGAAAAACACGTTTTTATGACGGCGCGCTGAAGGTGACCATGTTTGGATTTTTAGAACAGACCACAGGGAGATAACTTGGTCTAAAGCACCGACCCCCCTCCTCATGTTAGCTTCTCTTCTTAAAAATCGAAACATGGCTACATTTGATCGGTATCATAACAAATTGTTTGTTTGTTTTTTTTATTTTTTCGCTGTAAATAAAAAAAATACTTGATCAAATTAAGTGAATTTTTTATTTTTTTTCCGGAGAACTTCATTCCATAACGGGTGCGTACAGTATAACATTTTTTTTTTTTTTTTCCTTCGATATTTTCATTTTTTAATGTCTTGATTAAACTGTACAAGTACCAAAACAAAACCAACAACAAAAAAAAAAATATAATTGTAAATGTTTTCTTTTCAAGATTGAATCCTTTTTTATTAAATTTGTGTTATTAAAAAGCATAAACATATTGGTAAACAATGGTAGAGTTCTCCAAGCATTACAAAATGAAGTGCTTCAGAGAAATCTCGGTCAGCTTAAATGATGTATTTAAGTCCATTTTGGCAGGAGGAAAGACAAGCCTGTTTCTTCTTGGAACATATCCATTAAGTTCAGAAGGGAGAGGGGGCTAACTGATTATATTACATGATTTTTTTTTTTTCCAGTAAATTAAGTGAACCTATTATTTTTCAAAAATGTATTCATAAAAAAAAAAAAGAAAAATCATAAATTAAAATTTTTTTTGATAAATGCAATCAAGTCAATTCATGATGGTAATAAACATTAAAATGAAAACATTTTTTTTATTAAATTTTTTTTTAGGTCACAGCTTTTGTTTACCAGTACATATTCTTTTTTCCTTTGCATTTTTTTTCTTTACACTGTTATGGTTGAAACTATAACCAATCATTGTTGATGTTATTTATTTATTTATTTATTTTTAATTTCTATCTATTTTTTAGCATTTATTTGGTGTAAGGTTACCGTTTTTATTTTATTTTTTGTTTTTGTATTTCTTTCTTGCTTTTTGTCTTGTTGCTAAGTGGATGTCACCTTACAAGCAACGCAACAGTGGTTTCAATATTTGTGCAAGAAACACATTGTATATAATGAGCTTTTCTAAAACTGCTTAAATAATCAATTTAAATATCTATAAACTAATAACTGTTAATCAATATAAAAAAAATCTATACTTAAAAAAAAAACATTCTAAACGTTTAATTAAAAAATATAATAAAAATGGCCCAAAACTATACTCACATTACTGACCTTCATTTTACTATTGAACAGTGTATAATTTCAATTGTTGTTATTTTTAAATTTAATTTGATATGTTTTTTTTTTTTACAAAGAAACCATCACTTATCAAGGCCCAGAGGCCACTTAAGGATAAGGGTTAATGAGTTTATGGAAATCAGTGGGAAAATATTGTGGTAATCGTTAGTAGTGGAAATTTTGTAAATTGGATTACTTAAGGGTACGAAGAACTTGTTTACATTGGACTTGAAGACTACGATATTGTAGTCAGTTGGAAAGCAGGAAAATAGTTCTATGAGTGTGCAATTCTAAGGAAGAAGCTTTGTTCATGGAATCTACATTTAAGTTTAGGCATAGATAAAGAGTGGGGGAAATTATTGATAGTGATTTCAGCTAGACGTGTGTTTTTCATAAAAGTCTGGCAAGGGGGGGGCATAGATTGGAGCTCAGACAAGCACTTGCTGTTTAAATAATGAAGTAGTGACAGGCTCACAATGTCTCCTGTGAAAGAGGTTGCAGGAAGAAAAATGGCATCCCCCACTAGGCTACGAAGTATTTGATTGGTTTGCACATGTGTGTTACATTAGTGTGTTGTTTAAAAAAAAAATGTAACAGATGTATAATTTTAATTAAGTATTATGGATTTTTTTTTTATATTTCGTGGATAATTTTGTAGAAACTATTACAAATGAAAAAGGAAGCATTAGTAAGAAAAACTTTTTTTAAATTGTTTTATTGTTTTTGATAAGTAATTTATTATTTCCATATGCCTTTACTCAAACTGGTTCTCAAATAAATAATAAAACAACAAAATAAGGTATACGTTCATACCCCCCACCCCTTGAAATACTAAAACTAAAGAAACATCTTTATGGTGTACACAGCTAATGGAAAGACAATATTGTGCATTAAAAATATCATGTAAATTGATGAGTTTTAAAAAAATTAAATTCATGGCTAAACGATGATTTCTCTATGCAATTTTGCAGGACAAAGGAGATAATTCTGAATAATTCAAACTTTTGCGAGATTTTAGAAATCCATTCTTAATATGGGGAGAAGGGGGCATTTCAAAAACTCAAATTCGCTTAAAAATTATTTTCTTTATAAAACTTGATAGGTATATTTTCTTTTCATTATGAGTATATATAAAAAAAAATATTTTTGTGTTTTCTTAGAGGTAGGTAGGTAGGTAGCTGGGTGGACTATCACCTAAAATAAAAACAGTGAGTACAACTCTATGCTTTAACAAAGAGCAAACACTTTTTAAAATCATCCGGAAATAGTTTTAAGAGAACCGCAACGCTCTTTACCGGTAGCCTGTTAACTTCTGATTTTAAACTCTTCGCTCCAAAGCAGGATTAATGAATCTTTCTGGAATAAGAACAAGGTGGATTTTCTTCTAATTTTAGGATTACCAGATAGATAAAATTCAGGTATCTAAAATTAGTCATGTCTATATGCTGATATATAGTGTATGTACAAGATTTGTGCCTAAACTATTTGATCATTATGGATTTTGGAACAGCTGTTAGGCATATAATGTGGGTTATATTTAGTTTAATTTAGGTTTATGCAAAAGGAATAAAAAAAAAAAATGGATGGACGACCTTTGAAGATTTAGTTACCTCAAATTTTTGTGATCTTTTAATAATGGATATTAGATATGAATTAATATTTTCCAAATTTTAGTTGCTCGGGAGTATTTTAAAGGATTTTTAAGGAGCATAATATAGGCACCATCTTCCATCTGAAAATTAATATTTTAGATATACTTTGAATTTGATAAATAGTCATCAAGCAAGATTCCCTGGATTTCAATTTCTTAAGACTTAAGCTTTAGCCTTAAATTTTAGACATTTTTCTCTAGAATTAAAATCATGTAAGAAATTTTGATAAAAATTGGAAATAAGGGTTATAGACGTAAAGTTTAGTATCATATCTTTATTTTGATTTTTTAAGGGGCATAATAGTGGGACAAAACTGTTCTGTTTAGTGCATTAAGAGATGTCTTAAATAAGTTTCCAGACTTTTTTCATACGGGCAGTTTTATTGATCGTACACACATGAAACTCTAGTCCCCTTTGAAGTAATCTATTCAGGTTGCAACTTACTTGAACTGCTCCAACAACTTCTGGAAGCCCCCATGGAAGTCCTCTTGTGTGAGTGTGTCAATGATTCTAGTCACAGCTGCTTTCAGTTGTCTCGTAATGACAGCCTTTAAGGTTTTCCTTGAGCTTAAGGAATACCCCAAAGTCACAGGGAGCAAGGTCTGGACTATAGGGAGGATGAGGAACTGTCTTGATGCCCATCTGGGTCAAATGGTCTTTGACAAGGATGAAGCATCTTTGGGACAAACTTTGCACAAATCTTCATCATTTTCAGTTCCTCACAAATAATTGTATGTAGATCCTACACTGACATCAAACTGTGCACATTGTTTTAATAGACACACGACAGTCCTTATCCATGAAATTCTTTATTTGGCCAATCGACTCTAGTGTTCTGACTTCCTTACTCCTGCCACACCTCTCATCATCCCTTACAGACTCTTTGCCTTCTTTGAATCTCTTATGCCATTCAAAAACTGATGCTTGATTCATGCAAGATGGTCCAAAAGCAGTCTGAAGCATTCCATACGTTTCTATCGCATTTTTTCCAAGTTCAAAACATAATTTTATTGCATATCGTTCTTCTAAAGTGTCCTCATGTCCAGATTGCATTTTTAAAATTCACCAGCTGTGACAATCAGGCTTTAGTAGGGTGTATTCCAATTCCTATTGTAGCTGTTCATTTAAACTTGAAATCATAGAAATTGGTCAGTCATTTCATGTTTAACGTACTGAATTTTCAAAAGTCTACAACAATTTTAAATGGCTGTACAAAAAAGTCTGGAGACTTCTTGAATTCATTTCGTATATGTATATTTCTCGGAATGGGTATACTTTTAGCATATGTACATACATGATATATATATATAAGAGAAGAAAATTAGCATTTATTGCATCATCAAATGTTCACAGCCAGGGAATACAATGGTGGTTATTTCTTAATCCATGGAATTCCAAAAATTTATACTTTCCTCATCAGAGAAAGTAAATAGTCCAGTGGTGCAGGAGCCTGAGAAATTGTGGTTATGGAATCTGGTTGTAGGTGTGGGAAAGAAAGTAGAACCATAATGAACAAATACAATCTAATGGTAAGTCTGGAAGCTGCAATCGTGAAATCTGATTGTGAGAGTAGAAAAAAGTTTTAATCCATAATGAATACAATTCAGATAACTTGATTATGTAGTAGAGCTGACATCTATTCAATGTAGCCACCTTCAGCCTGAATCACCACCTTGATACGGGTCCGGAACTGGGAGCATGCCTTTTCCACAAGCGCCAGCGGGAGCTTGGCGAATACCTGGCAAATGGTGGCAATCAGGCTGGCTTTGGTGCTGTGGGAGGTCATGTTGGTGATGTTCTCGATGTATGACCAAACGAAGTAGTTCAGCAGGTTCAGGTTGGAGGAGGGGGGGGGCTGTGAGAGAAGGATACAAAGTTGTAGCATTCTTTCTGAAGCTAAGCCTGAGTTTCTTTCAACTTGTGGGCTGGCGCTGAGTTCTGATGCTACACACAGGGTCTGTCAACGACCACCTGATTGTATCAAGGGATCACCACACTCTTCAGCACCTCCAGGTACACTTGGTGTTGACTTTCAAGCCGACTGCGAAGATGTGAGGTGGTATGATGTAGCCTTCACTTGAAACCACACCAAAGATCACAATCGTGGGTTGTCCGGTGTGTTGAGCTGTGCCCTCAAGAGTTGTACTGTCTGGATTTGCATTTTGAGAGTGTTGGCAATGGTCCTGTTGTCATAACTTTGATTAGTAGAGAGAGAGTTGTACAATAGTGCATCTCCGGTCTCACTTGTTAAACATTGTCACTTTCAGACCTGATATAAGGCTCCTATCGCTCTTGGGATTTGTACACAACTGGCCAACTAGTAGATGGTCAGCAACAAAAAAAGAAAATCGGTTTTCATCAAATGGAAATGGAATCATGTTGTCTTTTCGAGGGCGATAATTTTTATCATTTCACCTTGTACATACACGCCAAAGGTAACTAAATAATTGATTTCAGATCTGATATTTTTATAGTGCATATTTCCTTTTAAAGGATACCAGTATGATGTGGAAGAATAACCATTATCTATTGAAAACTTCCACTAAAGCACTGCTAACCAGATCTAGGTATGGTAGGTTTTGACGCACTTGTGCCTATTGTCCTTGTTGGGCAAAAGACAAATTCCCTAAATAAATAAGTTAAGTTTTGATCTTCTTGAAAAATTGAAGAAAAATTTTTTTATTTCAACTTTTTATGTATTTATATTTTTTTAATGTCAAACAGTTACCATAGTAGCTCCATCATACAAACTCTACAGAGCATATAAACATCTCTCTGAACAGAAAAAGATTAGACACAGCTGCAATAATCACTGGCATATCTGCCTTTTCTAAGACCAGACTTAGATGAATGCGAAGCAGGTGTTCCTAGGGGTATCTTTGGTTCACGTTTTTCTGATGTTTTCTCCTTTGACAAAATATAGTCCTTAAGCATGATGGCAACCGCATTTCCAAAACGTTCTTGCACTGGAGGAAACTATGAAATGTTGTAATTGTATCATATATATGTCACAGCCAAGTTTTAGGGGTCAAACAAATCACTGTTAATTCATTAATTTAAGAGAAAAAATACAGGTTGAGATAGTTATCACAGTAATCCTCAATGTCAAAGTTGTCTATATTGACACCCCCCCGCCCCAAATTTTGCTTATGACACATTTTTCAGCATTCAACTAGTAAGATGGTGTTAGTTTAAAGTGATCCCTGTCCTTAGATGTTGGTCTGTATCTGAGCTTAGTCTCATTTTTCTTTTTGTGGATGTTTCTGCAAGTTTTGTCCATTTGAAGAAATTAACATAGAAACTATTTGAAACATTCTAGGGATCTATAATAATAATAATGTTATTGTTACTGTTCTATTTTAACTAATATAGAACCCTTTAAATATGAGTATAAGAAGGCTATAGCAATGCGGGAAACCAGGTGTTGAAGTGATGTGACATATAAACAAAAATAGACAAACAAACGTAAGATTTTTTTTTTTTTTTAAATTTTGTATATCTATTCATTTTTCAAAACGATCACAAATAGAAATCAGTATCTGCTTAATATTAACTTACATTCGAGTTTAGATAATTATTCAAGGTTTTACTTTAGGAGGTTCGTTTTCATAGGTAACTTTTTCTTTGCTAATGGCACTGTATTATATTTCGAATGTACTTGAAAATAAGGCTAACTATATTAGATGGTTTGATTGGCTAGCCAGGAAGCAAGCATGTTCAATATAGGCAAGCTTGCAGTAATAGTATATTTTAAGTATACTACTTAAATAAAGTCCTAAGCAACCACTGTAAAAGAGTAATAAAAAATGCAAGAGAGCTATATGCCCAGTCTATTAAATCCAAAGTAGCTGATCAGCGGCTTGGTTCCCACCAGTTTTGGCAAATAACAAATAGGATCCTGAACAGAAGTGTACGTTCTATCCCAACCATTATCAATGGACCAGAGGTCATCTCGTCAGCGTCAGACAAGGCCAAACTATTTGCAAAGAACTTTGCAGCTAATTCTACCCTATGTGACGAAGGCCATCAACTCCCCATATTTCCTCCTATAACACAGAACAAGCTAGGTAACATACAAATATCCGTGAATGAGGTCGCCAAGCTAATCAAGAACCTAGATTCCAGTAAAGCAACTGGCCCTGATGGCATCCCAATTATAGTGTTAAAAAAGCTTCAACCAGAACTTGCTCCCATACTTAGGAAACTATTTAAGCGCTGCCTTAAGGAGAAGTGCTTTCCAACTCCCTGGAAGACCTCATCAGTTTGCCCTGTATTTAAGAATTCAGGTGATAAGTCATCTCCCTCTCAGTACAGACCAATAAGTCTCCTGTGTGTTATGAGTAAGTTGCTGGAATCCATATTAAATAGAGAAATAGTCAACCACTTCAGCAGGAATAACCTTCTTAGTGACACACAATATGGTTTCCGCTCTGCAAGATCTACCGCAGATGTGCTGACGGTTATATCCCACAGGATTAGTGAATCTCTTGACAAAGGCTTCCTTTCTAGGGCAATTGCTCTTGACATATCAAAGGCCTTTGACAAGGTATGGCATAAGGGTCTACTTCACAAGATCTCCAGCTACGGTATAACTGGAAATGTTTTCTCAATCATTAAATCATTTCTCTCCGATAGGCTCATAAGAGTAGTGGTAGATGGACAAAAATTGGAGGCCTGCAATATAAATGCTGGAGTCCCTCAGGGGTCAATCCTGGGCCCAACTCTCTTCCTGATCTACATCAATGACCTCCCTAAACACATACTTAAATCATTTGTTGACATCTATACTGATGACACGACCATCTACGGCAACACATCAAAGGCTGTAAATGACAAAGTTCTCTCTGATTCTCGAGCACGTGGTTCAGTGGGGGAAGATGTAGCTGGTTACCTTTAATGCATCCAAAACCAAACTCCTATCCTTACATCATCAACGCTCTGATCCCCATCTGGCATCAATTGTGATGGATGGCTCTCGTCTGGGTGAGGCCCCGTGTTTTGACAAGCTTCTAGGTTTGACCTTTACTCCTGATCTGAAATGGAACACGTACATCAAGTCTGTTGCCAAGGTCGCTGGAAAGATGGTGGGATCCTTCTACCACTCCAGAAGATATCTCACTACTGATGCAATTCTCTATCTATATAAAAGCCAAGTATGTCCAAGGATGGAATACTGTTGCCACATCTGGGTAGGACTGCTAAAAACAGCCTATCCTGTCTTGACAGAGTACAAAATAGACTTCGTGGCTTAGTGGGGATGCCCTTTTCTCTACCCTGCAACCTCTCTCCCACAGAAGAGACGTTGCGAGCCTATCCTTGTTTTATCATTATTTCCATGGCAAGTGCTCGTCTGAACTCCAATCTCTGGTCCCCCCTCGCCAATCTTTCACGAAAAACACCCGTCTAGCTGAATCCACTGTGAAAAATTTCCCCCACTCTATATCTGTGCCTAAATCAAAACGCGGATTCCATGAACAAAGCTTCTTTCTTAGAAATGCACGCCTGTGGAACTCTGTTCCGTCTGCCTGCTTCCCACTGGACTACAGCTTGGATGTCTTCAAGTCCAACGTTAACAAATTCCTAATGAACCGCCCCCTTAAGTCTACACTTCATCAAATTTCCACACTAACGTAATGTACTTGCAATAACTCTTATCCCTGAGTGGCTTCCGGGCCTTGATAAGTGGTGATCACTGTAAAAAAAAAAAAAAAAAAGTAAATATGGACTTACTGTTTGAAATAACTGGGATGGTAATAGTCTTTAATAATTGGAGAGTATCATCTCTTAAAAAGAAAGAAACCAAAACAATGTTGTAAAAAAAAAAAATAAATAAATGAATAAAATAAAAAAATAAAAACAGCAATGCTTCAAGCAAAGTACCTTTCCCAGAACCCTTAATTTTTCTTACAAGTAAAAAAACAAAATTTTTAAATGCTAATCCAACTCAAACCTATAAATATATTCTTGAACCAGGCTAAAATGCATAATTATAGCATCTAATAGGATAATCGCTTGACTCCTGCTGATTTTGTTTGGATTTTCTGATTGCAAAGATGAAAATATAGGACGGTCCTCTCGCTTCTTAAAAAAAAAGCTCCATCCAAAGAATCATTAACAAAATTCACATTCCTTTTTGCAATCCAAACATCTTTGGTACAAATAAGCTCCCATCAATGCTTAACTTGTCCACGAAGTTTCAATCATGAATATCCAGCAGTCTTTGTTTTATTGCTATTTACACATATAAGTTAACTTGGATATGACATAAAATTATCAAGGTTTTGGCACTAACCTCATTTCGGCTGTGATGGTTCTCTTCAGTTTGTGGATTATTTTGAAAGACATTTTTTTTTTTTTTTTTTTTAAATAACCCCACAAATTAAATGACTAGGAAGGTTTGGTGAGTGTGAGGCTCATTCAGAAACACAACTCCTACAGATGAAACAATCACCAAAGTATCCCCCACACACACACATCTTGTAAAACAGTTATAAAATTCTTGGGCATTTGTCGCTGAAATTTTTTGAACAAGGCAGAGACTGAAGGATATTTTTTTGTACCAAATATCATTGGATTGCAGAAAAGATTGTGAATTTTATTAATGATTACGTAGGTGGATTTTTTTCCGGGGGGGGGGGGCACTTGTACAATTGTTGAAATTTGCTTGTTTATCCTGTAAACAACGAGTGCACTCTGAAGTTTGTTGAAAATTTAATTCCAACCATAGTTGAGCTGGATGACCCGAGATGGGGGCCAGTATAAAGGTTGCGAAATAATCGTTATTTCGCGACCCCCAACTCAGGAGTCAGTTAACAGCTTGGTGAAGAAATACGACACATTGACTCTCTGTTGAGATGTTGGACTAGCTTGTAAAGGAACCAATGCCATCCACATCCCTCAGAGGCCCTCGTCCACAGCATACCTCATACCACGCTCAGACTTGGAAAGGTGCATGTACGTCGGCAAGTAACTGGTAACAGATAAAGTGCTCACCGAGGTACTGCTAGCAACCTACCCCGTCACGTAGCACGAATAAATGCAATATAAGAAAATTACTAGCAGACACCGGGAATACCGCAGAACACGGACGACGTCGGCACACCCCAGAACTCTATCGATGAAGTGGCGTTCACCCATGACTCACCACCCTGGCTCAAGGCATGTTCAATATATATCCAAGGGCTAGCGCCTCTCACTACTCCTCCCAGTAACGCAGAGTCAAAGATGCCTCAGGGTAGAACCAACCTTCTCGGACCTCCACACCTTTCTTGGCGTTGATACTTCCCTTATTTTTTCCACAAATTCTCATGAGATTTAATTAAATTCTGTAAATTTGGAGATTTTTTTTTTTTTTCCTGTCTTTCTTTTATAAGAAAATTCAAACCTGAAATCTTAATTTCTAGTCTATTTACTAATTAAATTCACTGCAAAATAAAACGTAATGTTTTTCAATGCATGGAGTTTACATTTGTTTTGTTCGGATTACTATTCTCCTCTTGTTATTTTCACAATGTTTCGCCCAATGTAAATCCCTTCCTTATTCAAATGCATCATTGTGAACCTATACAAAATTTCAAACGAAACACTTTATTAAATCAAGAGGGGTAGATTATTCTCGTTCCATCAGTCATGACTGGATATAAGTGACTAAATAAGGGGTTTGTAGAGTTCTAAAGATGCACCTGAAGAACTTGAGAATTAGATAGGACAAAGCATTATGAAAATAAGGAAGATGAAAATAGTAGTTCGACTAAATTTTCAATCCCCTTTTTGAAAATTCAAAGCATGGAGTTTAATTTTAAATAACTAAATCTGGAATGCGAAGTAACTGCATTATAAACACCTTGACAATTTTTGTGAATCATTTTATACTTTTCCATTTTATACCTTTTTATTTATTTTACCTTTTTAAAAAAATTAACAATTTATACTTATGTTTCTAATTATATGCAAATTCATTTTTATTTATTAAAAAGAAAAAAAAAAAAATTGCAGAATGAATAATTTCTGGGGAAAAATCTTTCATTTTAAACCATCTTTAGTTGAATTGAAGTAGAAGCTGTGATAAAAGAAGAAAAGGCTTTCTCGCTTTTCACTAGCAAAGCCATACAATTAATATTAAAAATCAATTTTGTAAAATAATAGATCAGCTATAGTCAAAGGCAACCTGAAGGCTCCCTTTTTGTTAGCTACTACACTGAGATATAGGACAGGATACCACCTCTTTCACTGGATTACTCCACTTATTCTTGATTCTCACCTTAAAATAATGCTGAGTGTTGAACGATTTTTATTTTGACTGACTTGAGGATTGAACCTCGGTCACCCGACCCATTTAGCAGATATTCTAATGATTGTGTCAAAATGGGTCGATTTTGTAATATGATCATTTCCTCCATTTAAAGGGAGTTAATTAATAGACATGTTTTGTTATGTAAACTTCTGTCTTGTTTCATATGTTCTTAAGTACAGATTTTGTTATTAATGAAATAAAGTAAATTTATTGGGGTTTTTTTTCTAATGATTTTATTTCCACTTATGCTAAGGTTTTTCTGCTATTTGTATTTGCCATTCTCAATTATAATTACCTATTAATAATAATGAGGCAAATAGGGGGGGGATGTATTAAATACAATAGTTTCATAAGCTGAAGGCAGTGAATGCAATCATTGTACAGGGTAGTGAATATTTTATTTTTCTTTAATCAAATCAAAATATGATTTTGCTAAACAATATTACAAAAAGAAACTAGTTATTACGTAGTGTTTTTAAATTCCTAAAATGTTTGTCTAATAAATGGAAATAATTGCCATTTTGTCAAGAAACAAAGTGAATTTGGATTATTCTCATCTCGATTGTTGCATTAATCTCCGATCTTCTTCGAATGCATTTTTTTTTTTTTTTTTTTTTTTTTGAACTTGGCAATCTTTTGTCAAACTTGAGAGCTTAAAGATTGCCAAGATGACGAAATATGCAGTTTTCATCAGCAAAAGCGTAAAAATAACGCTCAAGATGTTTCGGCCAATGTAATCTCTAACCTTCCTCTTTTTGAACTTTGAAATCTTTGTGGAGCTGAGAAATTCGACATAAACATTCCAAAGTTTGATTCGATTCATATGGATTAAATGAAGTGTTCTGCTTGAAATTTTGTTCAAATTCCAAAGTTGGATTAGAAGGTTCTCAAGTTCATAAAGATGCACCTGAAAGTTGGAGGTTACATCGACCAAAATGTTTCGACTATAACAACCAAGATGATGATAGTTTGGATAAATTATCACTCATCTAAAAAAAATTTTGAAGCAAGAATAGTGGAAATTTTTTGTGTTTTTACATTACCTGTTTTAAGATTTCCTCTCTTCATTTTAACATAATTTTAATTACCTTTAAAAAAACAAATGTTGAGGCAAAATAAAAAAAAAAATAATAAAATGAAAAAAAGATCTTTAAAAATATAAAATTATAGATTTAAATATTAAAAAAAAAAAAAAGCTCTTATATGCCATGTTTTTCCTGCTCATCAAATGTTTTGTTTTTTTTTCACCGTTTTTTCTTTTCTTTTTTTTCTTTTTCTTTTTTTTTTTTTTTTTTCACATCATCTGACTTGATTTTAGGTACTCAGATTCAGAGAAACCTTATGACTTGTGTAACTTTTATAGGAAAGAGCGCAATTATGATGACACCTTGAACCCGTTTGGGGCAGACGTTGATAACGAGCAGCACGTGGATAGTGAAGATAAGGAGTCGGTCAGTCAGTCGTCGGAAGAACAGAAAAAGTAATGTGAAATGTTAGGTTTGCAGATGTGACCGTAAAACGAAATTCTATTATTATTACTACTACTACTACTGCTCGCTCTACACCCCCCTCTCTCACTATTTTGCTAATACAACTATTATCATTACTACTGCTAAGATTTCGAAACAAATAATTGCTGCATCTTGGCCTTGAGATTCTGTCCTGCTATTCGCAGCTTATACCAGTTCTTTTGAGTAGCCAGAATAGAACATGAAATTTATCTAGGATGTATTTCCGTTAGATTATCCCAATCTGGTAAGCATCTCGTTAATCACACACTTTTCAAGTAACTGATTATATATATATATATATATATATATATATATATATATATATATATATATATATATGTAAGTGAACGTGTTTGTATGTATCTGTCTGTCTGTCTGTCTGTCTACATTTCCTTACGCAATAACTCTGTCAATTTTAAGTCTACAAACTCAAAATTTGATATACAAGGTACTGAGATTTGGGGAAATCGATGTGATCAGTTTTCGGCCAGAAATTTGGTGATTAAGGGATCAAAGTTCAACGATTTGACCTTTGAGAACTCTACCAAACTCCTCTGCCAACACTTGAAATTTTAGATATAGGTTCCTTGGACATGGATCTAACTTAATAACTTGATTTCAGCCCAAAACAATAAACTTTAAGGGGTCATAATAGGGGTCAAAATTAAAAAAATTGAACGCTTTTTTTTTTTTTTTTTCATATAATATATCTTACATGTGTTTTGTTGAATAGTGGAAGACTACTAAACAACTCCTCAGAGACAAATGTATGTTTCTCAAAAAAAAAAAAAAAAAAAAACTGTTGGGAATTTTTTTCTATATGGAATGAAAAAGGATTTGGAGAAGATAAAAGGAAATGAAGATATTTCAGTTTTCAAAAACTTAAATTTAAAAAAAAAAAAAAAAAAAAAACACTGGCACCCCACCCCACCCCTCTTTTAAATTGAACTCAAAACACGTGTGGGGAAAATGTCTTACGTTGCCATATCGGATTTTCTATACACACACACACACACACATATGGAGACAAATTTGACACTTTTTGGAAAGGAAAAAAATAAACATTATCTCTTGTCCAATATTCGAGATATCCTCAAAATATGGGACCAATCATTTCCTTTGTCTTCATGACGATTGGTTGGACTTTAAATCTGTCAAAGATTAGGATATTTTGATCATTTACAGCCCTCTTTTGGTGCTGCCATACACCCATGTTCTCTGATATTGTAGTTATTTTTATGTTTTTTTCAGTAAAAGTTGAACTGAGGTGATTGTGCATCTATTTGCTATAATTTTCTTTTCTGTGGCAAATTAGAAAAAAGGCTAATAAATTTGGGGTCATGTTTTACTCTTAAATTATACTGTTACAACAATAACACATTTGCTGTATGGGCAAAGTATCCCAAATGCTTTGAAACGGATTTTGTTTACAAAGAATATATACAATTTGTATATGAAAATGATAGGGAGTGAATGATTAAAAACACCCAAAATGAAAATCCAAAAATTTTATATAAAGGGAGATAGGTTAGTAAGGCCCTCCTAATTCTTGCTAATAATAAACCTCTCACTGTTTTCTGGTTGGTTTATGATTGAAAACAAAGCAGATCAACCTCTAAGTGGGTGTGAAGGTTAAGTGGGAAGAGAAGAAAAATATTGTTGAAGTTGGGGATTGTGTCCTTCCAAAATACAGTTTGGGGAAAAATGTTGTGATTAATGAAAATAAGAGATGCCAAAAAAGGGATAATAAATAAAGAGTTAAGGGCTATTATTTGATAACTTCATAAAAGAATTATGTATTGTGGACAGAATATAAACCCTTTGGCCCCAATTCCAGCAAGCCGTTTTACAATTTCCACTTTCGTATTGTTCTTGTCTGGTTGTCTGAGAAAAGTATTTCATCAATATTGGCAGTCAGTCATCAGATTAAACTGTTAAGTTGACTATTTTTTTTTTTTCTTGGATGCTAAAAGCTTTTCCTTGCATGGCTAACACAATAAATCAATTGCTGCTTCCAGAACATTTTTCAATGCTTCTGCTACAATTCAGAAGATTTCCTGATTTTGATAATCAATCAGGACTTTTTGAATAGTTATTAGTCAACATCTTTGTTTTTTTTTCTATTTGTTTTAATACACTGTGTTCTGCCTTTTCTGCTTATGTTTAAAGCCAACGAGAAAATCTCTTTATTTTTAAAAATTTATTATGAAGACATAAAATGACAATATATAATAATCTTTTTATTTCTTACTATTTCACCTTCAATAAGTAGTATGCTACATGGTGTGAAAATATTGATATTTCAAGGATGTAATCTCTTTTTCAAAGTATCTCCATTTCAGAGCAACGTAGATATTGTGTCTGATGGAACCTATATGATATCTTTATCGACTCATTCCTTGTTCATTCTCGTTTACTCACCGAGTTCTCTGGCAAGTCATTATCAGTCATCTCTCACTGGCGACAACAGGTAGTGTTCCCTGGAGTCTGGATGATATGTCCCCAGATTTATAGTATTCTCCCAATAATCATTGCATATCACTTTGTGTTCTTGCAGCAGCTGTTTACTGTTGATTTCTCACTGATCACAGCTGTTGATTTTCTCTGGAATTTGAATGGCAACAGACCTCTTCAGGATTCCAGTACTCTCCACACCCTTTCGTTAGAAGTCCGGTTGGTGCTCTCCCATTTTAATCTTTACAGATTAATTAGTAATGTAGAAGATGCAAGATACAAGATGATTTAAAATCTGTGATGCGAGACGCATTTTAGTTTAGCCCTCAAACTCTCGTGACCGACTTTACTCAAGAACAGTAACTTTGATCCAAGTGAAATTACTTTCGATCTTTTTGGGGTTAATACCTAAGAGAAATTTATTAGATTTTATTTTAATTTTATAAACCTGTTTTTTCTTTTCTCATCTTTTCTCTTCAGTTTTTCGTTTCTTTTACTATTTCCTCATGATTTTTAAAACTAATTTTTGCATGTGAACATATTTTCTTTTCTTACCGTTTTTTTTTTTTTTTTTTTTTCCTAATATTTGCTTCTAAATCAGATTTTTGTTAAACATGAATATATGGTAAAGTGTAGACAGTAATGTGAGGTAAGAACAGGAATTGTTCCCCTCAATCTTCAGTATCCAAAACTCTGGTTCTGCCAATCTTAGCCTCAAAGCAGAGAAAGAGCCTTGCAGTTTTTTTCGAGAGGGAACTGCAGAACTTTGCCTGCTTTTATAAGTGATTTTTAATTGAGTTTAGTTAAATGCCAAGATTTTTCTATTGAATTGTTAATTATGAAAAAATAGATTTTCTTTTTAATTGTTTTTTATATTATTATTCAAATTAAAATCTGAATCATTAGAAATAAAGAGGAACGGATATACTTAAGATGTGTTTATTCAGTGTGTGCACTTGTTCAATCTGTGCATTTATTCAATGTGTTTAGTAATGAAAATATTATTTCTAACTTAAACGTCACAGCGAAAATATTATTTCAAACAAAAGCCTGAAATGTATGGTAACATCTAATAAATTTCTTTCACCTCCTCTTCAAATCTTTCACTGATTTTATTCAATCTGCATGTTCATTGATGAAAGTACCATTTCAACCTTCGTGACACACTGGCTGATGATATATCTGTGGACATGTTCAAACAAGAAAATACATTCATTTTTATTTTAAGAAACGTAAATGTACTAATTCTCTTTATTTAGTTATTTTTTATTTATGTTTTTTTTTTGCTTGTTTAAATTCTTTCCTCCTTATTCACTTTTAAATTCCATGACTTTTGTCTCAAAGTGAAACGGTCTCTTCCTCTAAATTGATCCTTTGTTTTTCTTTCCTTCTTTCCATGAAGAGTTCTAACATTTTTTTTTTCTTCTTGTCCAATCAGAAATGACATTTTGTTGCCAACACACTTTCTTTCAGCCCCGTCTTGTTTTGCCTTCTTTACTGTCATTCGTTTCTACTTCTTACAGTTCCTTCATTTTCTGAATAACCAACATATATATGTATTCAATCCAACGTTCACTACAATTATAGCAAATGTCTATGTATGCTAATTGAATTTTTTTTAAGAATAGGATGGCATTTTTTTTTTTTTTTTTAATTATTTAGTTGACAAAAAGAAGCACAAAGTATTTTTTCTCTTTTTTCAAAAATAGTCATTCGTCAGATGATGTTGATTCAATTCAGGATCTACAAGAGAGAATGAGTGTAGCACCACCCCTTTGTTACCATTACAGATCTACTTTGACCAGAGCGGTAGTTCTTGTCAGGGTCAAATCTCTGGGTTAACTAGGGCAGGGTATAAATATGACATGAAACTACATTTAGTGGTGAAGCTCAAATTTTAGAAGTTTTGAGCAGTGTAGAGTTGTCCCTGTGTTGCCATTATTCCCAGGTTCTCTTTGATCTGGAGTTGTAGTACCAGATCTGAGTCAAATGGAATATTGCGCTGGGATTAGGTATGGCATGAAACTTCATTGTGTATTATATATTCCTAGTTTTTACCATCATTTAAGAAAATTAGCGCCTAAAATGTATCAGATGGTACGCACATAAACCAAACACCATAAAAAATAATTGAAGATATCTAGAACTTGAAACAAAACCAGTTGCAAAGTAACAGAATTTGGAGATAAATAATCTTAAAACAAAACATAAAAATTTTTATTTTTATTTTTTTATTTTTTTTATTTTTTATTTTTTTCCATAATTCATTGTCAACTAAATGAATGAAAAAAAAAAAAAAAACCTTTTATATTTTTTGTCATCCTATAATATACGACTTATGTGTTGCAGTGCATAATCCTTGATTTGCTAATTTATTATTTTTTAAAATTTATTTTTAATATTCTCTGGTGATATCCTGACTTTGATGCTCTGAACAGAATTTATTTTTTTAGATGTTTTACTTTTTTGTGTGTTGTATATCTTGATTTAAATTGTACCTACTTTTTACTTTTTTTATATAATCTAATGCATTTTTTTTTTTTTTTTCGAATTAAAACCTTTTTTATTAATATTATGAATCTACATTTTAGAATATATATATATGTATATATATATATGCAGTCATTTTGGTTATTATAAATCTTTTCTATCTTTTGTTTTCAATTTGGTCACATTTATCAAGTATTTTTTTTTTTAATCTGCGAGGCTAGATTATTTTCATTTTTCTCTCCATGTTACAGAATATCTATCAGCTAAGTCAGTGTTTCTGGTTTTGACAACCTTCAATCTAATTAGTTCTTTATGACACCCTCATGACGACTTCAGTTTTATCCCCCCTCCCACCTTCACTTTAATATATATTATGAAGTGCTTTGTCTAGTACTAAAGTTTCGAAACAATTCTAATTGTAAATCAAAGAAGTTTATATATAAACTCATTTATTTAATCAGTATATGAAGGATTTATTAATTTACTGTACAATCAAATTTGACAATTACAAATCATTAAAAATTACAAAAAGAAAAAAAAAAGGACAAATTGGTGAAAATATAATTTAATCTTTAAGAGGGTGTTTTAAATGTTAAATCCAAAATCAAAAACAACCATTTTTCAGACAAAGTGTGCAATAAGAAAATTTGGTTAGTAGATTGAATTAATATTTAACTTAGAATAATTTATTGGATTAATTATTTTAAATAGTTGATAAAATACTTGGTTGCCCTGAAATTATCTCATGGCCTCAGTTGAAAAACTTTTGGTAACATGAACACAAGTTGAGCAGTGGAATCTATTTAGTTTGAGTTCTATAAAATAAACAGTTGTTTTACAAGATTTGAAATCTGACCAATTAAAGCATAGGCAACTCTGGAACCAATTAATTCTATTTCAGTTAATTTAAAGGGGAAATATCGTTTCGGTTGGCGAACATTTCGGTGTTCGAACAAACACCTGGAACAAATTATGGTCGAGTGCCAAGGTACATGTGCATGCTATTAAATAATGTTAAATGTTACATGATTTCAATAACAAATTAGCTTTTTTTTAATACCATTCTTTTACCTCATAACTGAAAATGATTTCAGAAGATCAAAAACACTCAGAAAAGATGAATTTTGAACAGTTTTGGTTTAACAGAAATTAAGTTACTTGTTCACAAGTATAAAAAAAATTATATATGATACTGAATTAGTAAAGGATATCGATCATGTTTGTGTGTGTATGGGGGGGGATAATAGGGGAAGAGGTGGCTGGTCACTTTTAATGCAGCCAAAACCAAGCTTCTATCTTTACATCAACGCTCTGATCCTCATCTGGCATATGGATGGCTCTCATCTTAGGGAGGTTCCATGTTTTGACAAGCTTCTGGGTTTGACCTTTACTCCTGATCTGAAATGGAACACGTACATCAAATCTGGTGCCAGGGGCGCTGGGAAAATGGTGGGATCCTTCTACCGCTCCAGAAGATATCTCACTACTGATGCAATTCTCTATCTGTATAAAAGCCAAGTATGTCCAAGGATGGAGTACTGCTGCCACATCTGGGCAGGAGCTGCTAAAAACAGCCTATTCTGCCTTGACAGAGTACAAAATAGATTTCGTGGTTTGGTGGGGGATGCCCTTTTCTTTTCCCTGCAGCCTCTCTCCCACAGAAGAGACGTTGCGAACCTGTCTTTGTTTTATCATTATTTCCATGGCAAGTGCTCGCCTGAGCTCCAATCTCTCGTCACCCCTTGCCAATCTTTCACGAGAAACACCCGTCTGGCTAAAACTACTATCAATAATTTTCCCCACTATTTATCTGTGCCTAAATCCAAACGTGGATTCCATGAGCAGAGCTTCTTTTTCAGAAGTGCATGATTGTGGAACTCTCTTCCGTTCACCTCTTCCCCACCTGACTACAACTTGGATGTCTTCAAATCCAACATAAACAAATTCCTGACAAACCGCCCCCTTAAGTAAGACACTCTATCAAATCTCTAATACTAATGATTACTACAATACTATCTCATTGATTACTGTACACGCAATAACCCTTATCCCTGAGTGGCCTCCGGGCCTTGATAAGTGGTGACCCCTGTGTAAAAAAAAAAAAAGAAAAAAAAAAAAATACACACACGCACACAGTGTATCTATAAAAGTCTGGATAGATAGAAAAAATACTCTTGAAGTTTAACAAAACAGGCAGAATAAACCCCGTTCTAAATGATAAAAGACTTTGGAAGTCGTGTTCAAAATATTTATCGACATAAGAATTAAACTATTTTCTTTGAAAAAGTATGTGCTTTTAACCATGCACACTAACTTTATGAACACCCTGTATATTTAGGAATAGTTATCCTTGCTAAAATTAATTCATATATACTTTTTAAAGATTGAAAAAAAAAAAAAAAAATTAAGTCCCCAGGATCTAGTTCAAAGCTCAATGATCATTAGTTTATATCAAACAGAGCTTTCTTTTATTGTGCATATTTCAAAATGAAAAATATTTTAAAGTAATATGGTTGAGTACTTGAAGTCATAATTAATGTTTTCAAATATACAGAATAACTCCAAAAGTTGAAAAGCTATGAAGACAGGAGTAGTAAATTCAAACAAGTGACCTTTTTGCTCCAGATTTTATTTTTCTACATAGTAACCACCATTCTCAATTACCTTTTGCTAAGAATTCAATAACACATCTCTGCTTCTGGCGCACGTCCAGGACAGAGGTTGTTCTCCTAATGTCCCACACCATCAATATTTGCAACAGAGATATTAAACTTTCAGCTCATTAATGTATAAGTTCAGTCATCATAATAATGTAATTTGCAGCCCTTTCTGATCCATTGGGATGGAATAAAAAAAAAATAGGAAGCATTACTTTTGGAATGCCTGTTATATATAAAATCCAGTTTAATAGTGTTTCTACTTAATACAAAAATACATTAATTATTGGAGGAAAATAAAGAATGGTTAATGTGTAACTGTTACCATTTTGAAAATGAAAGATGCTATTTTTTTTGTTTTTTGTTTTGAATTTGTGAGATTTCATTTAATTTTTTTTTTTTTGTATACTGTATTAACCTGAAGATGTGTTTTCATATTTTAATGGATTGGAATATTATAATTGTTTTGTTTTTTGTTTTTACTTTGAGCATTCTAACTTTAAGTGATTCAATATCAAAAAGTTAAAATACCATTTTATGGTTTTAGATTCTAGGTTTTCATTATTCATCAAAATTATGTAATTGGCATCGATAATTTCTATTTTGCTTTCGTCTACTCTAACGTTTACCAATTGTGTAAATTTGATACAAGATAGCACCAATTAACTGCATTCTTTTAGTTGTATCCCCCATGATTGGACAGTGTGATGGTTTATGTAACTTTTATAGGCCAGAAGGCTACGATGAAAGTCTGAATCCTTTTGGAGAAGAAGATGAGGAGGAGGACCAGGATAATAATGAGAATAAGCATTTGGTGAAAGATGCACCGCAAAAGAAAAAGTAATGATAGGTTTGCAGTTCAGAATACATCATTTTTTTTTTTATTACTAAACTATTTCTAGCATCTTGGCCTGAACTGTTTTACAACTGTTCCTATGCAGATTCCTAACTTCATTCGTCGTTAATACAATCTTCAGCATGGCATTTAGTTTTTGAAAAAAATAAATTCCTTCATTTTGATCTCTTAGACACTTGTTTATCTGACCCCTTAGACCGTCCATCATTCCAACCTCGTAGACCGTCTGTCATTCTGGCCCCATAGACCGTCCGTCATTCTGGCCCCATAGACCGTCCGTCATTCTGGCCCCATAGACCGTCCGTCATTCTGGCCCCATAGACCGTCCGTCATTCTGGCCCCATAGACCGTCCGTCATTCTGGCCCCATAGACCGTCAGTCATTCTGGCCCCATAGAACGTCCGTCATTCCGGCCCCATAGAACGTCCGTCATTCCGGCCCCATAAAACGTCCGTCATTCCGGCCCCATAGAACGTCCGTCATTCCGGCCCCATAAAACGTCCGTCATTTGGGGCCCATAGACCGTCTGTCTGTCATTCGGGCCCCATAGACCGTCTGTCTGTCATTCGGGCCCCATAGACCGTCTGTCTGTCATTCGGGCCCCATAGACCGTCTGTTTGTCATTCGGGCCCCATAGACCGTCTGTCTGTCATTCGGGCCCCATAGACCGTCTGTCTGTCATTCGGGCCCCATAGACCGTCTGTCCGTCATTCGGGCCCCATAGACCGTCTGTCTGTCATTCGGGCCCCATAGACCGTCTGTCCGTCATTCGGGCCCCATAGACCGTCTGTCCGTCATTCGGGCCCCATAGACCGTCTGTCCGTCATTCGGGCCCCATAGACCGTCTGTCCGTCATTCGGGCCCCATAGACCGTCTGTCCGTCATTCGGGCCCCATAGACCGTCTGTCCGTCATTCGGGCCCCATAGACCGTCTGTCCGTCATTCGGGCCCCATAGACCGTCTGTCCGTCATTCGGGCCCCATAGACCGTCTGTCCGTCATTCGGGCCCCATAGACCGTCTGTCCGTCATTCGGGCCCCATAGACCGTCTGTCTGTCATTCGGGCCCCATAGACCGTCTGTCTGTCATTCGGGCCCCATAGACCGTCTGTCTGTCATTCGGGCCCCATAGACCGTCTGTCTGTCATTCGGGCCCCATAGACCGTCTGTCCCTCATTTCGGCCTCATGACCGTCCGACATTTCAATTCCTTAGTCCTTCCTTTATTATTTATTATTTTTTATTTTACCATCTCATCGTAATAATAAAATTCTTAATTGTCTTAGTATTTTTAAATATTCCAATCTTGAAAGTAAATCCCCTTTTTAAGCCGAAATACTTAATTCCAACTATATAGTGTTGAGCAGAATAATAGCTTCAGGAATCTATATGGAATTTTTCAAACTAAACTCTTCATTTAATCTGTTGTAGTAGATTGTTCTCCATCTATCAGTCATGACCAAGTAGAAGAGTTAAATGTCTATTTTTTATTATTATTCTTACTTATCTGTAGTATGGATTGAACCTTCAACCTCTAGAAGACTGTAATTTAGAATTGATTGATTTACAACTCCTTTATCTGTTGTGCCATGTTCCTGAGTTTAAAAAGATGTTTTTTAAGATCAGGTGTTATCAGTCGAACCTTGTGGGGGAAAAAAAATAATCAAGATGAGGATGGTAGGCAAAAGAATTCAAATGACCCATAATGATGTATATTTTAATCATTATTGCGAGAACGGTTTCAAATGATTTTTCTTCAGCCTTCTGACTAGTATTACAGTGTAGTATCTGTTTAGGACTGAAATTTTTTTTCCCCAATCCAGAGTACCCCTTTTTGAGGAGCTAGATTTTCCACCATGTTAAAACTTGATCTTCTGTTTAATCCTGCTTTAATGTAATATATAACAAAAATTTAATGTTGAAATTTATATTTAATTCTATAAGATTCAATTAAATATTACTTTAAACTATTACATTTTTTTTTTTTTTCATGTAAAAAAGATTTCAAGATGTCTCTTCTCTTTATCAATTGATAAAAATCAATAATTTATAAATTTGATTTATTTTTAATTTCTAGAAATTAAAGTCAAAATATTGGGTGGGGAGGATTCTTTAATTTGAAATTAACTTGTAGATATTAGTCATGAAATTCAAGTATCTTAGTTTTTCACTTGAATAGTTAATGTTTTGTTTTGTTGCTTTTGATAAAAATGTTAATGTTAGATTTTTTCATAATTTATCAACCTCAAATTTGTACCTTCGTTTATTGACTACTAGCTCAGCCAAGATGAAATCACCTTCAAAGTCAAGTACACCAGGAGTAGCTGGAGTAAGAGCCCCAGGGCCACAAGGACCTGGAATAGGACCCCCAGGAATGCGTCCACAAGGACCAACAGGCATGGGACCACGCAGTCCTGGAGGAATACGACCAGGCATGGGCCCACAAGGATCAGCCATGGGTCCTCCTGGAATGACCCCGCATGGACGTGGCATGGGTCCACCTGGAATGGGCCTACAGGGGCCAGGCATGGGTCCACCTGGAATGGGCCCACAGGGGCCAGGCATGGGTCCACCTGGAATGGGCCCACAGGGGCCAGGCATGGGTCCACCTGGAATGGGACCAGGCATGGGTCCACCTGGAATGGGCCCGCAGGGACCAGGCATGGGACCTCCTGGGATGGGCCCGCAAGGACCAGGCATGGGACCTCCTGGGATGGGCCCGCAAGGACCAGGCATGGGACCTCCTGGGATGGGCCCGCAAGGACCAGGCATGGGACCTCCTGGGATGGGTCCACAAGGGCCAGGCATGGGACCTCCTGGCATGGCCTCTAATATGAACCCTGGAGGACCAGGCATGGGACCGAGAGGCCCTGGAGGACCAGGCATGGGACCGAGAGGCCCTGGAGGACCAGGCATGGGACCAAGAGGCCCTGGAGGACCAGGCGGACCAGGCATGGGACCGAGAGGACCAGGCGGGCCAGGCATGGGACCAAGAGGACCAGGCATGGGACCGAGAGGACCAGGCATGGGACCGAGAGGCCCTGGAGGACCAGGCATGGGACCAAGGGGCCCTGGAGGACCAGGCATGGGACCGAGAGGCCCTGGAGGCCCTGGAAATCCTATGCTAAGGCCATTACATAATGAGAACATATCTCCAAGACATAACCAGTCAAAGCCTGCTGTTCATCTTGATGAATATGATAACTCTCCCTTGCCCATCCGGAGAGACTGCTCACCTTCTCCTGGTGAACAACGAAAATCAAGGAGGGGTATTCCCGAGAATTTTGATAAAGAAATAAGAGAGATGATTCTTGGAAAATCTACTGGTGGCAGCAAGACTTATGGCTCGTCAACCAACCAAAATACTTCTGAACGTGGACGCAAAGGAATGCCTGCAATAAATAACGGTAATGCCAATTCTCCATATCACAATCAGCAAAGTTCCCCTGCGTACGTGAACCAGAACAGAGGCTCGATTAGCAATAACAACAACCCTATGAATCGATCCACTTCACAAGATGCGTACTACCGCAGTATTGACACTGAATCACTGTCAGACTTTTCTGATTGATAAACATAAAGGTAGGTACGAAAAGTGATTCCTGCCTCTAGAAACAACACATGTACCGGTCACTTGTTCACTTCACAATATATGGCTGCACTTGCCCCAGATGTTTCGTACTCCCTGCAATAATTAAAAAAAGAAAGAAAAAAAACTATCCTTGTCTGGTCACATCCTCCAATGCTTGAAAGAGAAAAAAATAATTATTGTATATCAAAGCCAAACCCTTATTGACTCAGTTCAAATGTTATTGAAAGATGTTTGTTAAAAATAAAACTTCAATCCTGGCTAATGCTTTTAGTCTGTAAATGAATCGTTTTAGAAATTCTTTGATATTCTTTAAATAACGTATCTTGCTGTAACATTAAACTAACTGGCTACATCGTCAAATCTGGTAATTTTAAAGTTTTCTTTCCGCTTTCCATTTAGTAGAAGTCTTGCCAGTGTATAATGATAAAAAGTTGCTTTTGATTAATACTTATGTAATTTCAGTTAAATTTTAAAACTACATATAAAAAATAATCTAGTCTTTACTTTGAAATGGTTGTATTTCGGAATGGTTTTATTTTTAATAAAATAAGTTACCAAAATACATTCTTTTAATCTTGGAAAAAAGTTTTTTTTCCAGAAATATTTCTGGAAAGATAAAATTCTCAAAGTAAAAAAAAAAAAAAAAATTTTGATTATAACATATTCTATTAAAAATAAAACTATTCTGAAGAATCATTTCAGAGCAAAGACTATTTTTTTTATGTAGCCTTTTAAAATTTAACTGAAATTGTGTAGGTATTAATAAAGGATTCTTCCTTTTTATACACCAGTAAAATTTCCTCTAAGCATAAAGCAGAAGTCAAAAAGAAACTATAATTTAAAATAACCATAAATGCTTTTTTTTTCTGATTACATAACCATAGCAACCAATCAGAAACTACCCTTGTATAGCCTAAGGTAAATCATTTAATATGTAACGTAAAGTGACTTTCCCCTATTTCATTGACAATTCTAGCATTGTAAACAAAACTGCATATCCAAATTTGATTTGGCAGCCCTTTCACCAAATCTTAATACGTGTTTTCAGAAAATATATATTCTCTTTATTGTTAGCTTTCAATAATTTCTATATCTTTAACAGCTCTAGAACTTCTAACATAACAATTCACGTAGAAAGTCTGAGGTATTTTCGCTCTCATGATCACATCTATTTCAACTGCCACCCGCTTCACTGGGACTTCTTCATGGCTTAACTTTTTCATTAAAACACTGTTAGTATTTAATTTATAACTTAATCCAAGTTATCTAATAATCAGTTCTATCCTTAATTCTAATAAGCATCTAAGCTTTTCTTCTGTTTTTTTATTTTTTATTATTGCTCCCCATCCCTGGAAGAGTGGTTTTTCATGGAGTAAAGCAAGAGTTGCACAATCCCAATCACACCTTTCCTGAACTGGCATTTCTGGAGTTCAGTAGCAAGGAAAGTCTAGGATGATCAGAAACAAAGCCAGAATAAATAAAGATGGTGTAATTTTGGGAGTTTTCCTTCTCCTTGACTAGTTACACAAGTAAAACATTAGAGTATAGTTTATCATACTATTTTTACCCATACATTAATTCATACCACTTCCAAGTGAAAGTCATGCAGTTCTCCCGAGAGAACTTGAACCTGCAGTCTGGGCTCGTAGCCACTTCACTATACCATTCCCTATTAAAAACATATTACCCCAAGTAATATGGAATGCATCAAGAATTTTGAAAGATCTTTTTTAAAGTACAGCTATACTAATACTTTTGAAGGTAGTTATTAACTGCATAGGAACAGCCATGACAGTTTTTATCTCTCTCTCTCTCTCCTTTTATTATTAGTTTGATATGCCAACCTCTGTTTTTCTCTTTCAATATTTTGTCGTCCTCTATTTTCAAATATATTTTGTAGTTTTTCTCTTTTTTTTTCATTTCTGTTTAGTCATTCCGGAGTGTTTGTGTTTCATGAACTGGCCAATGATTTGGCTGTTAGATGTGAAAACGATGAGTTACCACTTTTATGTGGTCAAGTTTTACCTGCTGATAAAACAATGGTCACAAGACACTCCAATTCTGTCCTCCTTGCCCTGCAGTAACATCTTTTGTGTCGGCTATTACTACTACTATTATTACTATTGCTACCGCTGCATGTCCTTTTTTTTTTTTTTTTTTTTTTTCTATTATTATTATTATTTTATAGACTGCTTTATATTGCATGAAAAGATTTTTTTTTTTTTTGTGACGTGGGGGGGGGGGGATACAATTTGGTAAAAGGGATCATTTTAAAAAGGATTCTGAAGGTAAAATGTTGATTGCATGATGTAATAAGATTAAAGAACGATATTGTTTATGTTAAACTACAAAAATATGTCATGAATGTATGGTATGATTTTTTTTTTTTTTTTTTCTTCAGCATTATAAAACATTTTTGTAAATAAAAGCAAAATTTTAATGGATTTTAATAAATTATGTTTTATGGGTGACAAAATTTCTAATGCAGTAGAATAGTTTGTGATTGTATTTTTTAAACTAGACACTAAAAAAATTGTACAAAACTTTCTGTCCATTATAACAAACTAGCATGGATACCCGGCATTGCCCGGATGGACACTAAGTTCAGTTTTGACACAGCTGCTATACTAAGGATATTGAGCAACCTTCAGAAGAACGGAATCACCCAAAAAAAGAACTTTCAGCAGCCCATGCACTGGAAACACCTCCCCTAAAAAAAAAAAATAAATAAACAAATCAAAACAACTTTTCTTTCAATAAAAATAGCAGCAAGTGCGCATGCAACTGCAAAAAAAAAAAAGTAATAAAATAAAATTAGCCATGGCAGGCAGGCAGGCTCGGACCTTAAACACAAAAGAGAGAAAGAAAGGGAAAAGCTACTGGCAAACGCTTTTGCCCATCGGATCACAATGACTTATCACATCATGACTCTACAAAATAACGTTTTTAAACATAGTTGCAGTTTGATATGCATGTGTGACTTGCGAAAATCACAATGTGAAAAGTGACCACCCCCTTGCAAGAAATGGTCCAGTTAACCACCACAGAATTTGTTTTTCTAATTTTTGCATATTATGCGTCCAAGGCATCGCTCTTTTAGATGGTACTGGTTTCGACCTGGTATGATGCGGCTGACAAAAGTTTTTAACAGACATACGAACACACACATAAACAGACATTTTAGATTTATATAATAAAGTATTTGGCTAGCTATTCTTTCTTTAAAATTTAATTGCTTTTTGTCCTCCATATTGGGAAGATGCCATATTTTTTTTTTTTTTTTTTTTTTTTTCTCTTTTCCTGTTTTCCTTTCTTTTCTTTTAAAAAATTAAAATTCAATTATTTCTTAGTCCATGTTCAAAAGATGACTTATTTTCTATTTTGTAGGAATAATGTCATTTTTCTCATTCCGTTACCTATTTCGAATTTAAGACAATTGTTTATACCCATACAATTAGGCACAGAACCTCACTGGTGGGGCATGGAAGAAAATAATCTGATTGTTTTCAAACTATTTTAGTCATAATCAGACACACTCGTTAACCCAGGTTTACAATATCAGTTTATCACAATAATTTCTTCGTCCCATTCAGATGTAAGTTATAGTACCTTACTTACACTATCGACTGTATACAATATTTTCTTTTGTTTTAAAAACTTGTGTGTTATTTAAAACATCTAAAATCAGGAGATATGAACGAAACAAAACTTTGATGGTATGGCTATGTTGAAAGAACGAGTTCTTGGATTAGATGCAGAACAGTTGATGTGGCAGTGGCAGTTCTTCGGGGAAGACAGAGGAAAACATAGGTGGAAGTGATCAGGAAAGATATCGGAGAAAAAGGAATAAAACTGGACCAGAGATAGTGAACCACGTGTGACAGGACGTTAGTCTGTCACTAGGAGGAAGTGATAAAGATGACTTAGGAAAACAAAGAAAGGTTAGTTTGGAAGTCAATTTCTAAAAGCCATCTAACGCATTAGAATATAAAATGGACATTAAACTGAAATGATAAAAGGCGTTTTGGAAATTTTATTCTGCGTTATGATTGTCTTCTCGTTAGAAGAATTTTTTTTTTTTATAAATGATCCCTTCTACCAAATTGTATGTTTGTTCTGTTTCTTCCTTACTTGAATGCTCTTGATTTTTGTAAATATTTTTTTTTTTTTTTTTTTTTTTTTTACACCTCTCTTCACTTTATAGCCCTTTTTAATGTATAATCTAGTTTTGTCTTTTTTTTTTCCGAATTTTGTCATTGTTTAATAAGTGTGTGTTATTTATTAATTTTGGATTTTGAAGTGTTTGCTCTCAACAAGAGATTTCAACAACTACAAATGCTCTTATTTCATATCATAGCAACTTTTTAAACGCAAGTTAATTTTTGTAAACAGATCATAATTTATTTTTACATCTCAAACATTAAATTATTAAAAGTCGAACTGTAATGAAATAATTGCATTCATGTTATATTTTAATTATTTGCTTGCAATTAGTCTAAGTAGGTATATATATATATATATATATATATATATATATATATATATATATATATCTGTGTGTGTGAAAAAAGAATAACCACACAATGTTAACCATGAGCTAATATTTTTTGTTAAGATTCCTCAGAGTTTAAAAAAAAAAATGAGTGAATTTTAATTACAAATTATAAAAACATTGACAGTAGATATAAGAAGGTTAAGGGAAGGGCAGAAATAAAGATAAACTATATATATATATATATAAGGTGCTTGTGTAGACCATTGATGTTTTAAACCAACACATTTCAGGTGAAAACATTATTACATACATTATTGCACACAATTAATATTAATTTTGACATGTATGTCAAAATTAGTATTACTTACAAAAAATTACTGAAACTAATCCAGTAGAAAAATAATTACAAGAAAAGATAAAAAATTTTAAGCTTTTTGATTTATAGTTTTATGTTTTGATGTGAAACAGTTTACAAGAGCTAAGGGAGACAACTACAATGGAGCATTTTGACTAAATAATTACAATCTGATATTTCTCAACAGAAAATCTCGCAACGTAATTATGGATGAATTTTTTTTTTTTTTTTTTTTTTTTTTTTTTTTGTTCTTAAAAATATATCTTATGCATTTTCTACTGGATCGTTTATAAATTTTGACCTTTACACAGAAGTGTCTGATAATGCTTTCAGCTGAAGTGCATTGGTTTATGACATCACTTTTCTGCACAAGAACCAAAAGAAAGAAGAAAAGGAATATAAAATAGAAGCAAGAAAATGGGTTTATTGGGGGGGGGGGGTCTTTTCAAATAAGTTGAGGTTAGAAAGTCAAAATGATGAGACAGTCTATAGTTAATATTGTGCGGTTATTTATTTTTTCCATTTATTTATCTATTTTTCTTTTCATAATATTGTTGGATATAATGCAAATTATTTTCTTCAGAGATAAGTTTGCTTGTTTTTTTTATTTTATTTAAAAAATTTTTCTAAGAGAACGATTTAGATTTTTAATATCTTTTTTTAAAATAGTATTGAAAAAAAAAAAGCACCTGATCTCTTCAGCATATTGGATTTTTTTTTTTTTTTATATATACAGTATTTTATCATGAGTATTTTTTAAGTTATAAACTTGGCAATTTGTCAGAATGTTTTTCTTTTTCTTTCAGTGTTAACATGTATATTTTGTTTGTTTATATTTAGACTTTTTTTTTATTTTTTAAATTCTAACCGGAACCATATGGTTGTTTTTTGTTTAATACAGAATTCTTAAACAAGATAACCTTAAATGGGATTGTTAACGTTTGATGAATGTGCTTTCTTTTTTATTCCTCAATCATTTCGTTTCCATGCAACTGTCTTTTTTTTCCTACCAATCTGGTCATCTTCATTTTTATGTTGCCCGATAATTTTAGCTATATTATCATAATTATTGTTCAGTGAATTTTCCTTTTACCCCAACCCCCCCAAAAATACTGCATACTAATGAAAGAATTAAAAAAAAGAAGAAAATGTATGATTTAAGAGTTAACTAATTTAAAAAAAAAAATATCCTAAGATTTAAGTTTTAAAAATAAATATACATATAAAAATAATCAATAGAAAAATAAATGATAAAAAAATTTAATTAATATAATTACAGAAGATTTTATAAACTTTGTTTTATCATTAAAAAAATGTCCTCCTTTTTTTTTTCGATAACAATCCTGGGTAACTCTAGTAAATACAATTGTAACTTTGTTTATCCTTAGCCTTTAGCTAGGAACAAAGTATTGTATCTGTTCTGATTTCTGATATTATACTTCATATATTTTGTCCTCAACAGTAAAGAAATTCTTCTGAGGCAATTTTTTTTATTTTTAATTTGTCAAAATCCAGACTGCTAGAGAAGCTGGATTTTCTCCATATTAAAAAACAAGTGTAAAAAAAAAAAAAAAAAAAAAAAAATCCTGCATTTTAATGCAAACAAAATATTTTGTTTTTTTATTTAAGATATTAAAATTGAACGAGTTGTGCATCCATCTTTAAAAATATTTAAGGACGATAACTCACTCTGACTAAATCATGGCTTTTAGTCAGAATGGAATTACCTTGAAAGATTTCCAAAACACATTCTTAATACAATGCATGGTCTAATATAGGAACTAACAATAAACTTACTGAGAATGTCAACATTTTGTTTGATAAAATAAGATTGCTATCTCAAGGAAGCACCTATGTAATTATCTCTCAAGGTCATTGTTGGGTTAAAAATCATTTCCTTAGATAGTTATTTTTATTGAGTTTATTGTTTTAGATGAACTTTTGACTTGTTCAGTCTGAAAATTTGAAAGATTTTAAGTAAATTTAAAAAAAAAAAAAAAAGAAAAAAAAAGCTACCTGGTTTGTTTTCACTAAAATCCAAAATATTACTTTCCTACACAATAATTAATCTGCTTAACATAAAATTAGAATCAGACTTGCCAAGGATTGTTATCTCAGTGTACCACCATCTCTTCATAGCATTTACCATCTCTTCATAGCATTTACCATAATCTTTGATGCCTAATTGATTTTTTTTTTTTTTTTTTTTTTTTTAAATATAATTTTAAAAGATGAAGAGATTTTTTATTCATACAAAGAAGCTATCTTGTTTTTTAATGACTTCCTCTCTTCCTACTAATTGTTTTATGCCATCATTAATCAAAACTTTAAACTTCAGCTGTTTAACTTGCATCTCCATTTCTCGGTTTGAATGTTAATCTCTGAAAATATTTCTACAAAACCGTGACCTAAATGAAAAATGGTTAATCATTTTGTTTAAATTTCAAATTTCAGCTGAGATATTTTTTTATTTTGCATTGTGTCTGTATTTGAAATTGTACCCTTCATTTTTTTTTTTTTTTTTTTTTTTATCCTTTCTTACGGCAGCTGTTAAGATAATAGACTTAAGGATTTAATTTTAGTTGAAAGTAATTTTGATTGGAAAAAAAATTTGACAATCATGAAGGATAGGAGCAAAAAGTTTCTAATAATTCGAAATTTTTTTTTTTTGTATAAATTTTTTTAGGAGGGTAGGGGCATTTCTAAATCATTTTCAGGCAGCTTTGTCTTGTCAAGCTTCTCAATGCCCGTAATGCTTCACTTGGCAGCATTTTCCTTCTTTCATTATTTTAATTTTTTTTTTTAACAGCCTTTTGTCTTTTGCGCTTCAGTAGACATGTTATATCTACCAAAAGTCCTGCATTTTAATGCATGATGAGAAATTCCTGATATCAATCCTTCCTTTTTCTTGATGTTGTCATTGTAGACCTTCACTGCATGTGCATGTCTTTTTTTTTTTTTGTCTTTTTTTTTCCATCCAATTTTTTGTTTCTTAAACTTTTTATTCATTATTTTCTATAATGATCAAAAGGTTTTTGATATACGCACATTAGTCACACACATGTATACATACTATAGAAGGCTGATTTTTTTTTTTTTTTTTTTTTTTTTTTTTTTTTTTTTTTTTTTTTGAAATTTCTGATTTGGGCAAATTGAGGTAGCTGCAGCTCAAATAACTGAAAGCAAATTTTAGATCCCAAACTATTATCACTCTTTGGAGAAAAAAAAAAAAAAATTAATTGCCATATACTTAAAAAAAATTATTTTATCTTTGCATATTTATGATATAAGTGCAAATTATACCGAAAATTTTAACATCATTTTTACAAAATGTGTATTTAGTTGGTTTTATTTCTGCTTGTTTTAACTAATATCACAATAAGATGAAATAAAACTGCAAATTTATTAAATTTATATTCTCCAATGATGGTAAGAGTAAAGTATAAAATATTTGTACGAGTCATTACTATATCGTAAGTTGAGTATTAGGACTCGTCTTGGGTCAATTCTTTAAATGACTTGCTAACTTAATATTATATTTTATTTTTATATATATATATATATATATATATATATATATATATATATATATATATGGTAAAAAAAGTGGGCATAAAATAGAAAGCTTTACAGTCGAATGTATTTCGATCTTTTCAAAGGCAAAAATATTATCATGCAGGGGAGGAGGGTGTTTTTTTTTATACATCGTCTGAGGCCAATTAGCGACTATGTGTGAAATGTCTCTGAGCTTATGGAAGTTTTCGAGAGTACAAAAGTTATTTGCATCAGAATGCTGTCACAAAATCTATTGCTTCCCTCTTTATTGTTCCTTGCACGGACTTTAGTGTTGAGTGTTTGGAACCAAGAACTCTGATCTTCCTGGATACTTTCATAAGCTCTGCATGTTGCCCATAACCGCTGACCTGTCTTTACCATTGTATAAAAGCATACCTTATTTTGTATGGAAAATGAAATTTTCTCATTTTGCCTTTTGATGCATCAGGCTCTTTTCTATATTATCATTATATATATATAAATAAAATATGCATATATAGTGTGTATACATGTGAGTAAGTGCGTTTGTATCCTACCTATACCTTGCTTCCTTCGGTACCACACAGATCATTTCTATTGACTTTGCAGTGCTGAGTCTTCAAACGATCACTTCGCTGACTCCAAAAAATCCAATTCTACTTCTGCTCCCAATACTACTACTGCTACTACCAACAACACTACTACCAATAATATTATCACTACTACTACTGCCAATGAGGTAAAGGCTGCTGATGGTAAAAATCCATTTGGTGATCCGGATGGGGAAGATTGGGAAGAGGATGACACTTCGCTGGTGGACGATAATCGACCTGGGGTACCTGTGAGAGCTTTGTATGAATATTATGAAACGGCTGCAGATGAGCTCACGTTTAAAGCAGGTGAGCGTTGTGACTATCGTATCAAGCGTGAACGAACCATGTTGATGCAACTTTATCAAAAAAGAATTCAGCATTCATTTTTGAAAATTCATTAATTTTAAAAAAAAATTTATTTCATTTATTAATAACTTTTGTTTCACTCCAAACCAGACATATTGCTAATGAGATAGGGGACAGATTTATGGTGAGCAACCTGGATGGGGAGTTGAGCAGCTAGATGTTTGTTTTGTTCACATTACTTTTAAATTTCTACATATTGGTGCAGTTGGGAGCAGGGAGAGAATCCCAAAGACAGGCGGTCCTAAGGAAGAAGTTATTATTAGGGTAGAAAATCTTCTGGCATCTAGCGACCTCTACAGTCAAGGGGTGGGATTTTGCTGCTATTCGGATGAGATAGGCTTATTTACATTGAGGGGGATACAAGTGCAGTATGCTTCTCAAAGCACTTTCAGTGAAAGTACTTGTAAAACAAGCACAGGGATGCAACATTGCGGTGATGGGACAGGAGCTGGAGCTTAGCAGACAGTGCAGAACGTAATAGATTAGGAATTTTTTTTTTGCATCTTGTTCAAGAGGAAGAGGTTAGTGGTTGGTAACGATGTTCCATCTATGGACATTCTGATAGCTGTTTCAATTGAACTTTTACTATGGTCCTTTACCATTCAGATTCTTAATCATATGCCAACTTAGGGAAGGGTCTATCGGGTGTGTATGTGCAGTCTGATGATGTATGAAAATGGAACTTAGCCAGTGAGGGTTGAGAACATGTTTTGCTTGGAGAGAAATAAGATGATAGGATTGATGTGTGATGTGAGTCTAAAAGACGGGCTTAGATCTAATGGCCTCAGAAACTAAGATTAAATCTGGACTGTTCAGAACAGAAGACTTTGATGGTATGGGCACATTGAACGAATGGATAAGAGTTTTGAGTTAGTAGACATAGACCAATTGAGGTACCAAGGTCACTTAGCAGGATTAAGCCAAAGAAAACATGGGAGAAAGTAATAAGGATGGATTTGAAACAAAATAAAGACCTCACTCAAGATAGGTAATTTTTAAAAGCCATCCGACACATGCTAGCATGTAAAATGCATGTCAGTTTTAATATGATAATGATATAAATAAAATGATTTTATTGATACTGCAGATTGTCAAATTGAAGCTAAACCTAGCATTGTCCCTGGGGGGGGGGGGCATTTGTCTGCTAAAAGGTTCTCTAATATATAGATTTGTCAAAGGAACAGGTTTTTCTTTGACTGGGAGGCATGAGTAATATTAATCTTTTCCTTCGATTTAGGAGCACAAATGTACTATAATACTTGACTGCTGCTTTTTAAAATTTAATTCAATCCAAAAATGATTTTCTGTGTATCAGTTTAAAGATTTCAAAAATTATTTCCTTATTTCAAATATGTCAGCCATTTTCAAATCTGTTAAGTCTAAAATGACTATCATGAGAAAGTAGAAATAAATTTTGAAGTTTTTTTTTTTTTTTAAATCTATTAATAATAGATTAAAATGGCTGAATTTGTATTAATAATTGTTTTCGTTTTATTAATGAGCCGCGGCTTATCAAGGCTAAAAGTCACATGAGGACAAAGTTTAATGAGATGAATAGTTTATCAGTTGAATGATGAAGAATTATGAGAGGATTGAAAATAATAAATACAATGAACAGAATTTGATTATGAGAACGATTTATGACAAAAGTTTGTTGACATTGGGTTTGAAGATTTATAGCCTGCAAGGAAGCAGTTCCATGATAATGTGTTCTACAGATTGGAAGTTCTTAAAAAAGAAGCTTTCTTCATAGAAGCATCAGTTTTTACTGTAAAATTTATATGAAAGTAATTTTGTGCCTTTACACTGCTGCAAAAGTTTGAAGGGAAAGGTCAAGTATTATGGCTCTTCTGTGCTCTGAAACAAAAAGGAAGACGTTAATTCACTCATGTTATACAAAAAGAAACAACAGTCATTTTTTTTCTTTTTAAGGATTTGTTTGACTAAGAATAAATTGCAACAGCTTTTGTAAAACACAGTTAAACGAACTATTCACATGTCATTTCCAACAAACAAATACTTGTGTATGTGCGTTATCACCAGTGAGCGATCAAATGATCAGTAGAATAAAGTCCTTTTACATGTGTGTTCAGTCACTGATCTTAATTCTCTGACTGTCGCTTCTCCATGTGTGATTGATTGATCCCCTTAGCTCGAGATGAATTTACTCATGCATTGAAACAGAATTAAGACTTGCTGGGGTTCAAAGGCTTTATTCAAGAGTGCGTTCTTTAGGGAGAGATCAAGTAAAATGTTTCTCAATTTTCTCACTCAGTCTTAAAACGGTCAGTGTATGAGCTGAGTTCGAGGAAATATTCGCTTAAATTCTCTCTACATTTTTTAACGCATCTCGCTACACTCGCTTTCAGGTTTCAACTGTGTAGAAACTCTCTTCTCTCTCTCCCCAACATGTGACATCATTTCTATATAATATCGTTTGACACCTGAATTTCTAGCATGTTTTCTCTAGGGAGCTAATCCTTGATCCCTCCCCCCCTCACACTTCAATCACACCAGCTGCACTGGAGCTATTTCCGTTTGCCGCCAGGTTATCCTGATGTATGTTAGGGTTTGTGTTCCTTGATAGAAGCGCTGGTTGAGTTTGAATAAAATAAATACTATTAGATACATTTGAAGCCAAAATAACGCATTATTACAAAATAAACAATTCATTTTGTTTGAAATTTATATTGAAATTTATAAATATATTTCGAAGATACACTTCATCATCAGTATGCCTTTTTTTTTTTGCCATGTTGTTGAAGCATAGAATCAGTAGAAGTCCGTTTTCTTTTGAAAAGACTACCGTAAAAACAACAAACGGACTTCTACTGATTCTATGCTCCAACAACAATATGGCAAAAAAAGAAAGAAAGAAAGGCATACTGATGATGAAGTGTATCTTTGAAATATATTTATAAATTTCAGTATAAATTTCAAACAAAATGAATTGTTTATTTTGTAATAATGCATTGTTTTGGCTTCAAACATATCTAATATGTATTTATTTTATCCTGATATATACTTATGTAACCCTTGCCAAAATTCATACTAGTTAACATAATCTCTGCTTACTGGCATAGGGTTCCAATATTATACTATTTTCTGACTGGATCTATAATGTAAGAATTTTGTTTTTATCCCTGTGACAGCAGTTGAAGTTTCTTGCAGACAATAATGTGGTTGCTTAACGAAACTGGATCTAAATGTGTCATTTTTCATTGCGCTCATTTTTTGTTTGTTTCATAAAACCTCTACTTCCATCAGATTTGGAATTTCCTTTGCTGTTTTTCACCTGGAATGAAAATCATAAATCAAGGCAATACCCCAAAAGGGGCCTGGCAGCCGTGCAGCTATAATTCATGATTATAAGTTGCATTAAATCATTAGATAGCAATTACTAATAAGACCATTTTTAAGGAAGGACTCTTATTTTTATTTTTTTTTTTTTTGATAATATCCACCAATCAATCATTAACATTACCTATTATGAGGAAGAACCTTATAACTACAATAATTAATATATTTATATAATGGAAATGATTCAGACATTGCCCCAGTGACAACGGATGTCCACACCGGTAGGAATCACAAACTATATGCTAGTTCTGTATCCAGGAACATAAGATGTGTTACTTTATGCAAAAACTTGCGCAATGTAAGCAAACATTCCGGCCAGCAAATAAATTTACAAACATTTACGGAATGAAGTTGTTTAAAACAGGCATAATTCAACATTTGATAGTTAACTAGTAATGTTGTTAAAAATCAAACTTTATGGGAAAGTTCTTTTGCTGTGTATCTGTGTTTGGGTCCCGTGTGAAATGTTTCTTTTATGTTTTTACTGCCAGTTAGAAAAGATTGCTTGCTTTAGTTGAGTTCCCCCCCCCCCTGGTGCCACCAGATCAGGCTGTCTGAAGATATTGGCTTCCTGACCTAAAATATGCCAAACATTGATGTTATTATTTGCTTCCTTTCCCTTTTGCAAACTCTATCCTGTTATGCAAAGTTAAAAACAAAAACAATTTCCTTCTACAAAACAGCCAAACCTCATAAATAACTCTTAAAAATAGAGGTCCTGGATATGACCTTAAACTATATCTGATAGTGAGGCCCCAGCTTGCAGGCTTTGAGGAATATGAAGCAATCCTTTAATTGCCATTGCTCCCAGGTCCACTCTGACTCTGAGTGGTAGTACTTGTTAGGGTCCCAACTATGGGTTAGATAGAAATTGAGTTAAAAAAAAACAAAACAAATATACTCTATTAAAAAATTGTTCTTCAAAATCACTGGATTCGGCATTAAATAACTTGAAAAGAGTTGATATGCCGTAAAACAAAAAAAAAATAAACAAATAAAAATATAGAAAAGAATTCGGAACAGACTTTTTTCCAAAATTATTGGATTCAACATTAAATAATTCAAAAACGGGTTGATATGCTGTAAAATAACCAAAGCAAACACCATGAATAAATATTTGAATATATAAAAAACTTCACACATAAAACCTTTTCCAAAATTACTGAGTTTGGCATTAAATAACCCGAAAAAGGATTGATATGTTGTTAAACAACCAATCAATCAACTTCTTTTCTTGTACCTGTATAGAAGTTTCTCTGTATTGGAAGAATCTCTTTTTTGACTAGAAGGAAGGGAGGGGGTGTATCACTTATCAGTTATTTGCATACCATGTTATTTTTATTAATGTAACCATCAGCAGCAAAGACATCTCACGCGAAATAAGTCTCACGCTTTGGCAACCATGTTCTTGTCTATTTTGGCAAACAGTGCTACAATAGCGTTCTTCAGAGAGTCAACTGTGTTGCGTGCATGCTTGTTAGTACTTGCCGTCATCACATCACAGAAGAAATAGTCGAGGAGGTTGGGTTAGGGTGGGGAGAGCAAGCAACCAAGAGTGAGGAACATTGTTAAGCAGTCATGCCTGGTCGCCTCAGTCTTGTATGCAGGAGTAGAGTCCTGCTGAAAGATGTAGGGACATTCAGAGATATTATCCATCCAGGGCTTCATCACTTCCTGGTATTTTGTTTGTCTTTTGTTAAGTGCCGGATTTTGCAGCAATACCCTGTGTGTGTGTGTGTGCGTGCGTGCCAGTTGTGTCAGGAGTGTTATGTTATGCAGCAGTGAAAGCTGGAATCTCACCCAGTCTCCTCTCACCCAACTGCAGCGCAGTGATATATTCACGATTAGATGGTTCTGCAACGTGAAATTTGAAACCAAACACATTAAGTCAGAGGATTTGCAGAAAGCCCTACATTTGGCCAGCATAGAGATTGTTATGGTCAAAATATGCCATCTCACTCTATCCTCAATCTAACCAATTAGGTCTTAGACTGCATTGTGAGTCCTCTGTTAGAAAGTAATGAAGTGTATTTCAATAAGTCCTTATTTACTTGCTTCCACGCAAGCAAAAAAGTTTTCGGTTACTTTTTTTTTTTTTTTTTTTTTTCAAGATTTAAACATTGCCAGATGACATCATAATAGACATGGCATTGCTTTGGATGATAACTGGTGAGTTGCATTTATTGATCATCTGGTATCGTCATGTGGAGCGTCTATCCTCCTGGATAAACCGTTGCAGAAACCTGGATGTTTTGAATCATGATAAGGAAAACTTGGAAACAAATGATTAAATAAGACCATACAAAATAGAATTTGGAGACTGCTGGACTGTGAGAACTGGACAGTGACCTTGTAAAATATCAGAAAATGTCTGACTTCTGTACAAGGGAAAAATGTTAAAAGGATAGAAGTTGTTACATATATATGACACAAACCCTGTCATTTATGCTGATTATCCAGTGATAATATTGGATACTCTTATTCAGTTTTCTTTTTTTTATTTTTCCTTTATTAATCTACTAGCGAGGGGTACCCGGCGTTGCCCGGGTGTTTTTCAGGGTATGTGAAAAAAACGTGAAAATGTGAAAAAAAAAAATGAAGCCTTCACGACGCGCAGTTGGAAAATAGTAAAGTGTTAAGAAAAACAGGTGCGCGTTTTTGATTGACGTGACGGCGATAGGTATTCAGCAGTTACGATTTTGTGCGGGACAGTTTTGAATGAGGTGAATAAATCGGTTTGTTTGTTTTTAAAAATCCGCTCCCTGTTTATTAGGAGGAGCGAAATGAAAGCTACAGTCTGATATGACGAAGTCAACAAACGTTACTTAGCTCTCTGGAGACAACTGGCTTGCGGCCTGTGATTAGAGTCGAGTTTCGCATTTTTTTATACCGAAAACCGAATGTAACGCGTGCCGATGCGGGAAATGTCAAATAATTAACGTTTGAAAGTCAATAAAATTAAATAGACAGGCGAGCTCTGTGGATAACTCTGAGATATTACAATTTATAGATGATATAAAAAGTTTTAAGAAGTTGTGAACCGAGCAAGCGCTTGTTTGAAAGAAGCCGTTTGTGGACATCGAGGAAAAGCGTACATACATACACACATACATTTTCGCTTTTATATATATAGATGGTCATAAAACTTAGTAATAGACAGAAGCTGCTAAGCTAATTATGGAATGCATAAAACTTATGAATATCCCAATAGTTAGCGAATACACAATTCCAAAAATGTGATGGTGATACTTGTTCATTCACACAATTCTGTAGAGCACAATGTGAAAAGAGATCGCCAGTAATATCTCTGAGCAAGCACTGGTGTAATTATATAGTGGGTCCTATGTGATTGTATATGGTTGCAGGTTTCGTCTGCTCAGCTGCAGCATAGGGTGGTAGTTAAGCATTGTGTTGGGGCAAGAATCATGAAATAATCTGTAAGCAACAAAAGCAACTGTTACATTTTGGCAAATAGACAGCAGATCTAATCCAAGCAGATCATATACTCCAGGGGAAGAGGGTCGCAGTAAGGAATAGGTAGTATATATCTGATGGCACATACAGTATTTCTTTTTACTGTTCTTAGTTAGCCACCATAAAAGCTAACTAAGTTTAATATATAAAGTAAGTCAGTCTCTTAATTGTTTCTTTGTCATCAATAGCTTTCTTCCTACAAAATCATATTTGATTCTGGTTCATTAGTTTTTATTGTAGATTGTTACAGCATGTTGTTGGGAAGATTAAAATGTAATTCGATTTGTTTCTAGAAAATAATTTTCCAGTTCATAAATATTCAAAACTGGCTGCCATTTTTAAAAAGAAGACTAAAGTTGTAACTATATTCACCTCTGCTGGGAACAAAGTCTAGTGTCTGGTTCGATGCTATACTTGTCCTTAGTCGGTGAACAAGAAGTCAATCTAGACTGAAGCAATTTTTAATTTTGTTCCAGTTCAGAGTGCCCCTTATTGGGGACCTGGATACTTCCCATATTAAAAATTGACCTTGTGCCTAATTTTTCCCTTGTGGAGAGAAAGTAAATAAGAAAGTTTGTATTCATCCATACAGAGATTTTGAGAAATAACCTGACATAGTTTAAAAAAAAAAAGAAAAAGAAAAGAAAAAAGCAATTGCAAGTAAGTACATAACCAGGCAACACTGGGTTGGGACAGCTAGTTTAATGATAAACTAGATATAATGATGCCATTGCTGTCTTCAAAATGATGTTGCTTTGTGTAATTATTTATTTTATTTTAATTTTTATTCAATCAATTTTTGAGGCACAAAAAAATGACAAATGTATCAAGTTTTTTAGTTGATCTGTCTGAGCTCAATTGTGATTCATTTCCAATTTTGTCCCTTAGTTTCCAACTTAATCCAAATCTGGTGTAAAGTATTTTGATAAAGAAATTATTGTATACTGTATATCTAATATTAATTGCCTGCAAGAAAGAAGCATGTTTTTTTTTCTTTGTTTAAAGCAATTTGATCTTTTATCTTAATTTGGTGTGTTTCTCTTTTGACTAGTTTAGTTAAAGGATTTTTTGTTTGTTAAAAACTAGTGTTTTTTTTTTTTAATATTTTTATTTATGAAGTATCAAATGTTTCTGAATGTTTTTTTTTAGTCTAAGTTTTCTGTGTTTCTGAATTTTTGAGATAAGGATTGATAATTCATATTATTTTGACTACTGTTCTCATCTTGAGTGTTGTTCTCACAGCATTTCGGCCGGTGTAACCTCTGGCCTTCTTTAGATGTATCTTGAACTCTGGGAATCTTTCTGTCTAACTAGGGAATATGCATGGAATTACAATTCAGTTATAAGTGACACTCTTCTGAAGGTTGAAGGTTCAATACTCAATGTGGGCGACACTTGGAATACAATTGTGAATTATTTAGGCTCTCTACATGATCATAGCTGAAGGAACGAGAGCCTCCTACCCCATGTGGATTAAAATGAAGAGTTTCTTTCAAAATTCTGTGCAGATTTCTGAATTCAACAGGAAGATTTTCAAATTCTACAAGATATACCTTAAGAAGGTCAGGGGTTATATCAGCCGAGATGTTGTGAAAATAACACAATAAGATGCGTACAATAGTTCAAATAATCTAAATAAGTTTTTCAGTGTTATTCAGAAAACAGAGTACCATATTGTGTAAGCCATAAGTTGATCTCAGCCTTATTTTTAAAGTTAGGATTTGCATAGACTGGTTCATCATCTCGTCGAGGTAGTATCATAGATCTTTTTGACTCTCATATGCCATCTCACTCTATCCTCAATCTAACCAATTAGGTCTTAGACTGCATTGTGAGTCCTCTGTTAGAAAGTAATGAAGTGTATTTCAATAAGTCCTTATTTACTTGCTTCCACGCAAGCAAAATGTTTTCGGTTACTTTTTTTTTTTTTTTTTTTTTTCAAGATTTAAACATTGCCAGATGACATCATAATAGATATGGCATTGCTTCGGATGATAACTAGTTAGTGAGTTGCATTTATTAATAAGTAGCCTGGGTGCCCAGCGTTGTTCGGGTGAGTTGAGCAAAAAAAAAAAAAAAAGTGGTAGTAGGCAGGCAGGTTTGAACCCGTGACACAAAGGTGAAAAAGAAAGTGAAAGAAAATCTGATGTCTTACCTCTACTCCATGACCCGACTGGAAGTTTGGAACATTAAAATTAGGCAAAGTCAATCCAACCGATACGATGACTTGCAAAAATGGCTTGCAAAAAATCGACCCCTCCTTCTAGAAAAGTGCCCAGTTGAGACTGAAGGAATTAATGTTTTTGGCCAATTTTTCAATATTTGTTGTCAGAGACGTCAAGCTTCAAAATAATACCAATCTCGTGAAAATCCATCGCGTCTGTCAAAAATTTCAGGCAGACATACAAACATAAATACATATATTTAAACAGACAGATGAGATTTATATTATTAACTAGCGAGGGGTATCCGGCGTTGCCCGGGTGTTTAGAGGTGTGTGTGGTTTTGGGTAAATCAAAACTTGGGGGGGGGAGTAAAATTAAAAAAAGTTTTGATAGGTGAGTCGAACCCAAACCCTTGAGGCGAAGTTGGAAATTAAAGTTTGAAAAAAAGAGTGTGACGTTAACCATTGGCCTACCGCAAGATACTAACGGAAATGCGTTTGAATTTATTTAATTACTTAGACTTGGCAGGTGCACGTTTTAATGACTGCGGGATAGTATTTTATTTACTGTGGGAACGCCTTTTTTTATTTTTATTTTCCCAAGATGTTGGGGGGGGGGGAACAGCTGGTTCAAATTGAATTGCAATTGTTTGATATAAGAAAAATATTTCCACATTGATCAAAGCTGATTGGTTTCGGACATTTCCGCCGATAGACGGAAAATACAGCCAGAATTAGTGTCGTTTTTATTATAGGAAAAAGACTAATCCACAAGCGGCGAGCGACAAATGTTGAATATTTATCTTCCTGAAGTCGAGCAAATTAAATAGACAGGCGAGCTCCGTTGTTAACTCGGAGATATTATGATTTCTATGTGATATAAAAAGTTTTAAGTTGCGAGCCGACGAACCGCTTTTCTTAAAAAAAGCCTTTCTTGAACATACACAAAAAGCGAACATACATACACACATTTTCACTTTTATATATATTGATAATGATTGAGAATGAAATCGTATGCTAGTAGTAAACCAATGAAACAATGTTTCGATTCGTCTTTTAATAAAACAATTAAACTCGCTTCTCTGTTATTCTCTTAAATTATGCTCAATGGATAAGAAAAAAAAAGAATGGATTACATTTCTTATTGGTCAACCTATTATCTTCCATTATTAAAATGTAGCAACAGTGTTTAAATATATTGTGATGAATGTTTAAAGAATTGAACGTGTTGGGTAGCGTCAGCTTCTGATGTGTGTTGTGATACTTACATGTCATCGGGCTGAAAACATCCTGACTTCTGTATTATTTATCCATTTCATTTACTGCGGACGATTATCCTCATCTTTTTTAGCTGTTTCACAACATTTCGGCCAACTATTCCTCTTGCTTTTATCAAGTGGTTAACTATGATTGGATAGGAATGCTGAATCTCCTACCTGTATCCTCATAATTCCTATTTACAATGCCTCTCCACTGGACAGAGTTAGACACCAGGGTCGTTTTTTAACGTGGAGAAAAGGAACAAAAATAAAAATTGTCTCAGTCGTGAAGGATTTCTCCTCCACTGACAGAGAACAAGAAATTGAAGTGCAGCATCTGAAGAACAGATACTACACTTTGATCTTCTGTATCCTCATAGTTGCTGTTGTCATTCAACACTCCTATTCCGTCGCGGTTAATCACCCGACAAAGGCCAGGGGAATAGTTGGCCGAAACGTTGTTAAACAACTAAAAGATGAGGATAATAGCCCACAAATAAATAAATGGATAGATAATTCAAATTCACTTATCTCAAAAAGAATTCCAATTAATTGAATAATATCCTGACTTCTGTTGTCACACTATTTTACTCACGTTCACTCCAAACGAGGCATATCGCCACCTGGACATAAGGGGCTACTAATTTGGGACCATGCCTAAGAAAGATTAACAAGATGTTGGTTTACGTTACATTTGAATTTCTGCATATCAGTATGTTTAGGGAAGCAGGTAGCAGGAAACGGATTCCAAAGTCTAGCTGTTCAAGCTATTAGAGTAGAAAGCTTTCTGGCATTTAGGAACCTCAGAAGTAAAGGGGTGTGATGTTCTTGCTAAGCGGGTTTGTTGGGGATACATACACATTTACTGATACAAATAGAATGACAGTTTGAGTGATGTAATTAAGGATGTACAATAGGACGTTATATTTGGATCCATTAATAGGATTGTTGATGATTAGATAATATCAAATTGTCGGTTGATAATTGTGTGCATGTAGACTGTGCGGTTTTAGTATATCGAATGCGAATGTGCCAATCCAGAATGATGGACGATTAAAGATAATTTTTTTAAGCATAATTGAAGCAGATTTCCAAATAGATTTCTATGGCTGGGTTACATCAACTTATGTGTGAAACAATATGGTATTTTCAATGATTTTAGTTTGTAGAGAGTATTTATTCTGATCTGATAGATATTTGTAGAGAAATAGTTACTTAAATGTATGGATTTTTTTGTCACAGCATTGATAACCACCCCCTCATTTTTTTTGGGGGGGGGCAATAGACAAAAAATTGTCGTTATGCATGTTGCATTTAAAAAAAAAAATTTTTTTTTTTTTTAATTTTTTTTTTTTTGAAGTCAAATATTTGCTTCAAAATGAAATTTACATTTTTCTGACTAGATGAGTGTGTAGTGGGGAGGGGGGGCAAAAAAAGTTGGCTCTTAACAAATATTCTTTTATTTTAAAGAAAAATAGAATAGAAAAAAAAGCATTATGTAGTTTGAACATTAAAAAGAAAAAGTATCGCTTACTGTAACAATGGAGACAAAAATTAAGACTCACCAGCTTTGAAGTATGTGGACTTTTAAATGTCGGGTGGCATTTATTTTTTTGAATGAAAAACGAATTTGTGCTCATACTTAGATTATTTTTATAGGTGGCATTACTTTGCATATGTTAAGAACAGCTACTTTAAGAATGGCAAATTGGGAAAGATAAACGCTTTATGGGCATCTGAAAGAGAGCATTGCAGTTTGAGATTTGTCAGTGCTTATTGAAGAGGGGTTCGTTTTTTTTTCTTTACATCTTTTTTGAATCCTCCATTATTTGGCAAAAAACAAAAAAATTGCATTTAAAAAAAACAATTAACATTATACAAATTGCATTTAAAAAACAATTAACATTATACAAATTGCATTTAAAAAAACAATTAATGTACAAGTTGCATTTAAAAAAATGACAAAAAACTTTGAAATTTTATTTAAAAAATAATCAATTGTTTTGTATCAAAATAATGTTTTACGTTTTTATGACTAGATAAGTGTCTATGTTAGCGGTGCTCAAACTTCATACAGTCAGCACACACAGTACTATAGATACTTGATAACACACTGCATACAAAATAAGACTAATATCTTAAATTAACTGTTAAATATATATATATATAAAAAATAAAACCTAGCAAAAGTAACACTGCCAGTTGTCACGCAACTTGCAAAAGGAAAATGTTATTTTAAAAATATCAGTTCTTTTTTGTTTAATTAGAAAATACATAAATAAACAATAAGCTATATAATTATGAAATGCATAAATATGCAATAAGCTATATAATTATGAAATGCATAAATATGCAATAAGCTATATAATTATGAAACCTTAAGCTATTTAAAAGAAATAGATACAGGATGTAATTTTGAAAGTTATAATTCTTTACACAGTGTAGGCAGGTACTTCAGTTTATAAATATTTAAACGTTCTTTTCTTAATTTATTAAAGAATAGCTTATAGCATATCAAACTTATTTGAGTTTTTTTACGCTGAGACAGAATATGACAGTTAATTGGGCTGAAGTAATTTTACCCATTGCTGGAGAAGAGGGATTGTGGGTTCATACCTTTCCCAACATAAGCGACCTCCCTAGGTCTTAATTGGATTTTGATTTTGAATAATTAATTTTTTAGTATCTTTTAGTATCCATTAGGCCAATCACATACACCCTTTTATTGCTGATGACTAATAGAAAACAAAGCTGTTGGTTTATCTTAATTATTGGCAATCACAAACATTCACACATTCTTATCCATCTGCCTTGCTCGCAAAGCTAGCCTTTCAATCTGCCGGCCACTCTCTGTCAATTCTGTCAGACATCTTCGAATATTTCATGAACACAGAGGTAAAAAAATAAAAAAATCAACACTTCAAAAAATTTTTTTTTTCTTCCTCTTCGTGGGTAGACTTCAGGTTTGATTTGAAATTTTCTTTATTAGTTTTTTTTTATTATTTATTAAACAATTTTTTTATTTCAATATTTTGCATAATTTTGAAGGGAAGGGAATCTTATTGCTGCTTCTGCTTTGCCTATAGCAAGAACTTTGCTTCAGTAAGATATGAGAAAAGGGTTTTTAAAAAAATGGAATACTTCCTCCATTACACACAAAATTGTCTAAAATAAAAACAATTTTGGCAAGCTTTGACCGCGGGAACAGTTTCTTGGACTTGCATTCCATGGACCATCTTGTTGGACTGTTTTTTTTTTGTTTTTTTTGTTCAATTTTTTTTTCTGGATTTGGTTTGCATTTAGTACAATTATGCAAATATTGCAAATGTTTTCAAGAAATTAAGTTCTCCAAAACAATACCAGGTAACCAACCAGTATTTTCTTACAAAAGCCTGTGTTCTCAGTTGAGACAAATTGAACATATTCTCATATAAAAAAAACTCTGCCATATCATCCATGATTGAATTGAATTTATGGTGTTTGGCTAAAGTCAACTTTTTGTTGCAACCGCTTGTGGTGATACGGACATGTTGAATTTCTCGATGAATAAATAAATGTACACATAAGAAAAAAATAGCGAAATAAAAATTGGAGTGATTCCACCAAAAATGATCTCCATTAATGACACATCAAACTGAATACAAGTGATAGAATTTAATGCGGCACATATGATATCGAAAAACATGCAAGTAGAGACTAAATACTGACAATAGAAATGGGATTGGAATCATTGTTTCATCATGGAGAAAAAACTGATTATACAGATAATTCTTAAGGTGATTCCAATGTAGAGAAGTAACGGATATAAACGGATTGAAAGTAAAAACAAGACATAAAAGTGAATCTTACGTTTCTGAATTTTTGAGATGAGGATTGATTATCTGTTCTCATCTTTTAACGTGATTTTTCACAACATTTCGTTCGATGTAACCTCTGACCTTCTTCAGGTGTATCTTGTTGACTCGGGAATACCTCCGTAAAGTAAATAAAGGGTTCTGTTCAAAATTCCATCCAAATTCCCAAGTTCGACAGAAACATTCTTGCGTTCGACAAAGATACTCCTGAAGAAGGTCGGAGGTTACATTAACCAAAACATTGTGAAAATTACACTCAAGAAGAAGACAGTAGTCCGATGAATTCAAATAATATGAAATTGAAATGAATTTTTGGTTTCTTCTTTTTTTTTTCTTTTTTTTTTTATTATTATTTGTTATTATAAAGCTAACTTGCTCTCAATCCAGCTTGATGTAAGCTCCATATGACATAATATTTTGAGAAAAAAAAAATTCCCCTCTTCAAATGTGGATTTCAACTCTATATATTTTTTATTTTATTTTTTTAAGCAATCATCATAAAACTGTTAGCAATAGACACTCTACTAAGCTAATTAGGGAATGCATAAAACTTAGGAATATCACAAGAGTTAGCCAATACAGAACGCCAAAAATAACAGTGATACATGTTCATTCACACAATTCTGAGGCAGCACGTTCAGGACTGCAGAACATGTGAAAGGAGATCGCATATAAATCTTTGAGCAAACACCAGTGATTATGCAGAGGGTCTAATGTGAATATATGTTGTCGCAGATTTGGTCTGTTCAATCGCAGCACATGGAGGGGGTTAAGCATTGTGGTGGAGCAAAAACCATGAATATCTGTATGCAACAGAATCAACTGTTACGTTCCGGCGAGTAGACAGCAGATCTAATCTAAACAAATCATAAACTCCAGAGGGAACAGGGTCACGGCAGGGAATATGTAGTATATATCTCATCGTACAACACTGCAGATGAAGACTAATTTCAATAAAGAAGCATTCCTCATGCAGATTATATCATTTGTTCATATTAATGGTAGAACATATAATTTTTGGCCATAATAAAAATATGGCATTGTTGATTGCTATGCAAAGACAAAAATCCTTAGGATTAGACATTTGAGTAATAAGTGTCAGAATGAAGTTGATAATGTTGCACATGAAAATGCAGGTTTATCTATTTTGGCTGTTTAGTTTAGAAGTAAAGTAATATTCTGGATAAATAGTTTTCATTCTGGATGCAGGTTCAATTCCTGTAGTTATTGTCTAAACCATTCAATGTTATGGCGCTCCTTCTTAAGCATTGTAGATTCAACATGAATTCTGAATAAATGTTTTTGTCATTACCCATTAGATTAATATTTATCTTGTGTGGTTATCTGCTAATATTATAGTTTGTTATTGCTTCGAAAATACTAGTGACTCTCAATGAGAGTGCTGTAAAAACTAAAAAATTAAAAAAATATGATTAGTTTTTTTTTTTTTTCTAATATGTATACCCTAACATTGGATGTCCCTATTTACTTACCTCTGCACAAAGGCAAAGTTAAACTTAGATACCAGGTCAGTCTTATAGGGTAGGGTGACAATTCTCAAAAAAAAAAGGGGGGGGGGTAGTTCTGAATGAGACAAATTTCCCAGTCAAGAAGGATTTCTCCTCTGAGGATAGAACGGATGGTTCACTTTAAATTATTTATTTTCCAAAGCAATATGGTTATACAATTTTAACAAATATGACACAAAGGCCCTCAAAAATGTGAGGAATGGAGGTGCTGGTGATCATTAGCTGTCTGTCCTAAAGAATCGGTAGCTGTCACCACAATACCACATTTACTTGTGCCATCGTACCTAAAATCTCTTCAGAAGACTCAACTGGAACTAGTTTGTATTTTTTTATTTTATGTTATCTTTATTAAGATTTTCTGTTGAATGGTTTTGTCTCCTAGTTAAAAAACAAATCATATCTTAAAAATAAATAAAAAATAATCTCCCATATAGGTGTGGATTTGTTTATATATCTGTCACGTCTAGATGTTTTAGAAAAAAAATTATTATTTACTAATTCTCCCTGCAAACAAAATACTGTTGAACCCTCCCTTTTTTTGTAATTCATCAATCTATTTAATGTACAATGTTGGTTCAATGGATCACAGTTTGTCTCGTGTTGTCTCAAATCCTTGCCTGTTGTCTTGATTCCTGTTTGATTTTATTGAATAGTTCATGTTTCCCTTTATTCACTGGCACTGTCTTCATTATTGTGAAAGAGTGTTTAATGTTTTCCCTCCAGCCACAGCCTTTTTAAAATTCATTATCTGAATTAAAGTAAACACAATCAATCTAAATAGTTTGATTTACTTTATATAAATATAAACTTAAACTTTTTTCTTCGTAAAATGGAAAGGAAAAAGTCCATTTGATTTCAGCTTTATCTAAAATCTATTGTATTTGCAATAAAAGGTTTTAATCAATTATTTAGGGGTGATTTTAGAAAAATAAGTTGTTTTGCAAAATAAAAATTTTATATTTATCTACATGTTTTCCTTTCATTTTTCCCTCCTACATCTCCTCCCTCTTCCGTAATTTACTACATCCTTTTCTTCCATTTACTCCCCCATCTTTTTCTCTCATCTGCTTCCATATACTCCTTTCATCCCCCCTCCTCTCCTCCGTCATCTTTTTTCTTCTATATCAATATTGGTAACAATCCCATTACATTCTGGTTATAAAAAAATGATTTCAAATTTTTTTTTTTTTTTTTTACTCTTAAAAGAAAAAAACATTTTTGACTTTTTTTGTTATTATTAAATTTTATAAAATGTTTTACACAGTATTAGTAGTCAGAACCTTTTTGTATTTATTTTTTTTGTTTATTATTGTGAAAATAGATAGTTCTGTATGTTAAATAAAGCCATAAATTTAAAAATTCCATTTCAAGTTTCATTCATCTAAAAAAAAAAAAAAAAAAAAAAAAATGTACTTACATAGAAACAGCTTGCAAGATGGTAGTAAATACACACACATTATAAAGTGGAGGAGAAAGTGTCTGACGGGATGATATAATGTCTAGAAAAATCTTGTTACAGCATTTTTGAGTTGAGGTTGTATAATTTGCATTTAATTTATTTGGCCTACTGTTTTCATCTTTAATATTATTCTCTTAATGTCTTGGACAATGTAATGTCTGCTATTCTCTAGCTGTGTCTTGTGGAACTAGGGAATCTTTCTATGAAACTCGAGAATCTGCATGGAATTACAAACAAAACTCTTTATTTAATCCAGGGGGGGGGTAGCTTGTTCTCATACTGTCATCCATATCCAGGTAGAAGTCTCAAGTAAATGGTCAAGCTCAGTAAATTTTTTTATTATTTAGATTAGTGTTCTCATCTTGAATGTTCACATTTCAACTGATGTGACTTCCCACCTTCAGGTGCGTCTTGTCTAACTTGAGGATCTGTACGGAATGACTTGTGATGCGATGAATAAAAGTCCTAGTTAGTAATTAGTTCTAATTGAGTCTTCTGAAGATTGAATTCTTAGTACAAGCCATACTAAGAATACAATTATAAATTAAAACTTGTATCTGGTTATGACTGACAAAATGAGAGCAGGCTAGCTTCATCGATTAAATAAAGAGTTCTGTTCGAAATCCCATACAAGGCACACCTGAAAAAGATTGGAAGGTACATTGGTCAAACGTTGTGAGAATAACATCCAAACTGAGAACTGTAGTTTGAGTAATTCAAATAATATATAGAAAAATCCAAGGTGAAATAAGGTTCACTCAGTTTATGGTGTTTTGTGATAACATATACTTTCTTTTGTTATGTAAAACCTCATATGAACTTCCTGTTATATCACTGACGTTTAGCAACGTTGAACCTGGTGATTACTAAAATGGGTGATTATTTTGAGAATATTAGGTGTTGTATTGTGTTCTCCACTAATCTTGGCATTGTTTCCAGTTGTCCCATATCACTTGAATCAGACAATGCCAACTCAGGAGACATTTCACAATTATACATATCGCCACCCATACTGAGTCTCTTAAGACTGAATGGAGGCCTTGTATATGGGTTGAATAAAGTATTGTTATCTTTATCATAGAATTGTCAATTTTGTATTTAAAAAAGATGTTAATTTTATTGTTAAAGATTTTGTGTGGTAATATCTAGAAGAAAAAGTTCTATTGATGCTAATAAGTTTTCATCGATGTGATCTCCGACCATCTTTAGGTGTATCACATCAAACTCGGGGAATTTTTACAAAATTTTGAACAGAACCTTTTATTTAATCCACCAGGGTAGCATGCTTTCATTCTGTCAGCCATGACAAGGTAGAAATTTTGAGTAATTTGCAATTGTATTCTGAGCATCATCCACACTGAGTATTGAACCTTCGATCTTCAGAAGAGTATCACTTAGAACTGAATTTTTACAGAAACGTTCCAGAGTTCAACAAAATACACGTGAAAAAGGTTGGAGATTACATTGCCTGACACATTATGAGAATAACAGTCAAGATGAGAAGACTAGTCCCAAACAAATGAAAAGATTATATCAAAGGTAGCAGGTTGAAAAAGCTTATCATACCTAGAATTGTATCAAAATATATTCAAGATTGGAAATTTTTAATGTAACTCTTCAACACTCGTATCTTATGATTAAAAATTCTTCAGCTATTTTTTTTTCTACAATTGTTTCATTTTTTTGTTATCTTGTTTTTTTTTTCTATGCTTCTTTCTTTTTTTTTCTTTCAGCTTTTTCGTCTTTCCTCTCTTTCTCTTTATTTTACTTATTGTCTTTCCTCTCGTTTTACTTTTTTGTCTTTCTTTCTCACTTTTTTACATTTGTCTTTCCTCTCTTTTTTCCCTTTGTTTTTTTTTCTCTCCATCTCTCTCTCTCTCTCTCTTCTATTTATTTTCACTTTGATTTTGCTTCAAAAATCTCTTAAATTTTGATTTGTTTTTAAAAATGTAATTTCAACTTTTTCATGATTAAATGTTTTCCATCTCTTACACGCTTTCTCTCTCTTTTCCTTGATGCAGGTGATGTGTTCACCAAATTGTCTGATGCAGACGAGTTGGGATGGTGTAAAGGTCGTAAAGATGGACGAGTGGGCCTTTACCCAGCAACATACGTGGAACCACTGTAAAGAAGAAAATAAAACATAAAAATGGATGAAGACTGTAGATAATATTTGCTAGTGTCTGTTTGGCCTTCACAAACCAGTTAATATTTTCCCTTTGCCTTACCCTGAGCCATTCCTGGAACAAGCTCAATGTCTATCTCTCACACACATACACACATACATGCAAATCATGGGTGATGAAAACCTGAATCATTTCTGAGAATTCTTGTTAAACCCACCCATGAAGATGACCGTCAGGATATCAGTGAATGTTTTTCTACAAACATTTCAACTTTTATTGTAGAATTGACTTTTTTTTTTTTCTTCTCCCTTTTGTCTCTGACCCATGTTCAAATGACGTTTTTGATTTAGAATTGATAATGACGATTTGTATTAATAACAATGCCATGCCAATAATATCATCTGTGATTATAGTTCCAAATGTATTTCAGAGCAATATATACATATAGTGTATTTTATGCAGCTTTTTTACTGATGCTAATATTTGTCTTGATATTATCACTAAACAAACGATTTATTTAGCCTACAAGACTGAGAATAAAAAAAGTACACCACAAAATGAAAAATAAGACTTGTACAGTTATTTGTACAATTTCAACTTTCTCTAGACATTTGGTTCATTAGTGAAAAAGTCTAACATGTTAGACAGTTCTTTTCCTGAGACACAAATTTGCAAGAGCCTCATTTTTCACTATGCTGTATTTTTGTTTATTCCCAGCCCCACGGACTAAAATTGTTTATTATGTGAGAATACCTATACAAATATCGGCATCAACTAAAAAAGCAGTGTACTAGATGACATACTGTCAGAAATAAAGTCCAATGTTTAACATGATATATATATATATATATATATATATCAACTACCTTACTAAATATTAACCTCCTGGTATTATTCCAAGAGAACTAAAATTATTGTAGAAGGCAAAAAAAAAAAGCATATTTTTTATTTTATTGATATATTTTATATATATACATATTTTTTTTTTTTTAATCTACAAAAAACGAAAAAACAAAAAAAATGGAGTTATTTACACATCTATAAATTTAACATATTTGAAGGAAAGAATTAATATATTTGTGTATATCCCAAAAAAGGAAGAAAGAAAAAAAAAAAAATGGAGAAAAAAAAAAAAGAATGAAAATAAGACAATCGAATATTTTTTTAAATTAAGGAATTAAAATGGAGAAACAAAATAAATACAAAATGGACTGATAATATATATATAATGAAAATGAAGTTCATTTCTTTTTGTCTTTTAGATTTTTCTCTTGGATTAAAAAAAAAAAGAAATTTGTTTTAATAAATATATAGGAATAAAATCTCTTCGATTGAAATAGAGATTTAAGTTTTATTTTTTGTTTTTTGTCTTATGTTAAATCCAGATTCAATTGTTTCAATGCCGTGACAAAACTTTAAAACTGCCAAAAACCCCATAAGCTGCCATTACAATGACTAATATAAAGATTTTGTCTTTTGCAATTTTTCTACAAATCAATAACTTTTCTTGTTCTCTCCAGACTCTTTATATATATATATATATATATATATATATATTGAATTGTAATTCCAACTGTGTATTTTAACATAGGTAAAGACAATATTAAATATTTTATAATTATTTCCAAACCTGGGATCATGGGAATCCTTTTGAGTTCTTATTTTTCTTTGTTTTCAGCCTCACCTAAGCAAATACTAAAAGGAACAATTGAGTGTTAAAGTGTGTATGTACATGCATATGCATTTCTATGTGCTTGCATATATACACACACACATATATACACACACACACATATATACACACACACACACACACATATATTCAATAATAAAAGATGTTTTGAAATGTGCATAAACATGCCTGTAAGAATTTTCACTTGTGAAACTTGACGTCATTTTATATATATATACACACACACACACACACACACACGTGTGTGTATATATATATATATATATAATTAGTATTCGTTCATTTCAATCCTGTTTTGTTGAATAAAGTAGGTATTCTTTGTCTATTTCATCTGTTTCTTAAAGTTATATCATAGACTTGGACTTTGTTTATTTCTCCAACATGCGACAACCTATTAGTCATCTTCTTGAGCAATTTCAAAATGTACATTTAATCAAATTAAATTCAAGAAGCAAAAAATGTGAAGAGATCTTTTTAATATTTAATGGAAAAATATATGGATTTGCAGAAATTACCTGACAACATTCCACCTGAATCGTGTGTAGATGTGATCCAATCAGTTATGCTTATACATGAAATCATCGGAAGCAATTTATGACCAATTAAAAGAGCGTCTCCTTAACAAAATTATAACTTGAATTTTTCCACCTTCAAGTGTTTAAAATCAACATATAAAGTTAGCTTGTCAGATTTTTAAAGTTAGACCTAAACAAAATTCAAGCTGACAAAAAGAAAAAAAAAAGAGATTAAAATGACTTCATTGCATCCCAGACAACATTGTGTAAGTACAGTTCATGAACCATATTTTCAGACTCTGTGATTAAAACTAAATGAGGTATTAGATCACATCCAGTCCAAATTTTCTTTTTCATTTAATGCCAACAAGATTTCTTGTGTATAGGGGTGAGCACGCTTCATATTTGATTAGAATATATACAAGTTTTACATTTACTTCAGAAGATAAATACATTTGACAAAAGCTTGAAGTATTCCTAGATTTTTAAAAAGAATTATAAGTAGATGTAATAGACAGTTTGTATGTGTATGTTATATATATTTAGGCAGCATTTTTTGTTTAATGCAAGTTTGATTAAACGAGTGACAATTCCTGTTTAGTTTTAGTTTTGATTATTGGCTTTCCAATTCAAAAAGGTGGATAAAAAAAATAAACAAACAAGAATCCTCACTATTGTTTAACACGTGTGTATATATATATATATATATATATATATATATATATATATATTTTATTTATTCTCTATTCCTATATATATATATATATTATATATAGAATAAACAAAACTCAATGCATACTAGACACTTGATTTCTACCTTACTGGTCACATTTAGGTCTAGAAATCCTACAGGAATAAGGTTTTAGCAGTCATTTCTAAATGAAGAAAATATATATGCTATAGAAAATCAGAAAAACATTGACATTATCAGTTTCAAATCCAAAACAAAGGGGACCAGTATCTGTTCACCTATGTTTGACTCTCTTCAGTCTTTATTGTAAATAAACAGAGGCTGAAAAGAGTCTGACAAAGGTGACCAGATATTGGTTCCCTTTGTTTTGGATTTGAAACTGACGATACCAATGTTTTTTTTTTTTTTTTTTTTTTTTTTTTATTAATCACACAAATATAAATAAACATACTCTTGTTTTATAAATTTTCTTAATCAAGCACTCCGTTGTGGTTCTCTCCCCCTAACCTTACAATGACGTGTGATATATATATATATATATATATATATATATATATATTAAACCTTAATAATATAAAGTAGACCCAAAAGCCCCGTTTTTTAATATAGACCATCTACAAACAGGCCCCATTGCTAACAATAGAGAAGCATTCCCTCTTTCATATTTCTAATGACAATATCATCTGAACACTAATATACAGCCTTCAATGTATTTCATTACTGGAGATACTAACTAAATCTGAATATTGCAGATAAAACTTAAGTGAAAACAGAAAACCTAAAAAAGGTAGCTTAATCCTAGGTTGGATAATTAAGTTCTTAAGGTTTTCCTTTTCTTTTTTTTTTTTCTTTTTTTATTTTGTTTTTTTAAATTTCGTAAAGACATGAATAAATCTAACTTTCTTTTCAATTTAGTGACTATCGACATATTTCTAGATGTTCCAAGACATTATGTTGCGGCAATAAATTTTTTTTTTTTTACAAATCCTTCATTTTTCGCTTCCAGTTTAAAATCTTCACTGGTTAAAATTCATATCAAATTGATATCTTTAGCTATTTTGGTTCTTTTCTAGAATAGTGGCTCTCTTAAAACAAAATACTATTTCTTTTGTTTTAGGAGCATAGATGAATCCTAATGCTGTACTTCAAATTATTCTCCATTTGATAAGTTCAAAAAAAAAAAAATGAATTCAAAATCAATTTTGAATTTCCAACAGCCACTCTTGTTTTTTTTGTTTTTTTTAATATATTAATGAAAATAAAATGGCTGGCAATTTTTATGTCAGACTTTTTAACCATTTACGTTTGTCAAAACCAAAAGCGTTTCAAGGAAAAAGATTAATGAAATTGATAGTTTGGTGATGAATTTTATTATGAGAGCATTGCAAACGATGACTACTACATTTAAAATTTATAGGTGAAAGCTTTGTGTTTGGCTAGGAGCAAAATGTAGTATCTGTTCTGGTACTACACTTCATCTTTTTTGTCCTCAGTCAATGAAAGTGATCTCATTTTTGACTGGGGCAATATTTTTTTGGTTTCAATCCAGATTATCCCTTTTGTGTGGAGCTGGATTTTCCTTGCATTAAAAACCGACCATGCCCTCCATGGCAAGCAAAAATGTTATGGTTTGTGTGTGTGTGTGATTTTTTTTTTTTTTTTTTTTTTTTTTTTTTTTCAGATAAATGAAAAAAATATCTATTTTTCAAGAGGTGGTGTCACTTCTAGAAAAGAACCAATCATTTTTATAACCTGTTTGGCACATGAATATCTTTTGTATGAAACTTTTAATGGTCACAAAATATGTAATATTTTATTTTTTAGCTCACTTTTTTCTTTTCTTTTTTTTTTTTGTTTAGATCAAATTCTTTTATTGCATGTGCAATATGAAATATTAAAGATAACCGTCATGAATGAGTTGTTTTGTTTTCTTTTGTTAATTTATTTTTTTCTTTGTCCATTTTTTGGGTTAACATTAGATGAATTGAGCACTATTTCAAAACTTATTGCATTAAACCATCATATTTATTTAGTTTTTATTTATTGTTTTAATTTTTGGTCCTCTGACGAAGGAGGGATTGGACCTAATAATTCATTTCCATGTGTTTATTCACACTTTTCTCAATGACCATACCTTGGATATTTTGTTAAAATTTTGCACAAATATTAGTCAAGATAAAACTAAATTTTTCACTCTTGCAGGGGGAACTTCGCATGCTCGGCTTGTTTTTTTATTAAAAATGTTTAAAAAAAATTTATAAAAAAATTTTAAACCTTATTTTAATTTTTTGTGTATGTGTGTGTTTACATCGCCAGGAAGTGAGATAAAGTAGTTACTTCCCTTGGACTGACGAGGAAGTGAGATAAAGTAGTTACTTCCCTTGGACTGACGAGGAAGTGAGATAAAGTAGTTACTTCCCTTGGACTGACGAGGAAGTGATCATCCTTGGATGTATGAGGACAAGTCCAGCCGAAGAAACTTACATTATTACACATTCAATGGCTGAACTATTATAATCTCACTCGTAAATTGATGAATAAATTTGTTCGATGTTCCCCTTCATCCTCATATCATTTAACGCAATTATTTCCCAGACAACACATTTTAAAACTTGTAACACTCCCAAATGGTAAAAAAATTTTTTGCAGATATTAAGAAATCGGTTCATTATTTTTTACTAACTTTGAATATTGATGATCACATTGTGAACTTGCATTCGTTGTGTGATCGTCTGCTCATTGTCTTTATCCAAATCTGGCTCTTGATTTTGACACTAGCCATAGTAACAATCATGTGGTCTCGATTACTTCTATAACAAAAAGAGTTTCTGTATTATTATTTGGATTATTCATGACATTCCTGAATTTTTGAGATGAGGATTGGATATTTGTATTATTTGGATTCATCGGACTACTGTTCTCATCTTGAGTGTGATTTTTCACAACGTTTCAAGGTCAATATACCTCCAACCTTCTTCAGATGTATCTTCTGGAAATCGGGAATTTGGATGGAATTTCAAGCAGAACCTTTTATTTACTTCACGGGGGTAGCGTGCTCTTCTTCCGTCAGTTGGATAGAGGTCTTAAGGAATTTGTAATTGTATTTTCCAGTCGCTTATACTAAGGGTTGAACCTTCAGGAGAATATCACTTTTTACAGTTGATTTTTCCAAGTACTCTAACCATTGCAGACAATTCTAGTATGAATTTTAGGAGCCTTAAACCTATTTTATTTCTAGTTGTAAATATCACTATTTATTACTATATATTAATGTGTGTGTGTATATATATATATATATACACACACACACACACATTTTTTTTTAATGTTTTTACTTATTACTTGTATATATTGTGTATTGTTTCTAATTAATGGTTTCTATATCGTATTAAATTCTATACTATGTCTGCTTAGTAATTAGCTATTGCTCAGCATATGTGCTGCTTCTTTCAGTTGCTTTACTCTCCACCGTTCTTTTGTCTGAAATTTTTACTTTCTCCCATAATGGTAGGTTTCTTTGTTTTTTTTTTTTTACATAGGCATCACCACTTATCAAGGTCCAGAGACCACTGGAGGTTAAGGGTTACGAATGTACAGTAACCGTCCTCTCATGACGAGATCAGTTCTACGCATGTGTCAGACGACGTCATGACCTGATTTAGTTCAAATATTTTAAGAACTGAGACAATTTCATATGTATCGTGTTAGCTCAGTTGGTTAGAACCTTGGGTCATTATCTAAACGTTTCGGGTTCGAATCGTGGTGAGATTTTCGATTTTTAAAATTTTAATATTGAACCAGTGTTATTCAAGCCATTTTTCATGTAAAGTTTGTTTTTGTTTTTTTTTACTTCGCTTATTCTTAGGTTTTCATTAACCCTTAGATATTTTACATTTTATGCTGTCACACTTAGGTCATGCCTGTGGGGCATCTAAAATAACCTAGCTTATTTGTACAAAATAACCCCACCCCCAAAGATCATTATCATTGAATGCTCTTACCATGACCACACCCCTGACAGTAGCCATCAGTCCACTGTTTTCCAGCCTCACCCTCATTCAGGCCATTGATTTTTTTTTTTTTTTTTTTTTTATTCTCTCAACCTGAACAAATCCTGTATAAGTATTTACTAAAAGAGATTAAGTGTCATTATTTCGCTGCTTCTTGCCAACTGTGTGAATGTTAATCACATTATTTTTTTTTTCTTTTTATTAGGAAGCAACCATTTTTTAAGATTGTACGGGTTATCTCCCTTACATTGAGTCTAGGATATTTTGCCCTGTTTCTATTTACCTGCCTCTCCACGATGGCAGAGATATACACAAGGTCGGTTTTTAATGTGGGGAAAATCCAGCTCCCCAAAAAGGGTCACTCTGGATAGGAACAAAAATAAAAGTTGTCTGTCATGAAGGATTTCTCCTCCACTGACCTAGGACAGAAAGGTGAAGTGCATCATCACTTGTACATTGTGATCTTGGCCAAATGTGCAGACTCCAAGGAGTTTCACCAGCGTCTAAGGCTGATGACTGAAATACTTAACCTATTTCTTTTGTTGTCATTCTCTTTAATGTTTCTTGAATAGAATCTTTTTGATAAACTGGAGTTTGGTAAACTAGAAATGTGTCCCAAACACTGTTATTTTTTATTTATTTATTTTTTTTTTTTGCAAATGTCGTTGATGTCTGTTAATATTAAAGCCCTTTCTGATATTTGCATTTCTTTGTCTATCTCGCAACGTCACTTTTTAAACATTTCATTTCAAAGACATGATCTGTCACTTGCAATCAGAACTACCTACGCATTGTAACTTTAGAAAGGTTGATATATTCTTTTTTCTTCATATATTTCTTTTTTAGTCATCCAAAAATATATTTTGTTTTGTGTTTGTGTTATATGTTATAATTCCAAAACTAATGAACAGATCATAATAAAATTGGAACATAACTGCTAGGCCTAAAGTAGCTTATAGTATTAGCTAATACACCATGATGTAGGGTTGTCTGCTCATTCCTTTCTCAATATTACTCCACTTACCCTTGATCCTTATTTTATAATTAAACATATGTCCTTCCTACTCCCTATCTTTTCTTTTATGTGTCCAAATTCAGAAATTGCTATTTTGTTCATGTCAGATGAAGATCCCGGAACGATTGAGCCAAGAAAGACAAAATCTTCATTTTCAACCGTTTTACTGATTGTTGCAATATTATCTTCAGTAAAATAAAATGTTTTGCATTTTCATGTGTTCATTTTCATCCCCCACCCACCCATTTATTGCAACGGGCCCAAAAGTAGAAAGCTTCAACTGTTGATCCATCTCGTTAATTCTTATTTTTTAGTAACTTAATAGTAAACTTTAAAAAATAAAAAAAATGTACAAAGTTTTTTTTTTTTTTTTTTTTTTTTTTTTTATTACTTTTGATAAAAATCGATATTTTTGTCAACATTTTTGTTGCTAAATGTAAATTCTGTGTTTGTCAGCCACCTCAGCAAAATCAATCTACTCAGCTCACTGTAATATCACAAATGAGCAGTGAATCTATTGATGGGCGCTCTGTTTTTAGAGAAATAGCTTTTTATAAAACTTGATAGGGTTTAGCACAAAGGTCTGTTTTATAAGCCCACCTCTGATAGGTTTATAAAAGTAGTTTTTGATGGCCAGAAGTCTGAAATGTATTTTAATGCTGATATGCCTCAAGATTCTTACCAAAGCACGTTCTATGATCATTCGTTAACATTTAAATGATATGGACATTTATGGCTGCACTTTGAAGAGCTTTAATAATAAGGATTTTCTGATTCTTTTCTGACTTGGAGTACTTTGTGCAAGTAAAAGTTCATGCTTTTCTATGTTCAGTGCTTGTCTCGCCATCCACCTGACACATGCTATTAATTCTTGTCTGTACCGAGACAGATTTAGCTACAAGTTAAAGACTGCCCCCAGGAATCGACTAGCCTCTGAAAAAAAAAAAAAAAAAAAAAAAAAGGCTTCTAGAAAAAGGTGTTGGTTCGTCAGAAATGAGCTTTCAACTGAAGGACATTTGTGTTCAATTAGAAAACCTGTTTCTTCTGATCGCAAGTGTTGTTCAGTAGAGAAACTTAGTATGATTATAAGCTCTCAAATTATTAGATTGATGCAAAAATGTTTTGACATGAAGTTGAGCGTCAAAAAACTTTCTGCACAAACCTAATAAAACATTGTTACTACTTTTAAATGCAAGTTGACATTTTATTTGATGGGAAAATGCTTTTGTTGCAGCCATATGGTTAGAACCATGGGCAATTTATTTAGTCAAAAAATATATATATTTCCATTCAACTTAGTGCATAACAGCACATAATGCCTATGGCTAATTTCGAAATCCAGCATCAGAATCGGACACAGATGAGTGGACGATCACAGTCTGTTCATTAGATGGACAAGTATACACTTCCTTTCGTTATCTGTACAAATCTATGAAACCAATGCCAACACAAAAAGGATTGTGTAAGTCAGCTGTTTCTAGCTGAATTCTCCAAATTTTATCAATGTCCATAAAGCACAAAGTGATATATACATATATATATACACACACACACAGAGGATAAGGATCAGCACATCTTTGAGTTCTTGAATAGTTAGAAACCACATTCAAAAATAGAATAAAAAAAAAAAAAAAAAAAAAAAAAGACGCAGCTTACATAACTGAAGTCATGGGTTGTTTTCTAAATTATTTCCCATATAACAGACCTTATTCCCATATAACAGACCTTAAACTAATTGAAATTTAAAATTGAGAATTAGCATAATTTTGTTTCTTCCTTTGCATTTAGAGTTTGAGGTGCTTATTCATTATTGTAGCAAAATCCGAAAATTTAACCATTGAATTTTAAGTAAAATCAATGATCTCTACTGAATTGTCATGTCACAGTAATGAATACCCCCCCCTTTAAAAAAAGAAAAAGAAAGTAATTAATGAAAAAAGTTTAAGACAACGAAAATTAAATTTTGCTTAATTGGCCAGATTTTTTAGAAAATATGTCTCCCATTTGTTACAATTAGAACTTTTTTTTTTTTTTTTTTTTTTGCAAAACTCAGTTTTTGCTAATTATCTCCAAAAACTTGATTAATAATTAATTTTCCACTTGATCGTTTTTCGTAATTTTTGGATATGTTCATTACTACATGACAATTCAGGAGATACCATTGGTTTTACTGGAAATTCAATCTTTTTGCGAAGATCAAAGTGTAGTATCTGTTCTTCAGATGCTGTACTTCCATTTCTCGTTCTCTTTCAGTGGAGGAGAAATCCTTCACGATTGAGACAATTTTTATTTTTGTACCTTTTATCCACGTTAAAAAACGACCCTGGTGTCTAACTCTGCCCCGTGGGCAGGCATAGTAAATAGGTACAATAACGAACGACAGTTCTGCGTTAAGTTCTTAGAGTGACCTCCCTTGCTGATTGTTGTGGATTATTGATTAGAAAAAGCTGGAGATTTTCATGAACGGTCGTGTGTTTGTGATTGGAATTATGTGAAGAGTAAATCAACGAGGACTTGAATCTCGTTAAAATCAGGTTATACATGAGAGAAGGTTAACATTTTCTTATGAGCATCCTTAAAATTTGCAAAAAGTAGAAGCCCAAATACTTTAAACCCTACCAGATTGAAACTTATGGTAATATTGCAAATTAACACTCATCTTCGGAAAGGAAGAGAGGGAAATTTAGCTGAGTTTTTTTTTTTTCTTTTAAAGATATACGTGAATACACAAAGTTTACCAAAAAAAAAAAAAAAAAAAAAAAAAAAAAAAATTTAGTTTAGAGTGAGAAATCATTTTGAACACACAAAAAAGAAAAATGCACAGTATTCTTTGGCAGAATGCTTTAGCAAAAATTAAAAAATAAAATAACTTCTGAGAAATAGATCTCTTACTCTTAATTCTAAAATTTTTGCCAAGATGTTCACACGTTATTTCATTAAAAAATATTTATTTTTAGTAGGGAATTAGTTGAAAGTATCCATCTACAAACTTACAACTTCCACCATTAAAAATATAACATTAGAAAACTAAATTTTATGCAATTTAATGGCTTCAGTGCATTAAAATCTAAACAAATATTTGTTTTGTGGGTGATGTCCCCCACTCCCATTCTCCTGTAAACCACTTTGTAAGGGGGGGTGGATCATGGCCCTAAATACACATTTCAACAATATTTCAGGTTACTAGGTCTAATGATGCAGTATTTGTTTGAGAATTCACAAACAACATATCTTCGTAGACATTATAGCCTTTCATGATTAAACGCTGGCAGGTTATTTTCCAGATGTAAAAAGAAAGACATACATAAATGACGCCTTAAAATATAATTATCTATGACACCTACTCTTAAGCATTCCAGATCAAGACCCCAGACATTGAAGCTCCACCATGCAGTTAATATCTGCTAGTATTGAAATATATCCCCCCACCCCCTTTTTTATAGATATTATACATTTGTTTTTGTTTGGAACATCTTTAACTACTTATGCGGAAAAATATTTCCTAAAAAATGTCCCATTCACCAAGTGTGGTTCACCCAGATAAGGAGCAGTTAATAGATTCGTAGTTTACCAAATTGCATAAAACTGCTAGCATGAGTAATCTCCCCTGCACTATAAAACCCTTGCCCAATAAAATCTTGTTAATTAGAGTGATCTCCCTTAGATTATAAAGTATCTCGTATTATATTTGAGGTGTTAGAAAACTGGAAATGGCTTGATATTCCAATGAGATTGTAATCTTTAGGTTGAAAATTGATCTGTTTTATCCTATGTTTGTATTATTGTTGAGTTTTTATTGACTTATTTTGGTTCTATGTAGACTCCACTTTTTAAAAAAAAAATTTTGGCCAAACACTTTGGCAGACCCCCCCCCCTCTCCACTTTTCTTGAGCATTCAAAAAAATTATTTAATATAAAAGAATACTTTATTATGCCAAAATATTAACAATGTTATGTTTTATAATGATTTCTTTAAAGTTCTTCTTTTGGTAATGAATCACTCGGTACTTCAGCAACAGTTTCATTGGCTGGAAAAGAAGAAAAAAAATAATTAGAAAAATAAGACTCATAAAAAAATTATTCAATTTATTTACTTAAAAATAAGTTTCTGGACAACGAAAACAACCATGATCAAATTTGAAGTCAATTTACATCTGTACTAGGAAAGACCATGTGTTGTCCTGGAATGCAAGCGGTACTTGTATATTGGAAATATTAATGAAAAATATATAGAAATTTGAATTGCTAAAAACGCAAAAGATATACATGTAAGTAATTCCATTATAGTTTTTTTTTTATCAAGCATTCGGATTCAAATAATAATTACCATTAGATGGTTTGTAAAATATTGTCATAAAAGTATTTTCTTTTATTGGTTATTTTATTTTTCGGTATAGTTTTAAGTCAAATTTTAAATAAGTTGGTACAATTAAAAAAAATTAAATTTATTTAACAAAATGCAATTTACATTAGCTCTATTGGTCCGCATTTATTTATTTGCCTCCGAAAATATTTGAAAGAAAAAGAAAACAAAAACTTGATCTCAACCAAGTGATGTTTGAATTGGATTAAAATTGTCTTATTTTTGTTGTTTTACAGCTGTTCAATGGGGGTGCCTTTTAGTTCTCAAAATCTATTGTACGCAGTTAATTGAACCCAAGTTGCTAGGTAGTGTACGTTTCACACCTTAGCGTGAATATGTACTAATAGTTTCTTTACCAACGGAACAATAAAGTGAAATTTTATGAGTTTAAGGCAAAAAGTAAATAATTACCAAGAAACATCTCCGTTTTCTTAAATGATGAAGCAAGAATTACCTCCCTTTACAAAGATATTTGCATTCTTACATATATATTTTTTTCGACATTTTCAATGAACACACATTATTTTCAAAGACAAAACAATTATATATTTACGCAATTAGTGGTTACAATGGATCCTTTATTTACAAATTAAAAGTGAGCGGGGGGGGGGGGCAAAACATTATACCAAAACTTAAATTTCTTTTTTGTTTTTTTTTCTTTTATGCTGTTTACCTACCTTGAGTAAAAGTTGTCTCCCTTGAATTCCCAGAAAACGATTTGGATTTTATATTAACTTTTCATATTTTCCACTCTTGTCATTTCTTAAATTGAAGTTAAGGTAGTAGTAATGAAGCGACTAAAGGATTTGGATTTACGTCGAAAAAGCGCTGACCCTCTCCAAGTCACCCTACTTGCGTTTGTGAATATAAAGGACTAACTTCCGACTTCAGGATTTATTTTTTTATTATTTTTACGGTTTGACACTACAATAATAAATCTACTTCAGTCGTAGAGAAATACAAATTTTCAAGGAGTTTTAGATTATCTGCTGTATAGGCGAATTCATAACTAGTTATCAAAATTGCTAATCGAACGCAGTCGATTATTTGATCTCAGAGATTATACTGGTAAATTGCAGGACATTTGAATTTAAAATGTTATTTTTTGGACGCGGTTTACACATGATTTAGATTATAATAATCTCATTGAGGATTTTCTACATAAACATCGATCAATAACTTGGAATCATCATCGGTTCCATTATATATCTGGTTAAATGTATTCAAGAGTGATAACTAATGAATTTAACAAGGTTATTAAGGGTGCTCAATAAAAGAGCAAGATTTATTTTTATTATTATAAAAAAATTTACAATGGTCACGACACTGGACATGCTAATGTTTTTAACAAATGGTCAGTTAAAACCAAATTCTTGTCATGTGACTTAGTAAATGGTTGCTTTCCACAGAAGAAACCGGTATTGTACTATGGTAGAAATTCCTGGTTGGTATTTGGAGGCACGTTTATTATACTGGGAGAGATGCACTCCCCGTCTTCGTGAAGACATGCATCCAGAAAAAGGAAACACTGATGCAAACCTCGTGGTCCGTCGTTTTGTTGCAGTCATTGCACTGAGATCAACAGTTGTACCAAAAAGTATGGTTGGTTCTACACAGAAACTATAAACAAATCATTATTCAAATAAATTATATAATATATACACACAGAAGAGAGATTTCGAGATATATATATATATAAATCCCACCTTTACGATGGTATTTACACTTAAACTCGCCACATCATATTTTGATTAAGATCTCTTTATATCGTCATTAAACACACGTTTATTTAAATAAAAAGATGTGAAGAGATTTTATCACATGATTTGGACGAATTTCAAATGTCTCGTGTAAATAAAAGGAACGTGTCTGGATCTTAATGTTTAATATTAAAAAGTGTGTTTGCAACACAAAAGTATAGATTTGGAAAGAAAACTAAAATTGCTTGACATGATTGGAAATTAGTAGACAAGTTATATATATAAGTTTGTTTGGATGGCAGAAATTTTAACAATTCCATGAGTGGCATTTTTTATGAGGTCATAGTTCAATTTATTTTTTTTTTCATTATAGATATTCACAAATTTAAAATACTAAATAAAAATAAAATGTGATTTTAAATTAATTGATTTTGTATTTCTAAAATTTAGCATTAAACTTGTGAATATAGTTATGTGTTCATCTAATGTAAAAAAAAAAAAAAAAAAAAAAAAATTATCTTCCGATAAATGGTTATTTGAAAAAAAAAAAAAAAAAAAAAAAAGATTTTCTTTGAAAATTTACCAGTTTTTCATTGTCTTTTTTGAATGAATCAACTTATCAAAATAGAACTATAGTTTTCAATTTTTTTTTTTTTGTAGATTCCTCAAATACTGTAGGAATGAGAGGGATATCATTTTGTGCATGAAGAAAATTAAAAGTCTAAGCATTTCAAAATTTTAAAAGTCTTTTACTCAATGAATAAATAACTTCATTTTTTTTTCATAATTTCTTGTTCACTTTTATTTTTATCAAAATTAAAGCAAAAAAAAAAAAAATGCCAACTACTTTTAAAAAAAAAAGTTAATAAATAATGGACACATAGAAAATGACTAAACATTTATTAAAAAATAAATAAATAAATAAATATCACGCTCACATTCAACTTATTTTTTACACATCTTTCGTGCAGAACCTAACAAGTTTAATGTTGAAAAAATAGTTATGTACAAGGATTATAAAATCAGTTTAAAAATTGTGTGGATATTTAAAAAAAAGTGGAAAACCAGATGAGCGAGAGGAAGGAAGGAAAAGTAGGTGAAGTTTGATAAAAAGAAAATCAAGTGAAAGAAATAAAGAAACTGAAGAAATTTTTAAATAATTGGAATGAAAGTGAAGTAAAACTTGAGGAAAAAAATATGAAATAGAAAACCGAGACATTATCCTCCTTAAAAGTGCAATCGAGTAATTTTAGTGAAATTGGTTATCTTCATTAGAATGAATAATGACAACAATTGAAAGGATAAATTATTATCATAGTTAGCCATGCATCATCGCCTAATCCTCTTTACTGTGCAACTAAAAATATATCAGTAAATTATAAATGGCGACATGTATGGGGGGGGGGGCATCCTAAAGTATTTTTTATCAATTTAATGAATGAGCATTTTTTTTTTAAAGTTTCCCTTGAAAAATGCCGTCGTTTTGCTAAATCTGAGTCAAAAACAGAATTCAGATAAATCTTCTCTATTCGGAGATGAAATAAAATAAAAGCGAATGAGTAGATTCAAAAAGTGATAAATATGGCAGCATTCAGCTAAAATAAAGTTTGCATTAAAAGGGTTCTAAAGTTTGTAGGCCTTTCAAATCCGAATGTAAAAAAATAAAATAAAATAAAGAAGGAAAATGATGACTGCTAAAAATTAAAACCGATTTTTTTTTGTTTTCCGAAAACAAGGAAACATTTTTTCTGGCGCAATTGTACATTACGAATCAAAGTTGAGGGAGGTAACTCGATTTTAATAAAACTTGAAAATTCATGATTAAAAAAAACTAACTTTCTTACATTTTAAAATGTTTAAACTGGTTTTAATAAACAGGTTTTAAATAAATGTTAACAAAAAGTTTAACAAAAAATAAATAAATAAATAAATAAATAAGTAAAAAAAAAAAAAACAAAAGCTATCCATCTCGACTTTCTTTAGTGCTACTGTTATCTTATATATATCATTGTTTTTGTTAATGTTAAAACGACTCGAAATTCCTCCATATATCACATGTGTCAAAATTACATAATATTCATTATTGAATTTCTCCAAGTGATTCAGGAATTCGACAAAATATTAAATTCCAATTACAACGTCTTACACACAAAAAACGTTTTCCCAATCTAATATAAACAGAAAAAAAAGGTCAGTTTTTCAAATTTTAAATCGCCTTTTCAGCTAATTTTAAAAACAAGGGTTTCCTCCCTTACGTTCACATCGTAAGGTACAATTCGCCATTATCTGTTAAAATTTGATAAATCTTTGCTGTTAAGAATTTTAAAAAGATTTTTCATTGTTGAGAGATTATTCATATCAATATTTTATGAATTTTATATAAAGTAAAAAAATGTACTAAGTTTGTGCGCATCTAACTTTATTTTGCGATTAATGGGCAGATATAATATACGTTGATATACGTCAAAATAACCGTGAGTGTTCAAGAATTTTGTCATTGACGGGAAAATAAATTATAAGAGTCGTATAATCATGTAGAAAGTGAAAAAAAAAAAAAGGGGGGGGTTGCAGTTACGGACCATGCTGAAATATTTAGAAAGCCACGAGAGGGTGGAGGTAACTATTCTGTACTTTCACCTAACAATGGTAGCGTAAAATCGAACTTAACTTGGAAATCATATATAAATAAAATAGCACAGTTCATAAACTGAACAAGAATAAAAATAAAAAATCTCTTAAAATTATGAATTTAAAAAAAAAAAAAAAAAACTATATTCAGCGATAAAAACAAATCAATTAAGGGAATGATGTTACAATATAAATTTTAAATGAACGCAAGTTTTTTTTTTCTTCTAGAAAAGTGTCGATCCACCTAGCTTTTCCAATTAATTATGTTCATAATGGAGCGCTGATGCCCTATGAGAGCAAATCAATCAGACCGATGAGCTCCCGATAAGAATTGATTATCTCTTTTTCCACACGATTATAGGAATTCAAGGGAGGCAATTCTAATCTATGTTTTAAATTGGGTTAATTTATCCCCCTTGCACGACAAGATACGCCACAAGATTAGGATCGTATGATATAAAATAACGATTAGTACTCTTCTACAAAAACTGCCTAGCTAGATATCACTATCGGCATTCCCCGGTAAGGGCGCCTTATACTACTAGCAATAAACTACCAGCTTGTAAAAGGGCAAGAAGTTAAAACCTGGGAGAAGGGATCTCCTTTAACTGCACCCAGGACCATACTTAGCCAAACAAAAAACATTTTTAACAAAGACCCGTCTAGTTTTGGTATGAAGGAATTTCAGAGATAAGCAAAATAAAAAAATGTCTAAAAAAAATAATAAATAAATAAAATAAATTAAAAAATAAAATAAATAAAAATAAATAAAATTTTTAAAAAGTGGTGGGATAAGTTTATAATTTCTTTTGCCTCTTCAATAGCAAAACACTATTTGATTTGATATAAATAAGTTACCTTATGCGTCTGTTGGGTTTCATCATATTGGATCTGAGGTAGGATCCAGCTAATAGAAAGATCAAGTCATCAGCATAGTTCAACAAGATAAAGCTCAGAAAGAAAAAAAAAAGAACAAGCACAACTATGGCAATGTAGTTTGGTAGAAAGAACACCGTTGGATAGGTGACAAAATAAACAGAATGTTGAAACTTTGATCATTTTTCTATTAACTTTATCAAACGTAAAGTGTCGAACCAAGATGATATTGGTAATGTTATGTTCTTCAAATTTTTAAAGATACACCTCCTGATTAGGAGTCACATAGTCTGTTCATCTGGTCTTGCATGCAACAGCGATTTTCTAATAAACTGAACGACCTAAGTCTTCAAATAAAATTTCTTACACACTACACACAAGGCAAATATAACATCGTTGTTTATAAATGTAACTTTTTTCTGAGCCTGTTGAAAAGTCCATCCACCCACAGCCTTGTAGATGAAAGCATCTAAAACTTTGTAGATGCATTTGTCATGAGGAGTTCTTTTTTCAGGGTGAGGGTGCTGGCTCCACGCTCAATCTTCTCAGAAGGTATATACAGTGCCTAGCCTACCCAAATAGTTACCCATCTGGTACTGGCCATACTTAACGTTGTTTAACTTTGGTGATCTGGTGAGAACCGGTGCGTCAACATGATTGTGCCATACCTGTTGAAAAGTGCTGATGAATTGATCATTCTTCCACATGGATCCAATATGACAAAAAGAAATAAAATATTTTTTTTTTAAATTTGATAAAATAGACACTACTGTATAATTTTTTTTTTTTTAATAAAATGGTGTGTTTGCTCTCAGAATCTAAAATCGAGCACTTTATTTTTACAATCAACTCGTGACACACGCACACACACAAATATAAACTAATAACTAACCAAACATCTATGAGCAGACATTTTTTGGCTACTTCCAAGAAACAAGCTAGTCACAAGTTTATAACGCTAATATATCTCTAATTGAATGTTTTTTAAAAAAAATTTTTTCAATAACCCTAAGCAAAAAAAAAAAAAAAAAAAAAAAAAAAAAAAAAAAAAAAACTTAAAAACCCAAAATAGAAAAGAAATTATTTCAAGACGGAAGTGGTTCAAATATGTCTATACTTTATCTTTTAGCAAAACTAGTGGAATTTAGATATCAACATTTTGCAAGACGTCTTATCAATTTTATTACAAAACGAAATTGTTTTTAATGACAACCTACATAGAATTAAGTTTAAAAAAAAAACGTAAAATTACAAAACTTTAAAAAAGACAAAATAAAATAGAAGGGACATCAAACAAAAACGAAATTAAATAAAAAAAAAATTAAAAAAAAAAAATGCTCCTGAGCAACACCGGGTAGATAGCAGTAATTGTAAACCTGTCCCCCCCCCAAAAAAAAAATTGTAAAGACGTAACCATGTGTATTTAGACATATTTTAAATAACTTATTGCGTAGATTGAATACGGTATTTAGGTGGTTGAAATGGGATTGTGATCAATAACTGATCATGCACATGATTTTTTTTTTTATATGGAAATCGCTCCAGACAAGACATGAAGTCATTTCATGTAAGGAGCTTAGAATAAAAAAGTAAAATACTTCAAGGTCAAAAGACTAGCCAACAACAACTGCTAGATGGATAGATTTTGACTCTGAAGGCAGCAATTCTTCCCCCTTTGTCAAAAACATCACTCATAGAAGGTGAGGACTAAAAGGGGTGCGAGAGTTGCAAGGCTGCTGAAAGTAAACCCAAGATCCACTTTCTATTCTTTGGGTTAGTGTGGACAAGACTGAACGTCAAAAACTATGATCAAAAGCTTTCAAAATTAACCTTCTCGTCTTTTAAACTTTGGATATAAATATTGGAAGCTTAGATTTGCTTGTTGCATAGTTTCGTCATTTTTCTCCCCTATCGAAGTTGTGAAATAACGGACTTTTAATTGCATTTTTAATTTTAAAATTATCAGTAAAACATAGGAAATTAGTAATAATTATAATAAACTATAATAATTATCAATTATCATTATAGTCATTATAATTAATAATCATAATAAATTATAACTAGCGAGGGTGGAGGAGCCCAACTTCGCTTGGTTGTAAAATATGCTTAAATATATTTTAATTTGTTCAGATTTTGTTCAGATATTATAGTTGTGATTTCAAAAGTAAAAAAAAAAGTATTTGGGTGCCATCAGTTAGAATCAAAACCGAACGCAAAACTAGCATTCAAAGCTGGTGACGTTACCACTGTACCAATGTGAGGCGCATAAAAACTGATTAAAATCAAAAATAAAGATGAATGTACAAAATGTATAACAATTTTAAATTTTTACCCATTTTTGACCCTTAAAATTTATTTTAACCAGCTAAAGACCTATAAAAGAACAGTCCATAAACAGTCCAATCATTTGAGGCCCCTAATGCCGGCTTGCGACTTTTAGAAATATGGAAACAGACAGACAGCGCCTTTTATACATTAGATAATTATTAATACTGAAATTTTTTGCATTTTTTTTCATTAATCTGTAAGTTTGATTACTCTAGTCATGTAAGAAAAGCACCTCAACCTAAAAAAAAGAAAGCTTTACAAACTCGTTCCCATGCAGTCAAATGACAGCATTTTTTTTTTTTTCATTGTTTCCACAAATTTATAATTTAATTGGAGGGGGGGGGGGTCTTGTTCACATTGTCGAGTTGCAAATGTTTGCATTTGCTTCAAAATATACCGAATTACCTCCCTTGGCATTTTACGCAAAGGAATGGCTGTTTCTAGACATTGAAAGAGACAATGTACGAGATTGTCACGTATAACTTGAATTAACAATATCAATGTTAATAATTTTAATAACAAAAGATATGATTTACATAATTCATTACCAATTAAATTATTTTAAAATGACCTGCGTGACCAAAATAAATTTAAATATGTCTCGATTTAAATGTTCTTTATTAATATGGAAGCGGACTTTTGCAATTAAAAAAAAAAAAAAAAAAAAAAAGGACAAGAAATAGATTTGTCTGTTGCCTAAAAAAAAATGAATGAATAGAAAAAACATTTTCCTATTAAAAAAAAAAAATAAAATTACGATTCTTCAAGCATTTATTTGACTTTTGACAGTTATGGATAACCTAAAGTTTTTTTCCAACTCCGCTAGATAAAAAGAATAAAAAGAAAAAAAAAACCTTTATCCCAGAGTAATAATACAAAACTAGCAGTGACAATAAGGGTAAAAGGTCTAGAATATGAACTATAAACTTCAATAAATGACTGAGAGACATCTTTCAAATAAATAGAAATGGTAAAAAGCACTGAGAAGCCAGTGACAGAATAAACAAATAGGAAAACTGAAAATACTATAATTTATTAATACTGCTGGTTCATTATTTGTTAGCAGAGCTGGAAAAAATATAAGCATATCAGTTATTAGAAACTTCTGCAACTAAAAAAAAAACCTGATTCTTACAAATAAATGCGTGTAGGTATGATACGTTAGGATAAATCATGAAATGAAAGCATGTAAAATTTCGATATTATAGTCATCTCTCAACCGATGCAATATTCAGGAGAAATGGAGATAAATTGTTCTTTTTATTCTATAGCATTATAAAAACTGATCTATTAGATCGCAAAAAAAAAAAAAAAAAAAATCCGTGTTCTATCTTCTATAAAATTATCTTGTGGGATTTTCAAAATCAAACTCAACTAGTATTTTAGCTAAACCGAACTGCTTCTGACTATCCAATTTTTATTTGTATTTGTTATTGTTTAACCATCTTATTGGCAATATAAATATAAATAAGTTACTTTGCTACAATTTTTTTTTTAATTGCTTAGTCTGGCCAAGACAATCCTTACAATTAAGCATTTTTACTAATCAGAAAAAAAAAAATCCACAAAGGGGAATAACTCACTTTTAATTGAATGCAACTTCATTGCATCCTGGTACAGCTAGTTGATTAGCTAATTGAGTGTTTGCACATAGAAAGGCATAAGTGAAAATTGCAATTCCAAATAAAAAGTCTTTGATATATTTTATGAACCAGGCAAGAATAAATATCTTCTTGAAACATTAGGAAAAATTACAGAGCAGAATTTTAATTAAAAATAAAAATCAATTACTCTATTTTGCATGTGACTTCTTAAAACTTCAATCTTAAATTCCATTAACAGAGTTTCTTTCCTAAAACTTCTTAACTGTGGAACTCTGTACATTGCACCTGCTTTTCAGTTGACTACAATATCGTAGTCTTGAAGTCTAATGTAAACAAGTTCTTGCTGAGCCGTCACATTAGATAATCCATTTCTACCTTATTTCCATCATTAATTATTACTGCTGTTGTCCCGTGACAACCATACATCCATTAAATTAACCCTTATTCTCAAGTGGGCTTTGGACCTTGATAAGTCGCAACTCTCTTGTAAAAAAAAAAAAAAAAAAAAAAAAAAAAAAACTTACCTCCCCCGTTTTACATAACTCTTCAAAACTGCACTCTAGTCAATCATGTAAAATACAATAAAATGAGTTTTTATTTTTAAATAAACTTCTTATTTTTAGACATTTTTTTCTTCTAATGCAGAAGTATATCAAAGAGATTTGATTTGGAATCATGTCTTTCAAGCATCAATAATCACTCAAAAAATTGCCTTCAAAAACATCATTAAGAGTTAAAGGAAAGTATTTTAAATTTGAAAATAAAAATAAAATGAAAAACCTCAGACAAAAAAAAAAATGAAATGAAAAAAAAATGTCAAAGTGATATTGAAGAGTTCCACTTTAGAAATACAAGTTGCATTGCTTAAGCACGAACATAAAATTTTGCTATTTCTTATTTAAAATATTTTTGTTTAACTCTTTATCCACACAAAGGCAATTTTTAAATGGTGGTCGGCAAAAAAAAAAAAAAAAAAATTTACCAACATTTAAAACAATAACCCACAAGTCGACAAATCGTATGAGCGACATTAAAACAACTGTCACATTCCTGCTGTCAGTTTAAATTTTTTGTTACCGTATTTCCGCCATCATATAAGCTTGGAAACGGACATTTAGTAAAGTCAGCCACGCAAGTTTAGTTCAAGTCTCAAACTGCCACAGTCTTGTTCAAACATGCGTTTTATGATGTAAAACATAGAAAGTCGTTTCTATTTTTTGGGTGGGGAAGAAGTAGTAGGTCTTATGTGGCAGGAAATATGATAAGTTCACTTCTGCTCTTGTTATTGAACAAAATGGCTTTTCATTGGTTCTTTTGTAGAATAGTGGCTCTTAAGCAATACTATTTAGCTTTGGTTTAAGAGCACAGAGGAACCATAATACTAGACTTTTCTCTATTGACTTTAATTCTCGTTAGAAATTACTATCTATCAACTAAATTTAAAACTTTAAAAAATCATGAAAGACAAAATGTTTTTTGGAGGGGGGGGGACTCGTTATTGCAATATTTGTCATTTTTTTTTCATGCCTTATTTACTTGCTTCTTTCTCCACAATGTCAAATTTAGATGTAAGATTGGTTTCTTAATGCGAGGAAAAGGAAACTCTTATAAAAGAAGAGGGGGCACTAAATTGCGACAAAAACTTAAATTGCCTCAGTCTAGAAGGATTTCTCCTTGAGTGATTTACGACAGTACAGATGAAGTATAGAATTATTATGGATCCAGACAACAGCAATCTTTATATGTTGTCCTATAAAAAAAAAAAAAAAAAAAAGTTTGAAATAACCCATAACATAAGTTGACAAAATTTAATGAAGAGCGACATTAAAATACTGGTCACATCCCTGTTGTCAATTTTCATTACCCCCCCCCCCCCCCATCACATAAGCTTTCACCGTTTTCATTAAACCCCCCCCCCCCCATCACATAAGCTCAACAGGAGACGTTTTATTCCAAACTTTGATTTGGCAGATAAAAACGTAATTTCTGGTTAGAAAGTGGAGTCAAAGTCAAGTATTAGGGTTCATTTGTGCTCTTAAACAAAAATAAGGAGTATTTCTTGAAGTCACTACTCTAGAAAAGGAGCCTCTTAATATTTTTTTTTTAAAACATTAATAGTCTGTCAACTGTTCACATGTCAGTCACGTTTTTTAACAACACAAGCTTGCAGGATTTGTTAGAGGACCTCATTTGCCATGCCAAACCAATAAACATAGGCTGCTAGCCAAATCAAGATCACTAGAACTGCTGGTGGATAATCCTGCATCAACCTGCCCATGATTCCAACACCCGAGAGGATAAGAGAATAAATCAGCAGACCCGGTTTATTAATCGCGGTGGAAGGTTTAGATTTTTTCTTGCTCTTCTTTTTCTTCTGGCCAGGAATTTCTGAAAAGACAGTAAAAGAAAACGGTGCAGACTAATGTCAATTTCCCCGGAAAATTGTGACAACACAGAAAAAGAAACGGAGAGTTCATCAGTTTATAATTTTATATACTAATTCAGTAACAAACATAAGCTTTTTTTTGAGGGGGGGGAGGGGATTATTTGGATTACTTGTTCTCATCTTGAATGTTATTCTCAGTGTTTCAGTTGATGTACCTATTTACTATGCCTCCCCACGGGACAGAGTTAGACACCAGGGTCGTTTTTTAACGTGGAGAAAAGGTACAAAAATAAAAATTGTCTCAGTCGTGAATGATTTCTCCTCCACCGAAAGAGAACAAGAAATAGAAGTGCAGCATCTGAAGAACAGATGGTATTTATTTGCTCCCCCACTGAGCAAATTAGGCACAAGGCCGTTTTTAATGTGAGGTAAAAACCAGCTCCCCTAAAAGTAGTCAAAAAGGGGGCACTCTGGTTACCAAAAATAATAATTGTCCCAGTATAGAGGGTTTCCCCTCCATTGACTGGTACAAACCATCTTAAGTGCAGCAGCTGAAGAACAGATACTACACTTTGATCTTGATGTAACCCGACATTCAGTTTTATATGTCAAGCGCGCAGTGTAACAGACAAAGTACTAAGTAAAATTCAGTAGTAAGTGACATTCTTTTGGAGGTTGAAGGTTCAATCCTCAGTGCGGGTGATACTAGCAAGACAATCGCAAATTATTTAAGACCTCTCAATCACGGCTGATGGAACCTGAGCATGCTGCCCCCCCCCTGAATTAAATAAAGGGTTCTGTTTGAAACTGCAGATTCCCGAGTTTGACAGAAAGATTCCTCAAGATACACCTGAAGAATGTCACATTGGCCAAAGTGATGTAAGAATAATACTAGAGATGAGAATGGCAGTCCAAATAATACAGATCAATCCTCATCTCAAAAAATTTCAGAAACATGGCTTAAAAAAGTTAAGAAATTTTATTCATTTACTTTATTTAAAACTTAATTATATATAAAAGTAGTTTCACCTAACTGGTGTTGTCCGTCCTTTATTTTTCAAACTATATATATATATATATATATATATATATATATATATATTTATTATTTCTTAAAAATATAATCGTATTCTTAAAGGAAGTAACTCTTTGAAAACTACAAAATTACGTCCCCCTTAACCCCCCACCTTTTTTTTCAAAATGGTGGCCCTTTGAAAATTAACACCGAGTCATATAAAGTATTTTCTGGAAGAATTAAGTCCAATTATATTTAATTTCTTGATGTGCTAAAAATTTGATAAAGCAGAATTAAGTACTGATTTTGTATGAAGAACTCGATAACAAAAAGCAAAAACAGAAAAAATAAAAATGATAAAGAGATGGACTTTACTTTATGTAATAGATAATAAAAATAATACTTCTCCCCCTTACTCCCATATATAACATGTGCGATTTACTTTATTGTATGAAGGTGGAAGATAGCTTAGTATTAATATACATAGCAATTTAAAAGCATAATAATCGCTTAGTTTTTCATATCAACTAGCGAAGGGTACCCGGCGTTGCCCGAGTGTTTGTAGCGGTGCGTGATGTTAAATAAAAAAGAAACCATGTAGGATCGAAGCCGAACCCCTGAGGCGCAGTTTGAAAATAAAATCGGCCAGCCAGAAGTGAAAGATGTTTGAAAGTCGTCGAGCGTTACGACGACGACGATGTAAGCATTGTTATAAGCAAAGTAAGAAAAGAAAACAACGTTTTAATTAAGGGGGGGGGGTAAAACACAAAAAAAAAATAACATGAAAAATTGCTTAAATAATACAGGGTTCAATATTTAAATTTAAAAAATCGAAAAAACATCTCACACCACGATTCGAACCCAAAACGTTTAGATAATGAACCAAGGCCTTAACTATCTGCACTAAAGCGGCGTATATAAAGTTTGTTCAGTTTATCAACTATTTAAAGTAAATCAGGTCATGACGTCATCTGACGCATGCGTTGTTGACCCTCCCCCCTGTCGAATCTGTCTAGACATCTCTCTCTCACTTCGTCTGCCTTACTCTAAAGACTGGAAAATGGCGTCTGGCTGTTTTTATTTTTTAAAAAAAAACTTCGATCGTTAATATTTTTTGTAAGCGTATATTTTTTTTTTTTTTTTTTTTTTTTACTTCACTTTTTTTTTTTTACTTTATTTTTCGTTTAACTATCGTATCTACCTATTTTGAATGTGGTAATAACTTTAGTAACGTTGCCATAGCGTAGAAGTTCATAGTTTAGCTTTAATTAATTTTTTTTTTTTACCGATAACAACATTCTTAAATTGTAAATTCCGACCGCCATTAGAGGTTGCTGACGTCAAGATCACGTGACATGACTCAGCGGGTTTTAAATACAAGTTGACCCAAAATAAACGGCCGCATGTATACTTTATGTATAAGAGTTGACGGCCGTATTTTTTGGGGCAGTTATAAATCGATTTAAAAATATGTAATGTTTAACATTAAAAGGTCACTTTTTTGGCCCCACCCCCTGCAGAAAATCGATCAGTTGACGCACTTCTGATGGTCACTTTGGGCCAATTTTTCGATATTTGTCGTCCGGAAGGTGGGGCTTTCATATGAGACCAAGTTTGTGAATTTTTGTTGTGTCTGTCGAAAGTTTTTAGCAGACACACAAACATACATACATTTTCGCTTTTATATATATATAGATTATTATTAAAGTTCTAGAAAAATATCGCAACTGCACAGCAAGTAAAAATGGTTGTACAAATTATTGTAACGAAATTCAAAGTGAAACCAAATGGTATCTACAGAATTGTCATGTCACAGTAATCAACATATCCAAAAATCATGAAAAACGATAAGGTAGAAAATTAATTATTAATGAAAATAGTTAACGAAGACAATTAGCAAAAGTTGAGTTTTAACTGTGACACAAGGGAGGTAAATCTTTTCTGAAAACTTGAAATCTGACCAATTTAGCAAAAATTTATTTTCATTAATTGTTTTCGAAAACCATTTTCATTAATAATTTTTTTACCTTATCGTTTTTTGTAATTTTTGGATATTTTCATTACTGTGGCATAATTCAGTCAATGTCATTGGTTTCATCTGAAATTCAATATTTCAAATTTCGCTACAATAATAAAAAAGAACTATAAAAAATATTAAGTTGGCAAAATAATACCATGCAATTGACACGAGTCATGCTAATTGTTTGATATACAAGTGTTTTGTTTGTTTTGTTTTTTTTCAATTTTACATATATACATATATAAGAATATTAAAAAAAAAAATATTCTCATATTGAAAGGGTTAAAGGGATAAATTAGCATATTTAATTCAGTTAGAGTTGAAGCAGAGCAAAGAGGAAGCAGAGGCGGCTGCAATGATGTTTGAAAGTATCTTACCTTTCGGTTTCTTTACACATGCGTCGAGCTCTTTTTCATAGCCTTCATCGCACACGCATTTATAACCACCTTCTTTATTGACGCAAGACATGTGATCATCATCACATTCATTTTTATTTTCAGCACATTCATCGATATCTGAAAATTATAAGAAAAGAGAAAAAAGAAATTACTTTTGTCTTATGGCATTTTGGAGGCTGAAACTAAAACAATTTATTGGATTTGATTAAAAATGTTATCCATGAATCATAGAGGAGAAGTGGGGTAGATAGAGAGGGTCCAGACGGTTCCAAACAGTATCTGAGCATAATTTTACACGATAGACCAATGATAGGATTTTATGAAATTGCATAATCAACAATCGCATCGTTTATGCTAATAGACACACAAACAAAACAATGAGATTTTTTCAACGCTGGGCTATAAAGAAACTTACCAATACACTTGCCATCCATAGGACGGAAACCTTCTGCACAGCGAATGCAATCTTCGGATCCTCTTCCAGTGCAGCCTTCACACGCTAAATCACACCCTGGGAAAAAAAAAAAAAAAAAAAAAAAAAAATGTTCATGTTAATAAAAGACAAATTGATTCTTTGAGATTCAGGTTATCCGTTTTACCAACCCTCGCCTTTTTTGTTTTTAATTATTTAATGTTAAAGCAATATTCAATTGAAAATTTGTTGGAGGCATTTTTATTTTTATGTTTATTTATGAATTGGACACATGAAAAATATCTCAGAGCAATTAAAATTTATTTCAACAACTCGCTACAAACTAAATCTACCTTCCTGAATGTGTGACGTAATCCTCACTGAGCAGACATTTAATATAATCAAATCCTTCTTAGCTAAAAAGAAGGATCCGGGTTATCTTCGATGGCCGTACATTCAAACATCACATTAACACAGAGGTGTCTGAGGAGCTGACACTTGGACTATTATTATTTCTGATCTTCATGAAAGACCTCCCTAGTGCAATAACGTGCAAGATGGGCATTAAGTCCAAGAATGTTCAATTTCTTGACGTGTTAAAAATCCAATGAAGCAGAATCAAATATTGATTTTGTGGGAAGAAAACTATTGATGACAAAAAAAAAAAAACACTAATGACATCTAGCTACATTTAATATGAAGGCCAATCAAACACACATATCTAAGGCAACAAAAGAATCCTTAGAAAATGACCTGCAGTAAGATCTGCAAATAAAAAACAAAAAATAAAAAAGGGGGGGTCACATTTAATGTTACCAAGACAATTTCTTTCCTTTAACAATTATAACCAATTATTGCTGATCAAACCCTTTCTGAGGGTTCAAGCTTCAAAACTTTTTGGCCTAACTGACTGTACCAACATGCAGAAATTTAAATGTAATGCAAACAAACATCTTGTTTAGGATGCCATCTATAAATCCAACACTTATTTCAATAGCACCTTATGTCTGTGGCAACATGCCTTATTTGTAGTAACTACGGAGAAAAAAAAAAAAATGTTTTCTTTCAAATCACGTTCTATAACCCCCTCCTCCTCCCCTCTTTTCATTCTTTACAAGCATCTACCTGCTCAAGGATAATTATGTATTAAAAAATAAAAATCTTCATGCGTTTAAGTTTAGTTTACATAAAAATGAACAAAACATTTTTTTTCTAAATGTTGACACCATAAAAATGTGGAGGAGTTCATTAGTAGTTTCAGTTGTATCACAGATACAGAGCGTAACATATGTAGGTACATAGCACATAGGTAGGTTAACCGTCACCATAATACATGGATTGTACCATTTTGTCATTTCTTAAATAAATTTATTTTGAATAGAAGAAACAGGTCAGATCATTGAAAACATTTTATAAAAGTTATTTACCAAAATAATCCAAGATGGCAAAACTAAAGTATATTATAAATATTGAAGAATTAATATTTATAAAGTAATCTCAACCAGATGTAAAAGCTCGATAAAACCAAATAGGAAATAGAGCTTATAATAAGAGCAAGTAGTTAATAAAACATGTTAAAAAGCACTTTGAAAAAGAGTCAAAAACATTTAATTTTAAAAAGGAAGCACAAAATAAGTGGACAGTCCTTAATTCGTGGAGTTTCGAAGAAATACTTTCCTTATCAGAGAGTTGGATTTAGCAAAATGCAGGATCGGATTTTGCTTGCAAAAGTATTTAATGAAACTCCAAGGAAGTCATAGATCCTACTTGGTAAAAAATAGTGAAGCAGAGGGAATAGGGTGAAGAAAAAGGTGATTTCACATGAATGGATAATCTGGTGAAGGGTAAAATCTGATCCCGCATTTTGCTAAATCCTACCCTTTGATGATAAGGAAAGTATTTCTTCAAAACTCCACGGATTAAGGACTATCCACTTATTTTATGCTTCTTTTTTAAAATTAAATATGTTTTTAACTCTTTTTTCAAAGTGTTTTTAATATGTTTTATTAACTACTTGTTCTTATTATAAGCTCTATTTCCTGTTTAGTTTTTATCGAGCTTTTACATCTGGTTGAGATTACTTTATAAATATTAACTCTTCAATATTTATAATATACTTTAGTTTTGCCATCTTGGATTATTTTGGTAACTTAACTGTAATTCTTATTTATATATATATATATTAATGAATTTAATTGGATTTTTTTTCTGAAACTTTCAATGATATTCATCTTTTTCAGAAAAGATATTTTCCTCTTCATTCTGCACATATTTTTATTTTGTTTTCATTACTTTATCATCTCTTAATAGCATCAAAAAAAAAAAAATAAATAAAAAGGTTTTGTGGATACAAGAAAAAATACATCCGTTCTTGTTGACGAGTGTTAAGTTTGAATCCGATGCGTTTTCCTGTGGCCATCACTTCTTTTAAACGGAAGAGATAAGTCACATCGCTGAAGACAAAACAGATTTAGACTTTGCTTAAAACTCGTCAACAAGAACGGACATATATTTCGTCAAATCCACGAGAGGGCCAGCAGAATGAAGAGAAATAAGAAAAAGTAAACGAGTTCAGTCATTTAATAAATTTTTAAAAAATAACATTTGGTGTTCGGACACAACAAAATCTGCAAAAATAAAATATCATATTTAAGCGTACTTTATGACTGGGCTTTACCGGGTGTTCATGCTAGCTTAGATAAATACTTTTGCAGTTTTAACAAAAAAGCTACAATAATATCAGCATCTCCATTTACACTGAACATCTACAGAATGCCAACATCAATATATTACATATGAAGGAGTCCCCTGTGGAATATCCACTAGTATAAATTATTTTATCTAAAAACTATACATAACAATGTCTGTTGGGTGTACCTGGTTTCATTAATTTAGTCATGTTGGATTTTTAGTAAAATCCAGCTGGTCAAATCAGATCAATTTGTCAACAGTATTCTAAGAATAAAATGGGACAAACAAAAATCACTGACTTAGGTGACATTCATTTTTTTTTTTTTTTTTTTTTTTTAACGGATATTCTGTGTTTGTAAAAAGCCGTCCGAGAGATTTTTTGGTTATTTTTTTGATTTAAAAAGAAGTCTGCCATCATTCCACAGAATATAAACATTTTTTTCTAACCTTAACCTACCTTAGCAAACAGTAAAAAAAGTAAATTTATTTTGTTGTGTTATGGACTTTGTTTTAAAGGAACCATTAGATCAAAACCTTGGGTGTGTTGATGCAAACCATATAATGCATAACTCTTTATAAAAAAGAATAGAGCATTGTTGGCTGCTGAAAAAGATGTTTAATTTGGATTTTATCTATGATGGTAAGCTTGTAATAATCATAAAATAGATTGAACACCTATCTGTCGTTAAAACAGTCAAGTTTCACTCCCAGCTAAAATTACTTGTTACCAAATAAAGAGATCAGCTAGTAGATATTTTAATTAAAGCTGGAATGATAGTGCATTGAGAACAACAGGTAATGTGATAGCCAAAGGGGTCAGCAGAGATTAACATGTTGAATCTGGAGGTGCAGGTTCACTCAGTGTTGGAACATGCGTTCCAGGAGGTTGATCTTGGATTAAAAGGTTGATGAGCCAGCCATGCTAAGAAATGACTTAAAGATTTTCGATAAACAAGAGCGGGCAAGGAACTTTAGAATTTGCAGTCCAGCATTTTTCTGTTGGACAAAATAGAGGAAACATCAGCTTCCAAAATAAGAAAATAAAAAATGGGTTCTTCTATAAATTCAAAACAAATTCAGTGTTTTTCTTTTGGTTCTTGAGCTGACTTGATACCAAAGACTAAAAAAAAAAATGGAGTGTCCTCAGTTGTTGGACCTTCTGATGTGGAAGAGGATATAACGTTTGCTTTTTCTAGCCATTTAGGAGAACTGTGATACAGAAGATGCAGCAAAATTGTTGGTGTAAGATATAAATGCACATATGTATTTTACACAGATAATAGATTTGACAAAAATAAATTTTTTTCTTATGTTAATAAGCTTCCTTATTTCTTCAAACATGTTTGAATCCATTACAATGTGTGTGTATAATACATACACGCACTGGTTGGTTGCATCTCAATGACCAAAGTAAAGAATCAGTCTATAATCAATTGTTTATTTCTTTGTCTTGCATGTGTTTTGCAATCCATAACAAAAAATATTGTCATGTTATTTTTAGGTTTTGAAATCCTTTGCGATGAGGCTTCATAATTTGTGCATTTTTTTTTTTTTTGCAAACTATTATCCAACTTAGTGAGACAACAACAACTATGGAAGGCAGTAATTACTGGAGATACAGTTACAAGACTCAGCATTCTTATCTCATTGTGGTCAATCACCTGAAGAAGACCAGAGGATGAGTTGGTTGAAATGTGGTAAAACAACAACTATGAAGAGAATAACAGTAAAAAAAAAAAAAAAAAAATTAAATAAAAATATGATTAAGCAAAAATATTCTCATTTATTTGGCTTCAGAGACAATCAAATATTAAAATAAATAAATAAATAATATTCCAAAAGAAAACCAAGAAAGCTGGTTAAGCACGGCAAATAAAAAAAATGAAAATCCCATATTTAAATATGACAGACTCTCCTTCCCCAAAAATCTAACACCACATTGGAAGATTCTGAAGCAGCCACCTTCGTTAGTGAATCTATTCATGAGAAAAATTTTATTTTGCTAAAGGAAGAAAAACTCACTAATCATAAGATAATGATCTAGCAGTGTGTGTGTGTATTACAGACTAATGTCTATATGAGTTAGTATCTTTTATTGTGTCAGTAAAGAAGACACTCAGTGGTGTTTGTTTTTGGCAAGCATATTTGCATTTCTGACATGCAAAACAATGCTAGTATCAGTCAGTAATCAGACTAGTAAGTTGCATATTTTATTTTGATTGATCGTTTTACTTGAAACTTGCTTTATATAATTTAGGATCAAACAGCTTTTGTGACCTTTTTTTTTTTTTAACTGTAACTTTACTTGTGTTAGAAGAAATCCTGACTCCAACTGGTTAAAATATTTTAATAAATATTTAAATCTTGAGAACTTTGAACAAATAAAAATTGAAAAAAGTAAAAATAAAAGATCTTTACCGAATAAAGCCCCTCCCCTCCAATCAAATTAGAAAAAAAAAAAAAAAAAAAAAAAAAAAAAAAACTTACTATGACATTCATACCATCCAATTGTATTTTTACACCGGAAATTTCCCTTGCAAGGATTACCAAATTTACATTCATCAATATCTGGAAAAAAGAAAGTAAAAAAAATTTTTTTTTTAAATAAGTATTTTCGATGAGTGATGTACTTATGCAATATGTTTACTTGTTTTACACATAACATAACAGTCATATCTTGTGGGATGTAGAACTTGATACAAACATCAATAACAGACTCATTAGTTTAGTCCTTTAAACCTGTAACACAAATTTTTTTATTCATTGTTCCAAAATATAATTGTTTTTTTGTTTTATTATTTATCACTATTGATAGCACCATAAAAAGGGGGGGGGGCTGTCAAGAATTCCCCTCATTAAAAACAAAAATAAAAAATCTATGATGTATGTACCTATATTGAAAAGAAAATATTGTATTCCAAAAATCATGTAAATTAAGTAGTTTTATTTTTAGATAAGAAAAATCTAATTTTATGGTTAACCAAGGAGCAACTGTATCATGAGACCATTTTGAAAAATTTAAAAAAATTTTTTAATTAAAACTTGCAAAATTTTTGTTATGCCTATGAATTCCCATTAGTCAGATAATTATTAATTCTGGATAAATACAATAAAAAAAGGCAGCAAAGATTAAAAATGACAAGCTAGATAATCTGCTATCAGTATTGGAAAAAAAAAAGAAGAGCATTCTGGTTAATTTTGTAATCAAATTATTTAAAACAGCATTTAACAATTTTGCCCCATTTTACACAATTCATTTTTGCTTTAATAAAAGCAAAAATGAATTGTGTAAAATGGGGCAAAATTTAATCTTTAATAAAATAAATTTTGATAATAAAAAAACATTCAGTGTGCAATTACTACAGCTAAGTTGATGTGAGGCACGTTATATAATGGGAGCTCTGCATAGACAGACTCGTACATTAGAGATAGATTTGAGTAACAGGGCCCATTGTTTTAGTTAGTAGTTTCCAAGTTCAAAAATCTGTCACTGAATACAGCAGAGCGGAGCGACAGGAAAAAAGTCATGGGTTACAGCAGCGGTGAACAAGTATGAACACCTGCACTGAGAATGAGAGTTGGTGAGGAGATTCACGCTTAGAGAGCAAGATTTGAAAAGAGAAACTGTTCTTTGGTAGCGCCAAAGCAGATCAGTCTGCATCGTGCAAGCGGCGATGACAGATGCAGTTGTTTCCTGGGAGTGAGGAAACTTACAGTCATTGAAATGTAGCATCCAAGAATCCAAAACAGCCACCCCTTTAAGATGAGAAACTAGCAAGGAATTGGTGATGTGTCTTTGACCAGGAATGCAGAAATCAACTCACTTTAATCCAAAGAAGCACAAGAGACTTGCGCCCACTTCTTATTGTGTTATGAAAACACGTGTTTACAGAGGGTAAAGAACAACGGTACAGATGCAAGCAACTCGAGGACACATAGTTACAAGAGAAAAAGGTATGTGCATGAGATCTTATTGTAACAAACATTTGTTGTAAAATCCAGAATGTGCCGTGATTTGAACAGAAGAAATTAAACTAACAAGATATAATCCCCTTATGAACAAGTAAAAGTCTTAAAACTATAAACCTTTAACAACTAAAAAGTATTGATTAACGATTATATTATGTATGAAACCCCTTAATAAATTACACATCACTAGTCGACTCATGATACTATTTAAGAAAAAAAAAGTTTTTACTCGAAATGCAATTTTTTTTCAATTGTGACTAATACTATAGAACCACCGTTTTTTATAGCTTAAACTGTATTGCAGTAGAATGTCGACACTTAGCACACTCAGTTCTACTTATACAGTCAACTCCCCAATTCCCAGCTAAAGAGAGCAAAAGGCAGAATATCTGTTCATGTTTCCTTTCTTCCTGGATTCTCTCTGTAATTTAAAAAAATTATTTTTAACATAATCCTTTTTGTTTCAACCTTGATATTATCAAGATGATCACAATCACCTACCAAATGTAATGTCTACTCACAGTCACAGACCTAACATACATCTCATCAACACAGAGATAATCATAATTCTTATTATTCTGTTTTTCCAATCATCTTTGTGTAATCTTGTTAAGTAAAAAACACATTTCTGTGATTTCATATTTCCCATAAATTGTAAATTTAGAAAATAACTTTTTTTGGTGTCTCTACATTAAAAGTCACAAGTGAAAATTGCATTTCAAGTGAAAATACTTTGATGTACTTTACATATCATGCATAAATAAATATCCCCATGAAAAATTAGAAAACGATAGAATAGAAAATTAATTACAAGTAAAAACCTTAGTGTAAATCAGTTTTCTATTATGTAATATTGAAGATTAATCTAAAAAAAAAAAAAAAAAAAAAAAAAAAGGGAGGTAATGCAGTACTTCCATTTTATCAATGACGAATCAAACATTTAAAATAAAACCGATTTTTATTTTTAATAAAAATTTTCTAGATCATCTTCTACCAGTCTTATTTTGAAGAGAAAGATAAGGATAAAAATAGAAAAAGGATAAAAGAAAGAAAAAAAAAAAAAATAGAAAAAGAAAAAGTCACCTTCGCATCCATATTCATCAGAATACTTCCATCCAGCCCCGCACTCATCACACGTGAATGGAGTACCATCTTTGCAGGACGTTTTACAAGCTTTATGGCAAGCTGAAAAAAAAAAAAAAAAAAAATTATACATAGATTTGATTGTTTTATGACCTATCAACCCTTTACAGGTCATTTAATGTTAGTTAGATTCTTAAAAACCTAAATACACATTCTTAAAACGTTTTTAACCATAACAAATTTAAGACAAAAAAAAAAGATGTAATTTTTTTTGCATAGAAACATCAGGTATGGAAAGCACATATCGATTTGTTTTTTTCTTTTTTAAACTTTGCAGTTTGAGAGGTTTTTCTTTCACTTCATTGGTTCAGACTTTATTTCAAATGCATATATTATTGCAGACGCTACAAATGATGATTCCCTCCTCCCCATCATTTTCGATGAGGGCATATACTATATAAGCCATAAAGAACAACTTACGGTGACAAATCGTATGGGTTTTATTTTGAAAATAGGGATAATATCCAGTATCACAGTCATCACAAAGTTCACTAACATAACCATCTGTACAATTACAGGCACCACTACCACCTCGGGTGCCAGCACCCTGCAAAACAAATAAATAAAATGGCATAAAAATATGTTTACACCTTATCTGAAAGGTAATAAAAAAAAAAAAAAAAATTTTTTTTGAATTAAAAAAAAAAAAAAAAAAAAAAAAAAAATGAAATTTTTTTTCTATAGAAATTGCTCCAAACAACATATGAAGCCACTTGATATAAAGAACTGACAAGAACAAACAATGATTATAGCAAAGGCAGGAGACACCTATTGGCATTAGTTTTGAAAAGACAGAGGCTACAGATAGGAGGAAAACGGTTATCAGGAAGAGAGTTACACAAGCTTACAGTTCTTGGAAACAAGCCACTGGAATAGGAAGCTGTATTACAATGAGGTAACAAGACAGACTACTAGACCAACAAGTTAAATGAGGTGGAACAAAAAAAAAGCAGAGAATAGATTAGATAATTCTGAACACATGTCATAATAGCATTTACAGAAAAGACCGAAATGAGCGCCATTAGGTTTGTGAGAGAGAAATTGCAGAGAAGAAAAAAGTATGGAGCCAATCAAATTACGGATATGTTTCTACACCTTATCAAGAACTGTCAAATAGGACAGATTCATTAGCTCAACTATGACAACAGTACTTCATACAAGGATAGAGAGTACTGATTGTCGTAATATACAAAATACATCACAAATGTTAAGCAGTCTTTTTCATCTATCATACGGGCAGATTGCTGAAACACACTTTCATTTTGTGATACAAGCACCACAATTGAAATTTGTCAGGTTTGTTTCTACAACCATCTTGTAAACTAACAGCCATCTTGAATTCTTTGATGGATAATGATCTTTTCTTAAAATGTATGTTTTGAACATCATTTGTGCCGATTTTGGTGCTTGTATCACTAAGTGAAAATTTTTTATGGAATATTGAGATAACCTGTCCCACTACTAGTTCTGCCATTTGAAGTGATGTGAGTGTCCCAAACACTACAGGAGGCAACACCAGGCAATGTCTCCTGCCCGTTATCCATACAGTTCAGTATAAAGGGTTGACATCAGCCAGATTGCATGCAGTTATATCCAGGGTTTTACAGAAAGGAGTGTGTTCCCTTTTGTTGCTGCCAATGAATGAAGGGCTCATTTTTTATCCAGCAGCGAGGAGACAAGTAAATAGACTTGAAAATAATGTTGGAAATATGAATTTTTCAAAATAAAATTTTTAAAATGAGATTTTTTAAAAGATTTTTAAAATAAGATTGTTAAAATAAAATTTTTAGAATTTTCAAAATAAAATTTTTAAAATAAGATGCCGATGAGCAAGGAAAGGAACACCTTTTATTATTTCTGGAACAGGGGTCGCTCCCAAACTAGTGGAGCAGACAAAAACCTGGTTATACCACTTCTTACACACTGAAACCACATCTTTGTTCTACAATGTTTTCTAGCGACTGGGATAATCAAACATGGAGTAGACGCAAAAGGTGGCTTGTTACACATAGCCATACCACCGTAAAGCTCACAAATACAAAGCTTCTAACGTAGCATAATTAATGAGATCTTTTCTTACAACGTGCAGCTGCACATCAACCTCATCATCGCACGATCAGTATATTAACATGGGTGTTCTGTCATATCGCACATTATGCATAACTAGTTTTCATAACAGCAGAACATGGCAAACAGATGCATAACTAGATTTAGTTTAGCTAATCAAGTTTTATTTGAAAAAAAAAAAAAAAAAAAATTACATTTGAAATATATAGTGGTCAGAATAACCAACTGAATTCTATTTATTTGCACAAGTTTTAAACAAGTGATGTGTATTAAGTATTGTAAAAATTGCTATTATATAATTTTTGTGCAGACACTAAGCAAACATTTTATTAAAATATTTCTAAATTATCTTTGTCCATGGAATTTTTATCAGTCCTGCTAGTATGTATATATAAGTAATAAACAAGTTATGAAAATATATTTATGGCAATTAAGTTACAGAGGCTTTTGTGATTCATCTCCATAGGGAATGTGTAGCTTAATTGCCATATTTTCATAACTTAATACTTAGCTTATTGAGCACTGTTGAAGTATCTCCTTATAACATTTGATGTGGATACTTGAAATAATATACAGCTAGTGCTTCATAATAAATACAGGGTAACTCAAAATGAATGTCGATTTTGGAATATAAATTAGCATAAAAAAAACAGATGGTTAACTTTGGAAGAGCCCATCTACACACATACGCAAATATATAAAACATGTATCATAATTAAAAAAAAAAAAAAAAAAAAAAAAAAAAAAAAAAAAAAAATCGATGAAGTGCTCGATCGTAGGTTCTACAATAGCTATTATAAATTATTTCATCTAAAGACTATACATAACAATGTCTGATGGGTGTACCCAGTTTCAATAATTTAGTCATGTTGGATTTTTGGTAAAATCTAGCTGGTCAAATCAGATCAATTTGTCAACAATATTTTGTTGTCAAAGATTCTAAGAATAAAATGAATGGGATTTGGGGGACATTCATTTTTTTTGTGTTTAAGGGATATTCTGTGTTTGTAAAGAGCAGTCCGATGAATTTTTTAGTTATTTTTTTATTTTTTTTATTTTTTTTTAAAGTCTGCCATCATTCCACAGAATATAAACTTTTTTTTTTAACCCTAACCTACCTGAAAAACAATGTACCTCAGCAAACAGTAAAAGAAAAAAAATCCTCTCTTAAACACTTAATAATGACATTTTACAAACAAGTTATCTTATGAAAGAATATAAAAAAAAAAAATTCTAAGCCAGTGATTTGTGCTTGCCCTATCAAAAAAAAAAAAAAAAAAATTTTTTTTTTTTTTTTTTTTTTTAATAATCTTCAAAAACAAAAGGGTGCTGAGGAATTTATTTTGACCAACTGGATTTAACCCCAAACCCAGCATGATCAGATTGAGGAAACCCAAATATACCCAATAGACAATAAAGAGAAATGTCAAGCTGCCAATTACTTACAATGCATTTACCATTTTTCTTACAAGGCCTCTCTTTGCCATTTGGGCACAATGAGCAGGTTGGTCCAAATGTGTTATCGGGACAGCAGACTGAAAGAAAACAAAAAATCATTCAGAAAAGCTTTAGAAAATTATCATTTTTTTTTTTTTTGATATGAAAATAAATAAATCACCATAAACAATTTATCATATTTCCATTATCTAAAGATCCTTATTGATAGTTTGCATGTAAGTTTTCTTGGGTTGACCCCCTTCACGCTTGACCTTCAACCTCAAAGTTTCTGCATTTTCTCATCCAATAATCGCCTCCCCTTTCAACATGGCGAAACCGACATGAGAAGATTGACTGCCAATTCATCAAATTTTGGTATAAAATGTTTAACATTTGATTTGACATTTTGGTGCTAGTTAAGATACAGTCTACAAATCGATTTTTTTAAATATATCGTTTTAAGCAAAAACAATATTACATACTTAATTGTTATGTCGAAAATAGTAATATATCCAAAAATTACAAAAACTCATCGAGCAGAACTACAGCTATTGTATTTTTAGTGAAAGAAAGTCTGTCGCTATGGATGGTTGGTTTATTGGTGTTTTACGGCATATCAACCACTGTGGGTCATTTAATGCCAAACCATTGATTGATTTTAGACAGTTTTTTTTTTTTTTTTAAATTTTGGTTTATACAAATTTTTAATTATTATATTGTTTTGTGTTTTTAAACTTTTGGTTGCTTTCAGAGTTTTATCAGCATTATTTATAATAATTTGAAAAGTTGTATTTTTTTTAAATATTTGATAATCTGGTGTGGTGTTATCTTATGAAACAGTTCTTTGATTTCATTTGCTATATAATATTTGTCTCTAGTAGATTTGTATTTCCGGCATTCTGTTAATATATGTTTTGTCATTTGTTGGTTACAGAATGTGCATTTCGGTTTTTCTGTTGCTTCAATTAAGTGTGAATGTGTTAGTTTGGTGTGTCCAATTCTAATTCTGTTTAGAACGATGTTTTCTTTTCGTCCTCTCATTACTATTTTATTTTGTTTTTTGATTGTAGGTTGGTGTTCATGCAATTTATTTTGGGTGCATGTATCCCATTCTGCTTGCCACTTAATTTTGTTGTATTCTATTATTTTTTTTTTGAAATCTGTGTATGGTATTTTGATGTTTCTTATATTTTGATATATAGCTTCTTTGGCTAGTTTATCAACTTTTTCATTGCCTGGTATACCAACATGGCTTGGTATCCAGGCTAGGATAATCTTTTTCCCTTTTTCGCTAATTTCATTGTATTCATTCATTATGTCGATTATGTAAGGGTGTTCGAGTTCTTCTCCTTTTAGAGCTAAGATGCATGACAAAGAGTCAATGTATATAATAAACTTTTTCCCATTATTGTTTTTTATAAGTTCAAGTGCCATTTTGATTGCCTGTAGTTCCGCTGTATATATTGATGCATCAATGCGAAGTCTTGTTTGGAGATGGATCTGTCCATCGGTACATGCTGCACTTGTTCCTTTTGTTGTTTTGGATCCATCTGTGTATATTTCTTTGTATTCTAAATATTTTTCTCTAAGCTCACCAAAGTGGCTTCTATTTATTAAGTTGTTTGTATTATTTTTCTTGTATTTAGTGAGGGTTAGATCAGTTTTTGGATTTTTTAAGGTCCATGGTGGTCTGTTACTTACTGTGTGTGCGATTATGATATTAGGTTCTTTATTAATTTGAGTTATTGTGTTTTTGATACGATGTCCAAAGGAGGGTATGTTTTTTGGTTTGCTGGTATAGAAGTTTGTATATTGCAGGTTGAAAGTTTTTTCATATGTTGGATTGTTTGGATTACTTTGTAGTTTTATTGCATATTGTAGTGTTAATTTCTGCCATCTTAAATGTAGAGGAGGTTCTTTGGCTTCTATGTATAGGCTTTCCATGGGTGATGTTCGGTATGCTCCCAGACTAAGTCTTAATCCTTGGTTTTGTATAGTTTTTAATTTTTGGAGATAAGATTTACAGGTAGAGCTGTATATGATGCATCCATAATCTAATTTTGATCGAATATGTGCATGATATATTTTTAGCATTGTGTCTTGATCTGCTCCCCAGTTTGTTTTAGATATTATTTTTAAGATTTTTAATGCTTTTAGGCATCTTTGCTTTAGATCATTGATATGTGCATTAAAGTTTAGTTTCTTGTCTAGTATGACACCTAAAAATTTTGTGTGTTGTACTACTGGGATTGGATTTCCCTGTATTTGGAGTTGTGGGTCTGGATGATATTTTTTCTTTCTACAGAAATGGACACAAACAGTTTTATCTTTGGCTAGCTTGAATCCATTTTTGTCAGTCCATTTTTCTATTTTGTTCAAACTATGTTGTATTTTTTTTTCTATTGTAGACATATTTTGAGCAGAATAGGCAATTGAAAAGTCATCTACAAATAGTGACTTTTCAAATCCTGTGTCGACCGCTTGTACTATTTCATTCATTTTTATTAGGAATAATGTGATGGATAATACACTTCCCTGTGGTACTCCTGTTTCTTGTTCATATTGGTCTGATAGTGTATTTCCTTGTCGCACTTTATAATATCTGTGAGATAAGAAGTTATGTATGAACTTTGCCATATTTCCTCTTATCCCCATATTATGGATATCTTTTGAAATTCCATATCTCCATGCTGTGTCGTATGCCTTTTGGATGTCAAAAAAGACAGCCACCACATGGTGTCCACGCACAAAACCGTCTCGAATAAAGGATTCCAGTCGTACTATTTGATCATTCGTACTTTGTTTTTGTCGATATCCACTCTGGTATTTCGATAGAAGGTTATTTTTTTCCAGGTACCACATTAAGCGGTAGTTGATCATTCTTTCTATAGTTTTGGAAAGACAGCTGGTAAGGGCTATAGGCCTGTAACTAGTAGGGTTAGCTGGGTTTTTATTCGGTTTGACAATTGGTATAATGGTGGATTCAAACCAGGATTCTGGTATGTCTCCAGTTTCCCATATTTTATTATATATGTTAAGTAGTATTTTGAGAGATGTTTTTGGTAATTTCTTTAGGAATTGGTAATGTATGTCATCTGGGCCTGGAGTCGTATTTCTGCTTTTGTTTATTGCTCTTTTCAATTCTTTTATGCTGAATGGTATGTTATATATTTCGTTGTTACTAGTTGTAAAATTAAGTTTTTCTTTTTCTGACGTTTCTTTGTAAATTTGAAATGATGCTGAATACTGTTTATTTGATGAATTTTTGTAGAATTCTTCAGCTAATAAATTAGTTATTTCTTTTTGGTTTATGCATTTTGTTCCATCAGTTTTAGTCAAGTAGTTTATGGTGTTCTGTGTTTCTTTTCCTGCAATTCTTCTTATTATATTCCATGTTTTTTTAGTTGGTGTTTGGTTATTTAGTTGTGAAATGTAGTTTCTCCAGGAAGTTTTTTTACTCTGTTTTATGGTATATCTTGCTTTGGCGCGCATTTCTCTGTATTTTTGTAAGTTAGTTGCTGTAGGGTTTTGTTTGAACTTTTTAAGTGTGTTTTTCCTTTCTTTGACAGCTTTTTTGCATGTTTCATTAAACCAGGGATTTGTTTTTTTGGTGGAGTGTGTTGAAGTTTTAGGTATTGTTTTGATGGCAATATTGTTTAATGTTTGTGTAAAATGTTTTAGTGGTTTTTCTTTTTTTAAAATGTTTTCATTTATTTCTGTTTTGCATAGGTTGGCAAATGTTTCCCAGTCAGCTTTGTGTAATTTCCATTTTTGAGTTTTTTCTTCTGGTATTTTTTGATTACTTTCTAGTAGAATGGGGTAGTGATCACTTCCATGTTGATCTTCCAATACATCCCATTGAAAGTCCATATAGATGGATGGGGTACAAATTGATAGGTCTATTGCAGACATGGATCCATTGGCTGGGTGCATGTAGGTATTCTTGCCATTATTTAATATGCATAAGTTTGTTAATGATAATATTTCGTTTATTATATTACCTTTATTATTATTTCGCTTATTTCCCCAATGATTGCTGTGTGCATTAAAATCTCCCATTATTATGTAAGGGGGTGGCAGTTGTTTGATCAGTATATCTATTTCTTTTTTGTTTATTTGCTGATTTGGTGGAATGTATATTGAGCATATTGTTATTTTCCGGTATAGATTAGCTGTTACTGCTATTGCTTGAAGTTCGGTATTTAATTGGAGGATTGTGTGAGGTATAGTTTTTTTAATTAGTATAGATACTCCTCCAATTGGTCTATTTGTTGTTGATGTGCTTGTTTTGTCATACATATTATATTCTTTGTATTTATAGCCGTGGTTTTCTTTGAGCAGCGTTTCTTGTAGACAGATTGCCGAGGGGTTTTGTTTCTTGATGATCTCTAGCATTTCTTCATGGTTAGATCTTAGTCCTCTACAATTCCATTGTAGAAATGTTGTTTTGTTGTGTTTTGTGAGGTTTTCCATAGATAGGTTTTCAATTTTGCTTTTCTTTTTAAATCTGTCTGATTTCTGTAGTGGTTTTTATCCTACATCAATTTCCATCGCTTTGGAAGTGGATGGTCTGTTTCTTGTTTCTGGTGAGAGGCTTTTTTTGGGTTTTGGTCTGGGACTTTTAGATTTACTTTGCCTTGACTGTCTTTCTTGGCTATCAGTTTCAACTAGTTCAAATTTATTTTCAATTAATACTAATTCTGTTTTTTGTTTGTCATTTTGTTTTTGGGGGGTAGTTTTTTTGTTGTTCTGTTCTATTTCCATTTTTCCTGTTGTTGTGTGTTTATTTTTAACATCTGTTTTTGTCCTTGTTAGTGACTTGGATCTTTCACGTTTTGATAATTGAGGAGGTTTCATTTCTTTAGAGATTGATTCCTCAATATTGATGGAAGTTTTTCTGATTTCCTTTGTTTCGTTTTCTTTTATACTGGGTTGTTCGTTTCTGACTTTTATTTGGCTGTTAAAATTTATTTTCAGTTCTGATAAAAAGGATTTTAATTCTTCAAGTATGTTCTTTAGTTCTTTTGCTAGGTTTGCAATTTCTGGAGCAAGGTTTAGTTCATTGTAGTTGTACATTTTGTTTGCTTGTTGGGTTATTGTGGCATATGAGTTTTTGGTGCGATTTGTGACTTCTTTGCGGGCTTCTTGGAAGGTTATGTTTTTTTGATATTTGATTGTTATTATTTCCTTCTCTTGCTTATATATTTTGCACTGTTTTGAGTGAGAGTGGTGCTCTTCTTGACAGTTTGTGCATTTGGTTTTATTTGGACAGTCTTCTTCATCGTGGTCTGGGTTTTTTTCACTGCAGTTTCCACATGTGAAGAATCTTAGACATTGGTCTTTATTATGTCCAAACTTTTGGCAGTTGTAGCATTGTAAAGGTTTTGGAATGTATTGTTCTATTTTCATTCTTTCATAACCTATATTGATGGTCTCTGGTATTTGAGGATAATTGAATGTTAGTATATAAGTGTTTGTACATATTACCTCTCCTTTTTTTTTAAATGTGATTCTTTTTACATCTGTGACCCCTTGGTTTTTTAGTTCTGTTTTGATTTCTTCTGTTGTGCAGACGGAGATTTCCTGGCTTTTTATGACTCCTTTGGAGTAGTTTAGTGTTTGGTGTGGATAAGCTTTGATGTTCGTTTCATGCAATTTTTGTAGTTGAAGTAGAGTTTTGGCCTGTTTTTTATTTTGTACTTCTACCAATATGGTACCATTCCTTAATTTTTGGACATTTTTGGGTGTTATTTTGCTTGATATTACCTTTTGGATAGTAAAGGGTGACATTTTAGTTAACGGTATATTAGACGTTGCTTCTAGCACGATGAATCTTGGAAAGTTTGTATCTTCATTGTCGCTGTCAGAGTCAATTTCTGTGTGTGGTCTCTTGGATTTTTTGGTATTCATAATAATTTTTGAAAAATTCATCAGCCATGCTCCCCACCCTCCTCGGAGCCCCTTATGGGGAAGAACTATGAGGGGGTAAATCCCATTCGCCTCGGTTCTCCAGGGCTACATAGCTGGTATACTCAAACATGGGGAGGTTTCCAAGCATTCACAATATATGGTTATGCCCACCCAAGTATGGGATTTCCCTGTATTTTTATTATTCCTGATGGTTACCTTTTTCCCAGCTTGATTGACCCTTCAGCCATCACTTATTAACTCAGTTTATTGTTTATGTTGAGTGTTAGTGTGTTTTTGTTTGGATTGTCTGAATTAGTGCTTGTCATGACCAACCGATTGATTGGATCGGGCCTATCCAACCTCCCGTCTAGCCTAGTAAGGGCCAAAGTGGTGTGTTGTAGTATCATGTTATTATTTCCTAGGCATGTTCCACTCAACCACCAGGATCCCGTTCTTAATGCATTACGGGTTGCCACCAACGGTCAACTGGTGGTCCCATTGAAGGATTTTTACCCTCTGCAGGGGGGCAGTTGGTATGTTCTATCGCCCTACCAACTAGGAAAAAAAAAAAAAAAAAAAAAAAAAAAGGTGAGGAGGTGAAGGAAAAAGAAAACGAGGGAGGGGAGGGGGAGGAGAATGTTGTTTTTGTTTTTGTTTTCGCAGAACATGACTAAGTTTTGCAAAAGGGAATAAAAAACAAAGACATCTATGTAGGTGCGTTTCATCTCAGGAAGTCAGTAGACAGCCTGATCTGGTAGCACCAGCTGTCGCTATGGACAAATATTGCACCCATGACACAAGTAATCTAAAATATTACTTTCGGAGTTATGCCCTCTGTGCCTAGCCTCCTGCCTAATTCATAACGTCTAAGAAAATGTGATTTAACACAATTTTCCATAAAAATTACTTTTACTTTATGATTTTTTGTAATTTTTCGATATATTACGATTTTCAGCTTGACAATAAAGTATTTATGTAACATTGTTTTTGCTTAAAACATTAGAAAAAAAAAAAAAAATCAATCGACTGTAACATCACCCTGGCCAGGTTATCGTCTTAAACACAGGCAAGAAAATGTGCACTAACCCAATTCCTGGTGGCTACACTTTTAGCTATCTAGTGGTGGACCCTTCAAGGGGGATTAGACCCTCACTGATCACTGGAAAATACCGCTCAGATGCTTGAAGCACACAAAACGTGCACAACCCCAAGTCTGTGTGGCAACACTGTTTACTTCGGCTGATTGTACGTCACTCTGATTTCATGCGGAGTTCTATTCTCAGAGTGGCTTGGTCTGTCTTCACCGTCTCACATCAGGGTAAATCTGAAATCAACTGCACCTTCAATTTGACAGGCAATCAACAAATAAAGAAAAACCAATTGTCATTTACCTAATAAGCAAAAAAAATAATCACTGAAAGTTACAAGACTGATCGTTCATAAGTCGTGACTAAATATAAATGCTCTGAAGACTGGCAGCTTACATTAGTCAAGTTATGCTTATCTTTTCACAGTGTAGATTCAGGGAGCTTAGAATAGAGTGAAACTTAAGTCAGGGGTTTCTCTCTCTGACTAACGTGAAAATCTGAAGCAGGTGGTAGAGTATGTCCTTGGGGCTATTTTTGCCTTTCATTATATTGAGAATCAGGGGAGTTTACCCCTGCCTCCGGTTTCCAGAATTCCATTTCAAAATTCTCAGAAAACCAATCTCAGGCAGTTTTTGAAATTCTCACGCTCTAAAAAAAAAAAAAAAAAAAAAAAAAAAATTCCTTTTCTTCCATAATGTGCATCTCTGACTGCCACTCCCGACAGGAGGGTTCATTGCCTTCACCCTTCATTGATCAAAAAGTGATATTTTATTTATTGAAAGAATATTTAGTTGATAATGACAATTATTTTTACTAGCAGAACCTGTGGTAATTTCACCATCACTCACATGAGAGGGTCCATCCTTCATTTACATAACTAAGGGTTTTTTTTTCAAGTGTCATTTCATATGAGTAAAAAAATTTGGTTATCTTTTTGGGGTGATCAAATTCCCAGGAAAATAATAAATAGACACTTAAGCGTTTCCACCACCTTGTATTTCATTATCTAAAGAAACTCACAATATTTGGCCTATTAAATTTTGACCACCCAGAATTTGGTTAACTGCTTTTTCTTAACAGGGGTGGCCTATTCAGATGAACTTGTCAAATCGCCAAATGGCAGCACCGTTTCTGACATTTTTTTTTAGATTTCTTCATATTGGAAGATTAAGTTTTCAGCTAGTGTTCCTTTTTTATGGCCGTTTTTGTCAACAGAAATTATCATGAAAGAACACATTTCTTCTTTATCAATATCCACAAATAAGCGTGTGCGTATATTAAACCGATACCAAAATAACAATTCTTAACAATTCTTTTTCTTTCCATCATAATCATTATCATCGTTACAGTCGGTGACAGTGTCGTTGGATGTATCTTAACAAGTACTAACATTTTTATATAAATACATTTCGGTTCTATTCTGTTTTTATAACATATCAGCACATTTTAAATACATAAACAATATGCATCACAAACAGAGGAAGAAGGGGCAATAAATAGACAAAAATATCAAAGATTTTTCTCTTTTTCATATTCATTAAAACAAAATTAGCGTATTAATATATAGATGGAAGAGTAATTATTTTCTTAATGAGAAGCATTTATTATCTATTATATAAAAAGGAATTGTGTGTTTGTTCCTTATGGACTCAAAAACAGCTGGGCAGATTTTTATGAAATCTCACACAAAGGTACTTTATGTGCCTTGCAGTGTTCCTAGGTTTTATATCAGAATGTCTTCAATAAGTATCAATAATTGAAATAATCCGATGAAAGAAGAAAAAGGCGATTTTAACCAATTTTAACACCTTACACAGCCTAACATCACAAGTGCAGTTGAGAAGTTTTATTACCAGACAAGCTGAAAGGTCCAATATATAAAATCAACAGTAGGTTCTTGGATATAACAAGGGCGTGTTCAAAATGAATGTTTCTGTTTAGAGCACAATTGAAGCATTATACTTGACTTTTGCATTTTAAACTTTAATTCAAGTCATCTATATATATATAAAAGCGAAAATGTATGTATGTATGTTTGTTCGCTAAAAACTTTCGACAGACGACGAAAATTCACAAACTCGGTATCATGTCGAAGCTCCATCCTTCGCTCGAAAAATATCGAAAAGTTGGCCAAAACGTTCATTTTTTCACCCCGAAATCAACAATTTTCTACATGGGGGGGTCAACAAAAACGGTCCTCTCATGACGACGACCAGTTTTATGCACACGTCAGATGACGTCATGACCTGACTTACTTTAAATAGTTGAAAAACTGACTAAATTTCATGTAGGTCGCGTTATGTCAGTTGGTTAGCTCGTTGGTTCGTTATCTAAACGTTTTGGGTTCGAATCTTGGTGTGAGATGTCTTTTTTTTTTCGATTTTTTTAAATTTAAATATTGAACCAGTGTTATTTAAGCCATTTTTCACGTAACGTTAGTTTTTTTTTTTTTTTTTTTTTTTTTTACTTCGCTTATCCACCCCCGACCACACACCCAAAAACACCCGGGTACCCACAGATTTTCTAAATTTTAATATCGAAACAGGCTTATTTAAACCATTTTTCATGTGTTCATTTCTGTTTTCATCGTTCGTTTGCCTTACGTTAGTTTTTTTTTTTTTTTTTCCCCGCTTAAGTGTTAACGTTGTTTTCTTTTTTTCCTTCACTTATAACAAACAAAGCTGGTCATTGACGTTGTAACGCTCGACGACTTCCGGGCGCTCACCTGTCAATTTGGTTCTTACTTAAATAAATTCAAACATCTTTCAGTAACTCATTCTGGCTGGCCGATTTTATTTTCAAACTTCACCTCAGGGCTTCGGGTTCAATCCTACCCCCCTTCCCCCGGGTTCTTTTATATTTAACAGCACACACACCTACAAACACCTGGGCAACGCCGGGTACCCCCGCTTGTCTGTCTATATATATATATAAGCGAAAATGTATGTATGTGTGTTTGTATGTCTGCTAAAAACTTTCAACAGACGGAACAAAAATTCACAAACTTGGTATCATATGAAAGCCACATCCTTCACCTGACAAATACAAAAAAAATTGGCCAAAAACGTTAATTTTTTCACCCTGAAATCAGCACTTTTCTACAGGGGGGAGCAGCAAAAACCGTCCTCTCATGATGAGATCGGTTCTACGCATGCGTCAGACAATATCATAACCTGATTTAGTTTAAATATTTGAAGAACTGACACAATTTCATGTACGTCGTGTTAGCTAAGTTGGTTAGAGCGTTGGGTCATTATCTAAAGGTTTTTGGTTCAAATCGTGGTGTGAGATGTTTTTTTTTCGATTTTTAAAATTTAAATATTGAAGCAGGATTATTTAAGCCATTTTTCACGTAACGTTCGTTTTTCTGTTTTTTTTTTTTTTTTTACTTCGCTTATTCTTAGGTTTTCATTAACACCCCCCACTGACCACATACACCAAAACACCCGGCCAACGCCAGGTACCCACTGATTTTTAAATTCTAATATTGAAACAGGCTTATTTAAGCCATTTTTCACAAGTTTTTTTTTTTTTTGGGGGGGGGTATTTTTCAGAAGTTTTAACGTTCGTTTTTCTGTTTTCTTTTTCCGATTTTTACATTTAACATCGTTCGTTTGCTCTACGTTAGTTTTTTTTGTGTTTTTTTTACTTCGCTTATTCTTATGTTTTTGCCAATGTTTGCTTATGTTTATGTTGGTTGCATAATTAAATATGATCAAGTGGACAAAGGTTGGAGGGGGGGGGGAGTTCTCCGAGTGGAAGATTAATCAGAAGGAACCATATCTCGTTTGTCATTCCGTTTGAGGAGCAGAAACGGGAAGTAAAAAGGAGCAGACAATCTTGACTTTTAAAATTTATGATAGAATTTACTTACCTTTAGCATTTAAAATGCAAAAATATTGGAAGAAATCCACTCTGGTTTTTGTAACAAAATGTTCAAACCAAAATTTTTCAATTTTCTCTTCAAATTGTTCTAGTAAACTTTGAGCCTGGAAATTAAAACAGAAATTGTAAAAATTAAAAAAAAATCAGAATTTTAAGAATCTTAAAACGAAATCAAAGAATTATTTCAATGAAACTGGAAAATTAATCTTATTTTATAAGAGTCCTGGAATATACACCATTTAAAATCAAAAAGAATTTTATTATATTCTGTTTTAAGTTCGTTGTACATGCTGGATACATGTTGGAAAACTACCAAACTAACCTAGTGTTACGGGTTTTAAAATGCATATTGTCTGCGAAAATAACCACATAAAATTAATACGAGAACAAAGAGCGTTTAACAAATGTATGCAACACCTGACAAATGAGATTATAAGGATAAGGGTAGACCATCAGATGTGCAATGATAAATCTCTAATTGCATACTGTGTCTTGTCCTGAAAGTGTCATACCTGACTCTTCAATCCAAGGGCGATCACTCCCTTGTGAGTTCAAGGAAAGCAACTATATTTTTCCCTTTTTAGATCGATCTTACACCTGTCTTTGGTCATGTCTTCATTTATCCTTCTTTCTCTTAAATACATCTTTATCACTTCTTCCGATGCTTTTGTTTGCCTTCCACTTAACTTATGTATGTCTACTAAGCCAAGCACTTTTTTTTTTTTTTTTTAATGTAACAAAGTTTCCTGCTCTGCACAGATCTTATATTGTCCAACTTGAAGTCATCAGATCGAGGATCTATATTTTTCATTGATTAAAATAAAAAATAAAATCTTTAAAGTACCAAAGTTGTAAAAACTTATTTACACAAACTATCTTCTTGATAAGGAACCCACTCGCATGATACAAGTTATCCTGAACATTTCCTGGAAAAAAAAAGAAAGACTTTCAACGAAATGATATATGGAAAGTTTCTGCCCATCTCAAAATCCACCAGAGAATGCTACAGTAGATTTGCAAGTCACAGCAGGAGATACAAGCAAGAACTTAGCACACAAGAACGGGGAATGGGGGGGGGCAACCTGACCTTACCCATAGTGTTTTTCATACGAAGTCCATTATACATCCTTAGTAATCAGTTCAGAGTTTGGGCCGATTACACTAGGTGGTCTTGTTCATGTTAGACTGAAGTATGGTTCTGTGCAGTTCTATGAGGTCGATCCTGCCAAGATTTACTTCCTTTTTAAGATGTTAATTTATTGGTAATCGTATACTAACAAGGTAGCTCATGAATTTTCTTTTTTGTAGGCTTTTTTTTTCAGGACTGCCAGCAACCATTGTAAGAAAGTAATAAGGAACGCAAGAGAGTTGTATGCTCAATCTGTTAAGTCCAAAGTAGCTGAGCAGCGGCTTGGTTCCCACCAGCTTTGGCAAATAGCAAACAGAATCCTGAACAGAAGCGTGCGCTCCATCCCAACTATTATCAATGGACCTGAGGTAATCTCGTCAGCATCAGACAAAGCCAAACTCTTTGTCAAGAACTTTGCAGCTAATTCTACCCTTTGCGACCAAGGCCGCCAACCCCCAATATTTCCTCCTGTATCAGAAAACACGCTATGTGATATACGTATATCTGTACGTGATGTTGCCAAGCTAATCAAAAACCTTGATTCCAGTAAAGCAACTGGCCCTGACGGTATTCCAATTATAGTACTCAAAAAACTTCAACCTGAACTAGCGCCCATACTTACAAAACTGTTTAAACGTTGTCTTAAGGTGGCAATCTTTCTAGGGCAATTGCTCTTGACATATCTAAAGCCTTTGATAGGGTATGGCATAAAGGTTTACTTCATAAGATCGCTAGTTATGGTATAGCTGGAAATGTCTTCTCAATTATTAAATCATTTCTTTCTGATAGGTTCATAAGAGTAGTAGTTGAGGGGCAAAAATCAGAAGCTCACAGTATTAATGCCGGTGTCCCTCAGGGGTCCATCCTGGGCCCAACTCTTTTCCTGATCTACATTAATGATCTTCCAAATCACATCCTTACATCATTTGTAGACATTTATGCTGACGACACTACATGACCAAGTTCTCTCCAATTCTCTCTCCTCTGATCTTGAGCACGTAGTACAATGGGGAAAGGAGTGGCTGGTTACTTTTAATGCATCTAAAACCAAGCTTCTCTCTTTACATCATCAACATTCTAATCCACATTTGGCATCAATTGAAATGAATGGCTCTCGTCTTCAGGAGGCCTCAAGTTTTGACAAGCTTCTGGGCTTGACCATTACTCCTGATCTTAAATGGAACACGTACATCAAATCTGTTGCCAAGGCCACTGGAAAAATGGTGGGATCTTTCTATCGATCCGGTAGATATCTCACTGCTGATGCTATTCTCTATCTACATAAGAGTCAGGTACGTCCAAAGATGGAATACTGTTGCCACATCTGGGCAGGAGCTGCTAGAAAGGACTTGTCCTGCCTTGATAGAGTTCAAAATAGACTTCGTAGCCTCGTAGGAGATGTCCTTTTCTCTTCGCTGCAACCTCTATCTCACAGAAGAGATGTTGCGAGTTTGTCTCTGATGTATCGTTATTTTCATGGAAAGTGTTTGACTGAGCTTCAATCTATGGTCCCCCCCTCGCCAAACTTTTACAAGAAACACTCGTCTAGCTGTAAACACTATCAATAATTTCCCCCACTCTTAATCTGTGCCTAAACCTAAACGTAGATTCCATGGACAAAGCTTCTTTCTTAGAACTGCACGCCTGTGGAATTGTCTTCCGTTTTCCTGCTTTCCGGCTGACTACAATATGGTTGTGTTCAAGTCTAAAGTAAATAAGTTCTTGATTAGCCGTTCCATATAAGTTTTCAAATTTACCAAATTTTCATTACTAATGACTACTATATTGTCCAATTTCTACTGTACACTCTTTAACCCTTATCCTTGAGTGGCCTCTGGGCCTTGATAATGTGGTGATGCCAATGTAAAAAAAAAAAAAAAAAAGGCTAGAGTGCCCTTCCTTTTAAACGCTGACTTTTAACGTCCCATCTTCTAACCTTGTGTCACATTTTTCAGCAATGGGAGAGAAGTAAATATTAACAAGGATTTATCAGCAATAAATTTCTATGCTCACTTAAACATGGACTCCTCAACATTGGCTGCCTGGCTCAAAATTAGCTGACTGTATGAGGATATGAGATACAACCTCAGACTACAAAGACAATCGAGAGAAAGAGATAAAGTCACAGATCTGTGTAAGGCACAACCTAATGATAATTAAATTGCCAAAATTACCGCCAAATTGTACTTTGAAGTCTCCTTTCAAAAAGACATTTTTTTTACTCTTATGGCTTGTCAGCTGAACTTGTCTCTAAAGTACAACATGGTTCAACAAGTGAAGGAGTTTTTTTTTTTATTTGTGCATCAGTTGCACGCTAAATTTTGTCACATGTGGGTTTCATGATTAAAAAATTTATTGCATAAAAAAAATTCTGGTGGTAAAGAGTTAAGGTTTTTCTAGTATTAAGTTCAAATACTAGATATTCAGTTCTTTATTGTAATAGAGTGTCACTGCTTATCAAGACCCAAAGACCATTCAAGGTTAACGAGTTTGTTAAGTGGACAGCAAAACAATATCTTGAGGATAAGAGATGCTGCTTCAAACAGCAAAATATGTAGGAGGATAATTTAACAAAAATTTGTTTATACTGGATTTGAAAACAACCATATTGTAGTGTGTGGGGAGACAGAAATAAGCAGCAATGGCTAGCATGTCCCCACTGTAAAAAAACTGCAGCATGCAAACCTAGAATCATTTACATATGAAGGCGCTTATGCAAATTCAGACGCTGTTGCAAGTCCAAAATGGCAGAATAAAAGATGATTCAGAATCAATGTCGTTTGTGTTTTGTTGTAGCTGATTATACAACTGACAAACATCTTTATCATTAAGTGAAAAGAAAATAATCCAGCTCGAGTGTGTTCGTTCAACTCCGAATAATTTACATTACTGAAATAGGAATTAATTACCTAAACACATCTTTCAGTCACTTAAATTATAGATATATATCTTTCATGTAGTCAGCTGGAAAGCAGCCCCATTGTATATTGTCCCACAAACTGGTAGTTCTTTGAAAGAAACTCTGTTCATGGAAATTTTGCTAAGCTCCAGATACACCGAGAAAGAAAGGAAAATTCTTTACAGTGGTTTTAGGTAGAAACCTTTACCGTGAATATTTTACAGAGGGGAGGGGGACAGACACTGAAGCATCATTCTTTTCATGCCAAATTTTCACAAAAAACACTAGTCTAGCTACAATGACCATCAAAAGTTTCCTTCGGAGTTCCTTTCTAAAGGGCCTAAATCTAAACGTAAATTCCATGAACAAGGCTTTCTTCCTAGAACTATCTGCCTGTGAAACTGTTCCGCTGGCCTGCTTTCCAGCAGACTACAATATGATAATCTTCAAGTTCAATGTAAACAAGTTCTTGTTGAGCCCCCCCCCCACTAATCTATTTCTACCTCATTTTCATCACTAAATTCTAATACACTATTGCCTTCGGGTCTTGATAATTGGTGACTCCCATATTAGAAAAAAAAAAATTATCAAATATAAATAGCTACACACACGTTGGAAATATTTTTTTCATTTTGTGGCACCCAATATTAGTGCTTTTTAGCATATTCATGAATATTTTTTAGCGTATTTATAAATACAGCACGTGGTATTTGGGCTAGAAGCAAAGCGTAGTTCCGATATTGCACGTCATCTTTCCTGAACTCTGTCAGTGACAAATCTTTCTAGACCGAGGAAATTTTTAAATTTTGACAGAATCCAGAGTTACCCTTTCTTTTTAAAGGGAACTAAATTTTCCCTACATTAAAATTTGACCTTCTGTTTAACTCTGCCCTAGTAGTAGAGGCAAGTAAATTGGAACACATATATCGGACAGAAAGCCGAGAAACAGTTGGTTAATGTAGAACGTGGAGTTATAGTTCATTGGCACTAGAAATGAGCATCCCTACACAAACCATTTATTTTGATAATTTATATTTTCTAAATTCGATGGTGAATTTTAGGACACTCTGTATAGCTATACTGACTCAGCATGAAAAACATTTTAAGGACATGTAATCCATAATGATAAAAGTGTGAGTTTCATGGATGTTTGACAGGGTTTGTGTTGAAGACAGATATAGAAAAGTATAGATTTTCTAGAAAAAACAAAACAAAAGTGACCTATTAGGGCACCCATTCAGCTCAGATTGGGTTGTTTAAAACTGAAAATTGTAAATGAGTTTGCAAAACCAGTAAAATTTTCAGTAAAAAACAAAATTCATTGATTTGCTAGCTATATCTTCCCGTTTTCCTCTCCATCTACAAGTTAAATACGATTACGACTTAAGGATATTTCTTTTCGTTTATAATAAATTATTCCAATCTTTTTTCTTTTATGTTATTACATTTTCACCCCAAACAAGGCACAGTACCACTTTGATGTACGGGGCTACTATCAGGGACATAAGTTGCAGGGATATTATGTAGGGAGTTGAGCAGCAAGATGTCTGTTCACATTACACTTGAACTTCTGCATGTCAGTACAGTTGGGGAAACAGGAGCCTAGAAGGGAATTCCAAAGTGTAGCAGTTATTGGGGAGAAACTATTAGAGCAGAAGGCTTTCTTACATCTAGGGATCTCTACTGTGGAGGGGTGGGACTTTGCTCCATGTCGAGTTTTTCAGGGGATATTTATGGCGATGGGGTACAAGGGCTAGTAGTTCAGAGCATCCACCATTAAAATACTTGTAAAACAGGCAGAGGAATGCAACATTTCAAATGATATGAAATAACAGCAAGGGGAGACTTGATTCCAAATATTTCTCATATTTTATATCTCCCCTCTTTTGGAAATAAGGTACGATTATGAATATCAAATAATCCTTATACACTGAAATTTACTTTATGTATGAAAACCAAAGAGGAGATATAACATGAGAAATATTTGGAATCAAGTCTCCACTTGCTGTTATTTCAGATCATTTGAAACCATAGCAGCAAGTTTGAGTCTTCCTTCATCAAGGCCAAAGATTTTGGGGAAATATCAGACATTTTGTAATTCATATGCAAAATTAAGAAAACAAAGGACTATGATTGAAATATTTTATGGCAGTAAAAAACGTGCCAAAAATAGGCTCCAGATGATCCCTTTAACGTGCAATCGTAAGGGCAAATGTCACATACACAATTCAGGTCACTACTTTTCCAACGAGTCTTCATTTGTTAAATTCTGATCAATAGTCACCAAGATTTGGAACTTATAAAATTGGCAAAAAAGGGTGTGTGTATATATATACATATATATGTTGGAACTCCGGGATACGGTGGCCCTAGGATACAGTTTTTTAAGGTTACTATGTGGAATACAACGTTTTTCGGCCCTTGATTACAGTATTTGCCCCGCCTTACAGCATTATTTATGTTATTTGATTATATACATGGGTATTATATACTGTACTGTATTTTGTTACTAATTTTTAATGCCGTATCCTGGGATTCTACTGTATATGAATATATATATATATATATATATATATATATATATATACATACATACTGGTAGCCAAATTGAATATTGAAATGCTCATATCTTTGGTTCTATGGGATGAAACTACATGAAAACTGGCAGGATTTTTAAAGATTATAATACTATTCGATGGTTAAAATTTTATGACAATTGGTAAAAAAGAAGCTATATTTTCAAACCAATAAAATTGGCCCAAATTTGTCTACATTTGTATATATAGTGTCCTGTCAGGCTAGTTTCAGTTTTGCTACTTTGGGATGAATTTTGCTAAGGGCTTTTTTTCTTGGTTGTCTCCCCTATAGCCTTGTCAGACCATTAATATATATATATATATATATATATATATATATATATATATACATACACACACACACAAAGTTCAAGGAAACAGACATTGACTAACACTTTAATTGAACTCGTGGAAAAACGTTTTTACTTACAGTTTTATCTTCCATTTTATATAAGTGTTCAATAATTTCTGTAAGTCTAGTTTCACTGAAATAGAAAAAAAATTTCATGATATATAAACATTTACAGGTTTATCAATAAAATTGCAAGTTATAATCTAAATCACCTCTTTCTGTACATTTATGCAGATGTCAGTAATTTCAAGTTTATTCTTGGAAGGGTTTATTATTTGTAGTAGTAACAGTATAATAGTGATCCTTTGTGGCAATCGTCACCCCAACGATTCTTCATGCCAAATTTGACAGTATTTTGTTGCAGTAGTTTTAGAGCTTATAAATTTTTAGTTGGGGTGGGGGGAGTGCCTGATCATAAAATACACTTAAATACTTCAATTCATGCAAATTTCTTATTACAGAGCTAATTATATATATATATATATAGATATATATATATATATATCTATATATATATATATAACCGATTTCAAAATATAAATTTGAGTGTCATCAGCCTGAATTGAAACCAAAACAAAATGAAACCACTCCAAACTATAAACGAATTTGCACATGTCAGCAAGTTGAAGTGAACATTTTGTATTTCAACATTTCTGTATGCATTATTCATCCATCCAAACAAAGATCTTACTCGTTATAAACCATATTTCGTGTATTATTACTATTCCCGGTCAATTTTAGTGTTATGTGGCCAGTAGTTTAAGAGTTTATCGGTTAAATATTTTCAGACGGAAATATATTTTATTTATATAGACTTTTTTTTTTTTTTTAACAGCCACCCTCAACCTCTCAAAAATGTTTCGTAACAAATTTGGTGCAATTATATTTTAGAGCCTAAAATTGATTGACACCAAGTCAAATGCGAGAAAGACAAGTTAGTTTTCCTTTGTTTTGCAAATTAAAATTTATACACAGATTTTAATCAAATTTCGATTGCTGTCCATTTAAAAATCAAAACATTTTGATGGCTTTAAACCATCAAGCTTACTTGCTCTAAGTATTTTTATGTATACATGATATAAACCTTGGAAAAGTTCAAAACAAAACCAATATATAAGGCAGTCTTGTTGATTATTCTGTCTAGTTGGATATTTTAGAACCATGTATTAATATATTGTTTTTAATTTATTTTTCCGTCCTTTCAGGGAGTGATAATTTTTGGAGGGCTTCTATCCTTCTTCAGTCAAGATTCTAAAATGTGAAATCTGGTTAAAATTTAATCTGTTTCAAACATACATTCCTGTTAGAATTATAAAAAAATTTTTTTTTTTTTTATAATTCTTTCTTTTTTTTTTTTATAATTCTTTTTCTTTTTAATTTTTTTATAATTCTTTATTTTTTTTTAATAATTTTTTTATTTAAAAAAAAAAATTTTTTTTAAATAAAAAAATTAAAAGAAAAAAGTGCTTCTGCATTTACTGACCCGCAATTTTCACAAAGTTGGCTTGGGCTAGGTCAGCAGCTGACGGAAATAACCAGAAAAGGTCGGCCGAGCATTCCTCTATTTTTAACAAATGCACCGTCTGCTTTTAGCTAACACGAATCTATGAAGGCTACTTTTTTTATAATTTGGAAGAAATAAAAAATTCATTTTAATCACGTAGTTTAGTGTTGAATTAGATTCACATTTGTAATTTTATTTATTCTATTTTCATGTTTTTCCTGTTTAGCATTACAATTTCCTCATAGAAGTTTAACGTTTCATGATCGGCCACTTATGGTTATTTCAGGTGAGCACACACAAGAAACTTTGTGCAAACTGCTGTGTCGGTAAGTGCAGAAGTAAAAAAAAAAAAAAAAAAATCAGTTTTTGTCATAACTACAGAATGGTCATTAGAAAAGCAGAAAATTTAATCTATAAATATAAAAGCGAAAATGTATGTTTGTATGTGTGTTCGCTTTGTCTGTATGTCTACAAAAGGCTTTTTTCAGAGAAGCGGTCGGTCGGTTCAGAACTTTTTAAAACTTTTTATATCACATATAAATCGTAATATCTCACAGTTAACAACGAAGCTCGCCTGTCTATTTAATTTGCTCGATTTCGGGAAGATAAATATTCAACATTTCTCGCTCGCCGCATGTGGGTTAGTCTTTTTCCTATAACATCTTGGGAAAATACTATCCCACAGTCAAACTTGACCTCATTAACTTATTAAAACGGGCACCTGCCAAATCCAAGTAATTAAATAAATTCAAACATGTTTCCGTTAGCATCTCGCGGTGAGGCAATCGTTAACATTGCACTTTTTTTTTCACACTTTAATTTACAACTTTGCCTCAACGGTTCGGGTTCGATCCTCATACTTACTTTTTTTTTTTTCAACCCACCCCCAGAGTTTCCACACACACCTCCAAACACCCGGGCAATGCCAGGTACCCCTCGCTAGTCTATATATATAAAAGCGAAAATGTATGTTCGCTTTTTGTGTATGTCCAAGAAAGGCTTTTTCAGAGAAGCGGTCAGTCGGTTCACAACTTTTTAAAACTTTTTATATCACATGTAAATCGTAATATCTCACAGTTAACAACGGAGCTCGCCTGTCTATTTAATTTGCTCTACTTCAGGAAGATAAATATTCAACAGTTTTCGCTCGCCGCATGTAGGTTAGGCCTTTTCCTATAAGGTTTCCCCCTATTCCCAACGTCTTGGGGGGGGGGGAAAGAAGCATTCCCGCACTAAATGAAATGCTACCCCACAATCAAAAGTTGACCTCATTAAGACATTAAAACGTGCACCTGCTAATTTAAATAATTCAAACATGTTTCCATTAGCATCTCGCGGTGGCACAATGGTTAACGTCGCACGTTTTTTCATCCTTAAGTTCATTAAAGTCATTCTAAGTCATTTACTTTTTATTTATTAAAGTCATTTCAGCCCAGTTTTCGGTCATTTTAAGAATTTCATGTCAATCCTGCATTCATTCATTACATGAGAGTACGCAACTAATCGGCCGTGTTTCTTCTTGCTTTTGATGGAAATGTGATTACAGTAGAACGCCGGGATACAGCATGAAAAATTAGCAACAAAATGCAGTACAGTATAACTAAATAACACAAGACCATAAGAAGGGGCAAATACCATAACCAGAGTCCAGAAAAACAAACATTGTATTCCACATTGTAACCTGAAAAAACTATCCTAGGACCACCAGTTCTACTGTATATTCGGTTTAATGTCCGTCTTACATCTATTAGATGGGTTTTATAAATTGAGTTCCAAACTAACTTATTTCTGGCCAGGTTTTCATCCCTCTTTCTCTAAATTTCATCGTTATCACTTCTGTTTTCCTTGGCCTTCTATTAACTGACCCTACTACCTCAACTGTTCTACATTTACTAACCCAAGAAGTCTCATTCACTTCTCAACATGGCCATATCATCATAGTCACCTATTTTGCACACATCTCCCTATATTGCGGCAAAATTCGAAAATTGAAATATTGAATTTTGAGTGAAACTAACGATATTTACTGAATTGTCATATCACAGTAATGAAAATATTAAAAAATTACAAAAAATGATATGGTAGAAAATTAATTATTAATTAAAATAGTTTTTCAGGAGAATTAGCTAAAATTGAGTTTTCAAAAAAAAGTTATAATTGTAACGAAATGGAGTTAAATATTTTCTGAAAACTGAAAGTCTTTGGCCGATTTAGCAAACTTTAATTTTTGCTAATTGTGTTCAAAAACTATTTACATTAATAATTAATTTTCTAATTATTTTTCGTAATTTTTGGATATTTTCGTTACTGCAACATAATTCATTAGATGCCATTGGTTTCCGTTGAAATTCAATATTTCAATTTCACTACAATAACGAAGAAAAAAAAACAATTACTCTTCATTTTAGTTGACCGTATTCAAGTACATCTTTAAGACTCACATTACACATCCATATTATTTCTCTCCATGCAACGCATGTCCTCAACCTTCACTGGTAAGGTTTTACTTTTACACATCATATACATATGTCCACTAGATATTATTTTTCTTAAGATAAAATAAGTAAAGCAACAATGACTTTAGATTTTTTGTTTTATTAACTTTGCAAGATTTGTTAGTGATAATATCTGATTTTATTGACAAAACAGTCAAAGACGTCTGTAAATAAGGGGGGGGGAAACAAGCATTTTTTTTATTTATTTATTTTTTTTATAAGTTATTGTTAAGAGCACGACCCTATGGAAATTCCACAATTGCTTTCATCATTAAACTTGAATGTTTTCAAAAGTTTAAAAATTATGCAATTTAACTATTATATATGATGTCTTTATCTTTAAAATAAAATAAAAACTAAGTAAAATATACATTCATTGCAAATTTTAATAACTTAGTCTCGAGAGAAAAACATTAAATAAAAATCCGTTTTTGTCTGTTTATCTACATATATATAAAAATAATTTTTTTAAGCCATATTAACACTACTATATCAACTACATTGAGTTTGGACGAATTATTTCCCTTTGATTTAGCGCCTGTGTATTGGCAGTGTTAGCAAGAGGAAGGGACAAGCAGAATTATAAAGATGGGATAACTATGGCGTTAACTTGAATACTTTTATTATTGTGGAAAAAGCAATAAACAACAAAGTACAGACGTCTAACGGTTTTGTTATTTTTGATGTCAATAATTTTCTTTTTAGTAGATATGAATGCATAATACAACGTTTGACAAAAAATAAGAGTTAAATTTATGAAAATCTTTTTACAACCACTAAATTTAAATGAAGTTCAGCTTTTAACTAAATTTATTTATCACGTTATTCATTATTTTTGTACTTTTGGCATGTAGCTGTGGGTAACAAAACGTGAGCTTCCTGACAAACTTGTGGCATGGGATGCGGGGATATTTTGGTGCTTACTTATAACTAATGTTGGGACAATTCGAATTGGGGGAAAAAAAAAATCAGAACTTTTGGTGGTATTGGAAAAATTTGTGACTATTTTCCAATACTCCCCCCCCCAAAAAAAAATTCTTTCAATTGTCTTTTTTTTCTTTTTTTTTTAGTTTGATTTTGTTTAAAATAAAAACTTCCACTGCTAATAGTAATGATAAAATAATGAAAATCTACTGATTTTAAACTACCAGTAAAATTAAAAATCGATAAATCTTTCCTTACATGTGTATTTTTACGTTTTCGAAAATATCTGAACATTTAACAAGTGGTTTTACTGCAATCGTGAAAAATAACAATTTTATGGTTAAATATTTAGAGATTTATAAAGAATTGGAATTGGTGATTTTATTAAAATCAGGAATTTGTACAGAATCAGTAATTGTATCAGTCATGAAAAATATTGGAATCGTCTAATCACTAATAGAGACTGGAGTGAAATATGTCAGTTCAAAATATAACAGGAAAAATTACAGATATATTTGCTTAGCAGTTGAAAATATTTAGTGTAAACAAAGGTTAGAGAAAATTACAGAGCAAAATTTTGATTAAAAAATTATTTGGAGTCCATAAACTGAATGACAAGCCAGCAGGCTTTCATATTAAGAGATAATCCTATGACAAGCTTGGCTTCACACAAATGCCATTTGCAGTTTATGGACTCTGAATAGTAAATTAATTATATTTTATTAAAATTCTATCCAATTTTCCATGATTTTTTATGTATACTAATAATTTTCACTAAGTATATCCATAAGTTTCTATTATATTTTGAATTGTAATATTTCACTTGTGTCTTAAAATATGCACCAATTTTTTTATTTTTAGAGTGGATATTTGTCTTTTCCTATACTAAATACTTTATGAAGAAACAAGTGAAGCATGCATGGTTCCCTGTAAGTGCACAGTGAACAAGGCATAAAAAAAAAAAAATTCAGCATTTGTCCGCCCCACACACACATTTAGCCCCAAAAGTCCTCAGGGGACGTCAAATCCTGGTGAAAATGAACAAACGGTGCAGTTGCACCATGCAAAAGAAAGAAATGACTAAGTCCATCGTCTGCCCCCACTCCATTTAGCCCCAAAAGTCCCCAAGATTTTAACATATTTAAATTTGAATTCAGCACCATGCAAAACTGCTAAATAGACATACACAGAAAATTTTGGACAAAATAGTCCCAAAAATGGAGTGTTTTTATATGCCCTAAAAGAGCCCCGGGGGGCATACCCAAGAGTTATTACAAAGTATAGACAAACAAAATTATATAGAAATCAGTTACAACTTTTCAGAAAGTTTTATAAAATCCAAGGCATCAATTTTTTTTTTTTAATAAGCACAAAAGTGTCAATTTTAGCCATTTTAACCCCAGGGGACACAACCGGAGTTTTTCTAGAAAATCCATTGTTACTTTTTTATTCATATCATGTTTAATGTTTGTGCAAAATTTCAAAAAATTCCAAGGCGTAGTTATTGAGAAAAGTGCGGACAGACGAACAGACAAGGGTGAATTTACAAATCATCCCTCCTTTTGTCAGGGGACAAAAAAAAAAAAAAATGCGAATAAGGGTTACTGAGATGAATAATGCTTACACTATGAGAGAATTAAAAATCTCCACGTACCAGACACTCAAAACAGCAATTCTTTCCCCTTTGCCAGAAACCGCATTCACGAAATGTGAGGAGAAAGAACAAGATAGAGGGGGTTCTGAAGCTGTCAAAAGTAAACCAAACATCCATTTCCCACTCATTTTATGCTTTTCCAATGACAAGCTCTTAGAATCTCTTTAACAAAGATTTTATTTATTACATTACAAAATCATTGGCTCTTGTTGAGTGTCTATATAAACTACATTTAATAATCCAAGAAAATTACATTCTGTTTATATTTTTATGTATGCATGTGAACATATGTGATAAGCCATGGGTAAACTCCCACAGTCCGTGGCCTTACTAGGGTGTGCACATGTCAGTTGTGGTTTACTGTTCCAACACTATCTACATTTGCATTGTCAGTGGGTGTGTGGGAATTGCTGCTAAAAATTTTAGCACCATTTTGTAATTGTAAAATATTTTGTCTCCAGTTCCCGTGAATAAACTTGTTTTACTTCACATTTCATTTTTGCTTTTTATCATTCTACAATGGAGGACACATGTTCAACTTAACATATGCATTAAAAATAAAAATTAAAATAAAATGGATTAAAAATGCTCTATAACTATCCAGCATAGTCTAGGAATTGTTTTGCTTTATTTATTTATTTATTTTTCTTTTTACTATGCCCCCACACCCACCTTTTTCAAGCACTGTAAAAGTGGTGAAACAGTGTCTTTAGATGACACATTAATATATATACTAGCAGTTCAGCCCGGCTTTGCTCAGGCCCTATGTACTCTTCATAACTTTATGTGCATATGTATATATGCATTAAAAAGTTCGACTCATGTCCAGGTGACCTACATCTAAAATTTCTGGTGTTTAGACCCAAAATTGGCAGAGGAGTTTGGTAGAGTCTGCAAAAGTCAACTCTTTCAACTTTGACCTCTTGGCAGCCAAATTTTCGCCCAAAAACTGATTAAAAAGCTTGTTGCATCTCTGAATACCTTTTATGTAAAATTTCAAATGTTTAGACCAAGACTGCAGAGGTCAAATTTTTTATAACTTTGACCCCAATTTTGATCCCTTAACATTTGTTTTGGGCTCAAATCAAATTAAAACGTTTGATAAATTTCCAAGTAACCTACATCTAAATTTTCAAGTGGTTAGACCCAAAACTGGCGGAGGAGTTTGGTAGTGTTTTTAAAAGTCAAATCATTGAACTTTAACCCCTCGATAGCCAAATTTCTGCCCGAAAACCAATTAAAAAGATTTTCCCAAATCTCAATACCTCTTATGTCAAATCTAGAGTCTGTAGACTGAAAATTGACAGAGTAATTTGGTACAGAGACACACAATTTCACTTTTATAGATATATAGATATATGTATATTTTAGTCATCCACAGATAGACTTTTCACAGATCGCCAGTGCAGCTAGACCATCATCCATCTAGAGTCTGTTATCGAACCTACAACCATCTAGATAGTCAACAGCTCTAACCTCTAGCCCATAGGATGAGCATTCACAAAATGATCTCTTCAAATGTCTACTTATATAAACATTTGACTGCTGCTTTTACAGTGCCGGATTTGTTTGTTTATTTACAAAAAGCTTTGCAGAAAGCAGCAGGTAAGGTCATTTACGACAGTGCTTTACCCAAGAAGGAGGGCGTTATATATATGGTATTGTGAGATACTGCTGGGGTGTTTTGGGCTAGTGGTAATGATGCTTTGGCCCAAAAACCATGCCTGAAGCCAGAGTCATCATCTGATGAAGGCTTTGTTGGAAGCAATGCTGCTGTACAAGAAACAGTTATTGTATAAAAAAATTTGGTACTTCTACAGTTTAATCAAGACATTTAAAAAATGAAAATATCGAAAAGAAGGTTACATTGTACATATCCATTTTGAACTGAAGATCTCCGGTAAAAAAAAAAAAAATAAAAATAAAAAAATTTCACTTAATTTGATCGGTTTTTTTTTTTGTTTTTTGTTTTTTTTTTTTACAGGGGAAAAACATGTTTTTATGACAGCACATTGAAGGTAGACATCTTTAAATTTTTTAATTTTTGTTTGGATTTTTAGAACATGCCACAGGGAGATAACTCAAATTAAAGCGCCGACACTCCCTCCCCATCTTTAATAATAGCTTTTCTTCCTAAAAATCGAACCTTTTACTCAATATCATAAATTGTTTTTTCGCTGAAAAAGAAAAACTACTTGATGAAATTAAGTGAAACTTTTTTTTGGAGAACTTCATTTCCATAACTGAGACATACAATATAAACTTTTGATATTTTCATTTGTTAATATCTTGATCATACTATACAAGTACCAAAAATTTTATTTTAGAAAATTATATATACACGCACATACAGAATACACAGAAACCCCAATATATATATATATATATATATATCTATCAATCAAGGTCACATGACTGCTGCTGATGATATAAATCAAAAGTATGTGAAGCGCCTATAATGTTATACATCAAGTAAAACATATGCGGTTATGGAGATGCGTACCTGATCATACATCAAAATGTTTTAAGGCTAAATTGAAAAACACTTCAAGGTTTTAGAGAGCAAGGTCTAATTTTACATCCATACAGTAGCGTCCAAAACTAAGGGACAAGATTTTAAAACCTAATATTTGTTGGAAATAACTGAAAAGCCTAAATTAATTGTAATGATTCTTTTTCTATCCTTTGCAAAGGATTCAAATTTTAGTAGGTTATTATGGATGATAACGACTCAAAATTTCAGCTTTACACAGTTGTTATTTCTAACCAATATCACGTTTTAAAATTTTGTCCCTTAGTTTTGGATGCAACTGTAATGATGGCTTTGTGTTTTTTAACAAACATCAATATCAAAAAGGTCATTTTTTTTTATGCTAGAGGTGTAAAGGAGCACAAAGCTGACAAAAAAATTTTTTTTAATTAATTTCCTGGCCTAATTTTATGTTTAGGATACCAATTAAAATAAGTTACACTCACCTTGTGGCATAAGTGCCTAATTTTTTCTCCTCCCAATTTGTATTTCCACCTCCATAATTCCCTTTCGCAGTTTTCTTCAGACCCTATGCAGAAAAAAAAAAAAGAAAAAAAAAATTTGCATCACAATATAAACATAAAAAATAAACTTTCTAGAGATAATACAAAACAAACATAACACAAAATTTAAAAAAATTTTGAAAAATACTTTGATCAATAATCAGTCCAAAGAAATGACACTGAATTATTGTTTGTTTTACAGCATATCAAACCTTTAGCTATGTTTGTACATTTTTGAGATGAGGAATAATAGATGGTATTATTTTGATAATTTGAACTATTGTTCTCATCTTGAGTGTTATTTTCACTCAATAATAACTCAAGAACAATAGTCCGAATAATCCAAATGATACAGACCTTTAGTTATTTAATGCTGAATTTAACCATTTTTGGTAATCATTCTTTAAAAAAAAAAAAACTATTCATGATAAAAGGTTAGTAACAAAAAATAAAATAATTACTTATCTTATCACTAACCCTAGGCTCAAGTGGTAAGCCTCCGTAAAAGCTTTCCCTAAACCTAAGACCTAAGTGGCAGCCCCAACAAAAATACCTCAAAACCCACATGTAAAAAAAAAAAAAAAATTAAATGGCTGCCTTAAAATGCTACAATAGTCAGGAAATGGAGAAGGGGCATCATTTCATGTATATTTCATACGTGAAACTGATCCAGCATTCTAAAATACTTTTTCTTTTGCCCAGTTTTACAAAGCGTTTCCATAAAAAAAAAAAAAATAAATAAGGTAGAATTTCATTGTAGGAGAGGTGTAGTGAAGAGTGTTAATCAACAATATCTTAATGAATGAGAAATATCCAAATATGTTTTGAGAAAGCAGATTTTTTTCCCGATAGTGCAAAAAATTAGTTTTTGAACGGAAAAACCAATAACATACAGAAAATGAATTTAACATTTTTATGAAAATTGTGTCTATTGCATATTAAATACAAAACTGGCCTAAATAAGATGAATTAATAAGTACTAATAAATGCTTGAATTAATATTGTGCTACATAGTTCAATACAAATAAAATCACATTGTAAGAGACAATGTTCGATTTACTCTTTCAGTTTAGCAGCTCTTGTCAGACAATATTCATTTTGCCAACTTCTTTCTTCGGCGAAGAACCACAGCATGTCAAAATTAAGGGTTCTTTTCTCACATGATTACAACAATAATCACATCGAAAGGAGGTCACTCATATTCTTGTCCAGGATTGACAAACTGGCCTTTTTTAAAGTCAAATTTTGCAAATTCAACCCCCCACACACACACACACACACTTTTTTTTTTTTTTTTTTTTTTTTAAAGTAGTTTGGCCTTCCAAAATTGTATTTGGTCTTTTTGCAAAAATGTAACTTACGGACTACCTAAGGAAGAACAAGCAGAATATTATATAGATTAATCATAACCAGTACGATAAATACGAGACATATATAGTATTATAAAAGATAGATTTTTATAATAATTCTATAATTTTAAGTCATATTAATCTTTATAGATAATCCCCACCATTTCCACTTACGCTTTCTATTGTCCCCCCCCCCCACCTTTGACCAATCTATCTTCTGCTACAAGATATCTGTCATGCTGAATTCTATATCACCCTTGGCATGCTATACTAAAAATAACTTTCCTTTTGACTTTCTTTCCTTTCTCCCTTCCCTGATAATTAGACATTTGCTCAGAATATAAGTAAGATTTCATTTTTCCTTTCATTTAATTAGAATGGGGGGGGGGGGTCCTAGGCAGCTTAAAAAAAAAACACACACACACACACAACTTACCGTTTATTTTTAAAATCTATTTTTTAATTTTTATTTTAATTCCAATCTTAAAATAACAGATTTAACCTGTTTTAAATTCCCATTTTCTTCATTTTATCATATTTTAGCTAACGGGTATATCCATTTGGAACAATCAGATTTTACCTTATAAAAGAACATCATTTTTCAGATCTTACACCACCAAAACTGAGACAATAAATCTATCGAACAGAATTGGAATTTACTTTCAATGGGGAAATCTTCAACCAATCTGGAACCTAATAACATTGCCCCATTCTATTCAAGGATTATTATTCTATTTGAATACCAAAATCTTATATCCTTTTTATTTTCTTTCTTTATGTCCCTTAAAAAGATTTAATCTTTAATATATTTTCTATGTTTGTGCTGAATAACAAAATTATATTTAATATTTTGTTAATGACTTTCCTCTGGGGAGATGAGCTATCATGGATTAAGGAAATTACTTTGAATATTGTATTCTTTGTTCAAATAATAAATTTGTTTTGTAAAAAAATTATATTTTTGTGAATGAAATTTAAAAACTTATATATACACACACACACTAAAGAGGTTTCTCCTTTATTGACTTGATAATGTAATAAAGGTTCTATATAACTATCTTCTTAACTTATTCTATAAAACACACACACACGTGATGGTGCTACTAGAAAAAAAAAAAAAAAAAAACTTGATGCTGCGTTTCTTACAAACAGCTACAAAATGACAACTGGCTTTCACAAACCGAAACATTTAAAATTTAAAAATACCAATAAGACGTGTCTAAATGTTTTTAATACATTCTTCAGAGATATTCTTTGATTTAATTTTTGTTTTATTAAAAAAGAAAATCTATTTAACAAAAACTGAATTTCATTTCTTTACGTTCTAATATATTTCAGTTATTTTACGGACCCAATCAATAATTGCCCCCAGACAGTATTGAGATTTTCCTTCAATTCTATCTTTAAATTGTACAAAATTTTTCACCGTTCTTGAAATTTATTTGAATGTTCTAACATATCGATTTTTGTAACACAAACATTGAATTTTATTTCAACAAATTTATTGAGTCGCTCAAGAAAGTTCACATCTAACACTAATACCATGTATCTTGGATAATTTTTTTTTTTAGATGAGCATTGAGACTTTGTATTTTAATTATTCAAACTACTGTTCTCATCATGATTATGATTTTCACAAAATTCATTTTGTACGTGTATATTTTGTAACTGATTTTTTTTTTTAGGTGAGGACTTTTAATGAAAATCACTCCAGATAAAGCAGTTAAACAAATCAAACCTATTACTAATAAAAAAAATAAAAAATAAAAATTCCGATCATAAAAACAGCAATTCTTCCACCTTTGTCAGAAACATTATTCATAGAATGTGAGGACTAAAGCCAGAGTTACAAGGTTGTCGGAAACAAATTAAATATCCACTTTTAACTCATTTAAAGTATTAATAATTTGTACTGTTTAATCGATGTGGTACAATAATCAGTTCTAAGTGACTGTCTTCTGGTAGTTGTAGGTTCAATCCTTACTAGAGGCAATAATAACTATGCCTCTGTTCAGTCTCAAAAGACAAAGGATACCCACTGTAGGGGCAGCTGCGTGTGTAATTGTGAGGCAAGGGTTACACAATCCCTAACCACGCCTCTCCTGAATCGGCACTGTTTGAGTCCAGTGGCAAGGAGAAGTCTAAGACAACTGGAGATAAGTGAAGAGCAGATACAGCACCTGAAAGCCCAAACTCGTCACCCATTTAGTAATGGCCAGGTTCAACGTTGCTTAATTTCAGTCATCCAGCGGGAACTGGTATGTCAACATGATTATGCTGTATACTACAATAACTAAGAAGAATATAATTAACATTTCTTTCTACGTGGTCATGATTTCTCAGTGGATTTAATAAAAGTGTTAAATTCTGTATGGTTTTCTAATTTCAACAAAGTAAAAAAAATTTTTTTTAAATGCGCTTCAAGGTATGAGGTTACATACATCGGCAAAAATGTAAAAGTAACAACCAATAAGGGAACAGAAGTTTGAATAATACAGAGTGCCATGCATTTGTAAATTGATCGAACCCAATATTCAGCTGCCAAAAATCGTCTGATCTACTGAGAGCGAACACATCTTTACTGTTCTAAAGGACACGGATTTCCCATTCACTCTCGGACACCAATGGTAAGTGAATGAAGTTGAAACCTATTATTGATTAAGCATGAAATTTCCATGAACCCAGTGAGCAATAAATAACATTTTCATGCTGGGCATGATTTCCATCTGATTTTCATTCGACTGTTTATCTTAACACAAAGAAATGGTCATTAAAAGACGAAATAGGACACTTAATTTACTTAAATTAGTTTCAGATGACGATTTTAATAAAGAATGGCCAGTGATTTTATTGATTTCTAATTTTTCTTTTATACATAAAAGTCCTGTGCATAAGTTGAAGTTAATTGAGAGTTACAAGTCACTTTTTTCTTTTCGCCTTAGCAGATCATTAACAAGTGTTGCAGAGTCAAAGCGAGGTGTAGGTTTGAGAAAAAAAGTCGGGTTTTGTAAAAATGCATAGCTCTGGATTATTTTCATTGTCGAAGATTCGGAAAACAGTTTGAATATTGAAATACTTTAAAATGAGGAATTGGAGTAGTTTTTTGGGGTTTTTTTTTAAACTTTAGGAGTCAAAGTCGGACCTTATACGTTCAGACTCCACAACCCTGCCATTAACATTAGCCAAAATGTTAAAATCATTTTATTTTCAGAAAATTTAAACATTTCAATAAAGTTTTTTAGATTTTATTGGACGAGGAGAACATAAACATGTATTAACCCCCCCAAGTCTGGGATGGCAGCCAAGAATCCAAGCAGACAAGTCAGTGAATATTCTCCTTCCCCAACTTTAAAAAAGTCCAAATTAAAATTATAATTCCAAGAAATTAAATGGCACTCAAAATGCGATTTGGTTCATTCGTAAGAATTTAGATACCAGGGTCGGAAAGTGGGATTGAGAAGTCAATGACCCTCCCCCCATCCCCCAGGAACACTGACCTGGGAAACCCTGTTGGCATTCCCCGGTGAGAGCGCCTTAGGCGATTAGCAATAAACTTATCCTTTCTCAAAAAGAGAAGGCAAGGCCCGGGAGGGTGGACCTAGAACTGCACAGAACTAAACTTCCACCGCAAAATCAACATGCACTGGATTATTGCAGGAATGACCTAATTTCTATTGATGTCGGAGGCTCAGAATAAAAATCCCTAAGAGACATCCATTTTATTCTTTTTTTTTTGGGGGGGGGGGTAGAATGAATTAATAGCTAGTTGCAAAAAACATTACCGTAACGAAATCATAGTTTTATAAGAATTTGGTTTAACTGGGATTAAAAATAAAATTTAATTCATTTTTAGGTTTCCGTCGCAGTTTTATCGTCTGCTATTTGTTTGTGCCTGACATCCATAAACAGCAAGGAAAACGTTTTACTTTCCTTTATTTACAACTTGAAAATTTATACATGTAAAAAAAAAAAAAAACTAGCATATTTTGTTCAGATTTCATGAACTGAACGTTCAAAAATCAAATCAAAAAATGCAACAGCCTTGGAAAAAAAAAAAGGTTAAAATATATTAACAAAACAGCTGACACGTAAAATAAATATTTGTTATTTTTTTTTTATTTTTTTTTTTTTTCATAGATATCAATACATTATCAAGGCCAAGAGGCCACTCAAGGATAAGGGTTAAAGAGTGTACAGTAGAAATTGGACAATATAATAATCATTAGTAATGAAAATTTGTTAAATTTGATAACTTATATGGAACGGCTCATCAAGAACTTATTTACGTTAGACTTGAAGACAACCATATTGTAGTCAGCCGGAAAGCAGGAAAACGGAAGACAATTCCACAGGCGTGCAGTTCTAAGAAAAAAGCTTTGTTCATGGAATCTACGTTTAGGTTTAGGCACAGATAAAGAGTGGGGGGAATTATTGATAGTGTTTACAGCTAGACGAATGTTTCTTGTGAAAGTTTTGCGAGGGGGGACCATAGATTGAAGCTCAGTCGAACACTTTCCATAAAAATAACGATACATCAGAGACAAACTCGCAACATCTCTTCTGTGAGATAGAGGTTGCAAGGAAGAGAAAAGGACATCTCCTACGAGGCTACGAAGTCTATTTTGAACTCTATCAAGGCAGGACAAGTCCTTGCTAGCAGCTCCTGCCCAGATGTGGCAACAGTATTCCATCCTTGGATGTACCTGGCTCTTATATAGATAGAGAATTGCATCAGCAGTGAGATATCTACTGGATCGATAGAAAGATCCCACCATTTTTCCAGCGGCCTTGGCAACAGATTTGATGTACGTGTTCCATTTAAGACCAGGAGTAATGGTCAAGCCCAGAAGCTTGTCAAAACTTGAAGCCTCCTGAAGACGAGAGCCATTCATTTCAATTGATGCCAGATGGGGATCAGAATGTTGATGATGTAAAGAGAGAAGCTTGGTTTTAGATGCATTAAAAGTAACCAGCCACTCCTTTCCCCATTGTACTACATGCTCAAGATCAGAGGAGAGAGAATTGGAGAGAACTTGGTCGTTTACTGTCTTAGATGTGCTACCATAAATGGTAGTGTCGTCAGCATAAATGTCTACAAATGATGTAAGGATGTGATTTGGAAGATCATTAATGTAGATCAGGAAAAGAATTGGGCCCAGGATGGACCCCTGAGGGACACCGGCATTAATACTGTGAGCTTCTGATTTTTGCCTCTCAACTACTACTCTTATGAACCTATCAGAAAGAAATGATTTAATAATTGAGAAGACATTTCCAGCTATACCATAGCTAGAGATCTTATGAAGTAAACCTTTATGCCATACCCTATCAAAGGCCTTAGATATGTCAAGAGCAATTGCCCTAGAAAGGTTGCCTCCGTCAAGAGATTTGCTAATCCTATGAGATATAACTGTAAGCACATCTGCTGTAGATCTAGCAGAATGGAAACCATATTGAGTGTCACTAAGAAGGTAATTTTTGTTGAGATGGTTGATTACTTCTGTATTTAACACAGATTCCAGCAACTTACTCATGACGCACAGGAGACTTATTGGCATGTACTGAGAGGGGGATGAGCAATCACCTGAATTCTTAAATACAGGGCATACTGATGAAATTTTCCAGGGAGATGGGAAACTATTCTCCTTAAGACAACGTTTAAATAGTTTTGTAAGTATGGGCGCTAGTTCAGGTTGAAGTTTTTTGAGTACTATAATTGGAATACCGTCCGGGCCAGTTGCTTTACTGGAATCAAGGTTTTTGATTAGCTTGGCAACATCACGTACAGATATACGTATATCACAGTGTGTTTTCAGATACAGGAGGAAATATTGGGGGTTGGCGACCTTGATCGCAAAGGTAGAATTAGCTGCAAAGTTCTTGACAAAGAGTTTACATTAAATATATCATTTCTTAAATATGACATTCGTTGATAATCATTATTTTACAGTTTTAAGTTAAAATTTCATGTCAGACAGTAATAATAATAAACACCCCCTAATCTCCCATGTTAAGAACGGCTTTCGTGGTTGGGGGGGGGTTATTCCGAAAGCCATTCTTAACATGGGGAGATTGGGGATCTTTATTTTACGCTGGGTACTCTCATAAAAAAATTATTTTGGGAGTTTGTATTGTACACAGATTCGAAAAAGTTGTCAAAAAACAAAAAAAAACAAATATATAACAAATAAATGTTACCAAAGGCAAGAGGAGTTACTTTTCTACCTAACTAACTGGATAATTTTTTTTTTAGTGTTTTTATTTAATATAACACGTTTATTCAGCTCGAAAAACAGTGTTTACTGATGCATTGGAAAATTTAAAATGGCGCCCGACTCTCTTTGACACGGTAAGTTTGGGAAAAGGGGTTATAAATAAATTTAAAAAAAAAACTAAACAAAATACGGTTAGAAACTCACTCAATATATATTACGGTGACATAGGCTGACATATATTCGGTGGGTTTTTAACAGTATTTTGTATATATTTTTTTAATTTTTAACTCATTTTCCCAAACTTACCGTGTTAAACAGAGAATCCGGCGCCATTTTAAATTTTCCACTATATCGGTAAACACTATGTTTTTCGAACTGAATAAACATTTTACATTAAATAAAAACACCTCTTAGTTTTTACACGTTCACAGGTCGATGTAGTGCTTTCTGCCCTATATCCTTGGAGAATTTCTCTCCCAGTGCTAACATTAGCACTTAAAGAAGTGCACAAAGCTTGCACTTTCACACAGGATAGACTCCTGTCCTTTAACCACTGGCTATTGTCAGAACTACATGACCCGAGTAATATCTCCCAGTCATGATTAAGTTCCTCATTATTCTGACAAAGTTGCGGGGAATAACTACATATGTGAGTTTTCAAACTCAAATTTTTAGAGGGTAAAACAATTCCAACATCCCATGGAAATCCCTCCATAAATTTCACAATATTCATGCCCACGCTTAACAAGTCGTGAACACGAGTGGTATCATTCATGATACCTGGGAATCTCACTCCCAATACATTTTTCTTTAAAATACTACTGGCAAACTGCCCGCCAGAAAAATCAAACTTCAGCGCTTGACTACGCAGATCCTCGGAAGTGGCACTTACAACACTGCTTTCAGACAGTGATGCAACATTTTCCAAGCCAAACTTGCCAGCACTCAGCAAACAGTTTTCAGAGTCTGGACGTTCGGGCTTAGTAGTCAGTAACTCACCAAGCATCTCCTTAATGGTTTTGAATATCACAGTGTTACACAAGGAATCACACTCCACACCATCTGCCAACCTCGAAAGAATGAATCGAACCTGGGACAAGAACACTACAACATTAACAGCATCCGCTTCTACTATCATAAAATAAGGCTTGGGAAATTCCTTCTGCAACCGCAATAAATCCAAGACGACGATAATCTTCCCTAAATAAAACTTTCATTTCCTTACAAGGAATCCGGAAGAACGAGTAACCAACATCGTGCAGCGTTTTTTTTTTTTCAAAAATATGGAATAAATCCAAACAAATACAAAAAATAGGCGTTCAAAAATTATACACAAAAAAATGCACACACAAAGGTTACAAAGGTATTCGCATAAATTTCCTTCCTCATAGCACAAACAAAACAAGACCAATGCAGTATATTGAGCAGTGAAACTATCAAGGGGTACAATCCCCAGTTACAAATTAAAAGGGTCACTATGGCTTAAAATTAAAATTAAGTGAATTTAAAATTCAAACTTCTATATGGAAGTTAATAGACTAGAAAATGAACATTTAACACTTTTTATAGCAATATCCTCACTGAAATGTAACAGAGGAAAAAAGTGGGAAGAGAGTTTAAATATACAACTACGTCGGGGGACGGTACATGCCACTATGTCACATGTGTATGTTTGAAAGAATCCAAATCACCAAATGCAAATACAGGCTAAGAAAGAAAAAGGGGACTTGTATTTTCAAATTCTTAGAATAACACAGGCCGCAAAGCAAATGGGTATGGACTCGCTATTGAAAATTATAAATATCTTCAACGTATAAGAAATCCTTTTCTACAATAAAATACGAAAGTAGTCGCACACATGCGAATTCAACAAGTTTTAGGTAAAGTAGACTTCAACATAATACAATATCTGAAATAATATTGTCCGGTTAATTCACAACCCAGAGACGTTTAACACATGTGAGAGAACGCACGTGTTCACTACAAATTAAGATAGGGTATATACTCATTCCCTTTTTATATATATATATATATATATATATATATATATATATATATATATTGGGGATAAATACCAACATATAACTAACACCGGTTTCGGACACAGCATCTCTATTTACTAGGTTCCCCACGAGAGTATAGTTAGATAAAAGTCGTTTCTTAAAGTGGGGAAAATCCAGCTTCCAAAAACTATCAAACACGCCTAATTAGGATGAGAAATAAAATTACCTCAGTTTAGTAGGATTTCTTATTCGCAGACTAGGGACAGAAAATAACAGTCACCTTAACTCAATGGTGATAGTAGTCGTCGAATGTTTTAAGGAGAGCGTTAACAGACGCGCTAAGTTACAAGTGGGAAGGGAAAGCATCAATAAGACAGGTGTTGTGGACGAGGAAATAACAGAAACGTGTCTCGAAATAGAAGGGGAGGACACGCATCGTATAATAAATAACAGAAACGTGTCTCGAAATAGAAGGGGGGGACACGCGTCGTATCATACAAGGCGTATAGTAACTTAGTTCGCTAAATTATTCGAAATAACAGACCACTTAGTTTGAAAAGTATTCTGAAATAAGGGATATGAATTCGCAAAATGCCTTCAAATAAAAGCAGTAAACTTATAAAATGTTTCTAAATAAGGGAAAATAAATTTGGAAAATTCCTTTAACTAATGGAAGAAATTCACAGTAGTCGAACGGATCTAAGTGACGTTGATAGTGTCAGGTAGCGGAGGTAACAGAAATTTCAAGAGGTTAAATTCAATCCTAACTTGAAAGAAAACGAATTAAATCGTATCTCGATTAGAAAAAGGTACACTTAATATTCAAAGTGTCCCAAATAAGGGACAAAAATTTGCTAAATGTATTTAATAGAGGAAAAATATTTGCAAAATGCATTTAATATAGGGATAAAGCTTGCAAAATGCATTTACCGAAAGAGAATTAACGTATCTCGATGAAAAAAGGAATACACTTTACTTTCAAAATGTTCCAAAAAAGGGAATAATAAATTTGCAAAATGCATTTAATATGGGGACAAAATTTGCCTAATGCTTTCAAATAAAAGCAGAAATTTTCCAACTACTTTCACATAAAGGAAGAAAAATTTGCAAAATGTCGGAATTTTATCTTGCTTCCAGATAAATTCGACGCTAAAGTAACTAACCTGAAAACAAAAAAAAAATGACAGCATGGAATAAAAAGGGGGGGGGGTAAAGAATAAAATATAAAGGTCTTGCTTTGAAACGAAGAAGAGATTTTATTTACAATAATAAGTGGCAAATTTTTCCCTTTGCGGGCATTAAACTTATGAAACGCCAAGGTAACATGTAATAAAAAAAAATAACACTGGTTCTTATAATGAAGATGTTGCATCCATTAACGAATACAATAATAAGATTAAAAAATAGTATCTCCTAATCACACTCGCATATGAAATAAATTTTAGGAACGTACTCACAAATTGAAAGCCAGTCAGGTACATGCCTTTTTCTTTTTTTTTTGTCTAAAGTCCTTTTAGAATTTTCTCTCCCTCCATGTTTGCGTGCAAACCGTAGACACACAGATGGATTTCAGAAGCACGACCACATCACTTGTCTGGGTTCTTTTTTTTTTTTTTACCGGGTTTTCTTCTTTGTAGGAGATTCCTTGTCCCGTAAAATAAGGTATTTTCTTTAAAATAATTTCACTCCTTCTAAAATACGTGCAAAACCGTAGTCACATAGTTTTCATAAGTATGTCTCGTCACATATCCGGGTATTCTTGCCGGGGTTTTCTTCTTTGAAGGAGGCTCATCGAAATTCCATTTTCAGTGTGGGGCAATGAATCAAACGCCCAATCTCCACATCCGTGGAATTTCAAAAGAGGGCGAAATACGCGCTGGTAGGCTCATGACGTCATCACGGAGCTAGCATTTCCCTTTTCTTAAATTAAAGGGAGTTTCATACAAATCCAAAATATACGAAACTAAAAATCATAAAGGATACGAAATACAGAAAATCATATATAAGAACCAGATAAAAAATAATAAATATAAACGGGGGGGGTGCACCATTATTGGTACAAAAAAAATTCCAACATTAGTGGATAAACTCTCACTGTCGAAAAACTGCCTGTGCGTGACATACACGCACACATACAGTGTACGTACATAGACATAGTGATGGGACAAGAAAGAGAATGTAGCAACCCTAGTTGAAGTCTGTGTACCTAATGATTAGGGCTACGACAATAGCATATTCTTTTCCTTGTTTTGATTCTCAGGTATGTATCCATTGATATCTTATGTTGGTACTCATGCAGAGAGTAATCCGTGCTGAAATAACAACGTTATTATATAAAAAGTCATTCTTAACATGGGGAGGGGAAGGTGTTTTATACCTATTCTGTACTTTAACCTTACAATTGAATAATAAAAAAAAAAATCATAAAACTTTAAACGTGGAAATAACATTTTAAAAAATAGCGCGGACGGACCAGACCACTCTCTGCATTAGCACTCTTATGTTTTTATGTAGAGTAGAGTGATATGTATGTGTTTTTGGTTGCTTAATTGTGTCTACCTGTGTCGGACATATACCCGAAAGTCACAACAATGAAAAGAATATGCTGTTGTCATAACCCTACTAATGATGTTCCTTTAAAACAGCTGAAAGGGAGAAGATAACGAAATACCAAGGTCTTAAGACATGAAAAGAATCTAGAATCTTAAGATCTCCGTCATTCCAGTAATTATAGGAGGAACCGGGCCCCAGAAAAAGAATTTAAAGAACTACCTGGTGAATATACCCGGCGAAACAAATGCAAGAGAAATGTAAACAACTGCATTAAAGAGACAGTTAGATTCTTAAAGATCTCTCGGTTGGAGTGTCTGAAATAGCGGGTGAATTACTTGGCACCCAGTAGGATGCCCTATCTCCAGAAAAAACAAAAAAAAAAACACACGAGGTTACGACACGCCGTAGACTGGCAGATTCGAAAGTGATTTTGAAGCCTTTAAATTGGCAGATAGAAAGAATTAACATTTATAAGTAAACAAAAATCGAGGATTACAGTTCGTATGTGTTCTTAAAAATAATAAATGATACTAAAATGAAATATTGGTCAATACTCACGTCTCTGTATCGATCTTCAATTTTTCGACACGCTTCACATTTTTTAATCATAGGATCTTCTTCCTCCTCTTTTTCCGCCCGGACCAAAGGGTTGCCCAATAATAAAATAACAAAAATTACCACAGCTGCCGATGGAAGATACCTACTTATTAAGTTACTTATATAATACATGATTAAGCCGACGATATCACAAGTACTGTAAAAAGGGGGAGAACTTTCTGAAAATCCGAGAATTCTTTGTAAATTAAAAAAGTAAACGTGTCTTCATCCACAATAACAAATGTGGAATTTTTCAATGACTAGAAAGAGCGAATCCAAAAATATTTGGGAGGTAGGGTAGCGTATTAACAAAAATAATAACCACCGATATCTACAAGGGGGATCGCATATATTTGAGTGGTTTTTGTAATATTTTTAAGTTCTTGCTACACACAACAGACCCTCTTTGGTGGGAATTACGTTGTAAGAAAGACACGCATATTATTCTATCTAGAAGAATGGTTGGAGAAGTGTGAAAGTCGCCCGGTTTAGCGACATGACTTTTACTAGGGTAAGGCAGTTCACATGTGTCTTTTCTGCGTGTAGTGGAACATTACCGGGAATCAACCAATCAGCGACTGCCACGAACCCCAAGTGGTGATGTGTAAAAACAGGAGTCAACTTCTGATTTGACGGTTTATGGATCGTCGGTCAGAAAGGGTTTGTGTGAGTGATTAATAAAATAAATAGAAAAATAAATAAAATAATACAATGATAATTTTCTTTTCACTTTTATTTTTAATTTTATTTCAAAGTCAAGAAATTTAAAACTACGAAAAACAAAATAAAAATGTTTTGTATTATTTTCTTGTTTGTTTACAAAACCAAGAAAGAAAAAGAAAAGGAATGGTTAAGTCTTTGACTCTGACTTTCTAAAAAGACTGTAATGACATCCCCAGATTATTGATTAAGTCACAATGAGTCACCGATTTACAACAGCTGATTTTCATATATAAAATATTAAAGTTTGATATTTAAATAGAAGTCATACCCGGCATTGCCCGGAGACAAGAATAAAAAACAAATAGAAGAGTTTTTTAAAATGTTAAACATCTTTCTATCACTCCCCTCCGTCTCTGTCTGTCTGTCTGTCTGTCTGTCTGTCTCTCTCTCTCTCTCTCTCTCTCTCTCTCTCTCTGGCAACTGACTCAATGCAATAGCAAAAAAGGAAAGTATAGCTATTTGACTGCTGTTTGACCAATTTTCAGTGTTGTTTTTGAAACAACTGGTAATTTATAACGAGTGAAGCCATAAAAGAACACAAAAAAATCTGTTTGATCATTATGAGTGATGTTATGTTGCTATTTTCGTTAAATATTATTAATTTATATTATTATTAATAAATGTTTTTAATTTATATTATTATTATTAATAAATATTATTTAATTAGGAATCATTTCAAGTTAAAATTTGAGTTTCATTTTTTTGATAAACACGACATTAGTTCAAATTCAGTGGCAATTTTATTTTGCTTCAGCTTCTTTCGCCTTACGTTGACACTTTTCAAGTGTGCTCTTCTCAATGCCATTGGCACTTATACATAATACTAACTAGACTTTTAATAGAAACAATTCCTCATTATATATAATGGAAGCCATGACATAAAACTACTTTTAATGCCTAATAATTTTTTTCTTGCGTTCTGCCATGGCCGCAATCTTTATAAACTATCAAACAACTATCATTAAATATCCCCCGCCTCGTCCAAAGGAATAAATATTACATTATTTTTCCATAACTAGCTTTCTGATCACACTAAATCAGATGATGTCAGATTTGTGAAGGTATCTTGTGTAGTGTCTGATTTTTAACCGGACACTCGGGGGGAGAGAGAGTAAGAATTATGATTTTCCTTCTTGTGTGTGTGTGTGTGTGTGTGTGTGTGTGTGTGTGTGTGTGTGTGCTAAAAACGTTTGACAGACGCATCAGAATGTGACGAAACTGATATCGTTTTAAACTTCAAACGTTCGGACGGCAAATATCGAAAAATTGGCCAAAAACATTAATTCCTTCACCCTCAACTGGGCAGTTTTCTACAAGGAGGGGTCGCTTTTTTCGCAGATATTTTCGAAAGTCATCCACTCTATTCGATTGACTAGCCTTAATTTTGATGTTCGCCACTTCCGGTTTTGCAATGGATGAAACGGCAAAGACATCACTTTTTTTTTACATTCTTTTCCTCCCTCGCAGTATGGGTTTGAGCCTGTCTGCTTACTACCACATTTTTTATTTATTTATTTATTAATTTTTTTGCTAAAACCAACACCTTTATACACACCTCTAAACACCCGGGCAACGCCGGGCACCCAAGCTAGTCATATAATAAATAATAATCTATTTTTTATGTGTGTGTGTGTGTGTGTGTGTGTGTGGAGTGATAACAGGAACTATTAAAAAATCTCATCTAATCCACTTGATATTTATATAAAGTTAGGTATGTGTGTATGGTTGTATAGTTGTATGTACAGGATTCACTCCTAAACTAATTAACCGATTATTATGAATTTTTAAACACATCTACTAAGTGTTAAAGGGTAGTAATGTAGACTATGTTTAGTTTAATTTACTTTTATGCAAAGACTAGCCTGGGTGCCCGGCATTGCCCGGCATTGCCTGGCATTGCCCGGCATTGCCCGGGTGTTTGTGGATGTGTGTTGAGCAAACAAAAAAAGTGGTAATAGACAGGCAGGCTCGAACCCTGTCACGCAAAGGTGGAAAAGAAAGTGAAAGAAAATCTGACGTCTTACCCCTACTCCGTGACGCGATCAGAAGTTTGGAACGTTAAAATTAGGCAAACTCAATCCAACCAATACGATGACTTGCAAAAATGGCTCGCAAAAATTTGACCCCTCCTTGTAGAAAACTGCCCAGTTGAGAGTGAAGGAATTAATGTTTTTGGCCAATTTTTCGATATTTGTCATCCGAGATGTCAACATGATATTGATCTCGTGAAAATCTGTCGCCACTGTCGAAAGTTTTAGGCATACATACATACATACATACATACATACATACATACATACATACATACATTTAAGCAGACAGGTGAGATTTATATTATAGGTGGTGAAAATTTAGATACCTCTGATATTTGTGAAACTTTAACTGTATGTATTAGACAAGAATTAATAAATATTTCTCAAATTTCAGTTTCTTTGGAGCATTTTAAATATTTTCTAGAAGTCATAATGTAGGCATCACCGGTCATTTAAAAATTCAAATGTTTCAGATGTGCATTGAATGTGATCCATAGTCATTCAGCAAGATTCCCTGAGTTTCAATTTCTTTTTAAGTCCCTGGAAGATTCAGCTTTGAATTTAAGATATTTTCTAGAATCAAAATTATAAATGCATTTTTTTTTTATCAAAATTGGAATAAGGAGTCGAGATATAGACAAAATAATTTTAATGAAACAGCCTTCGGTCGCAGGCGGCCATGTTTTATTAACAATTCTTGTCAAACTTTCTTCTTTCATCTTTGCTTTTAAATTTATTTCTTGTTTTAAAAGATTTTTTAAAATTTACTTTTGTATGTTTAATGTAAAATATATTTCTAATTACAAATATTTTTGGTGTAAGAAAAAAAATAACACGATTAAAACATTGAATTAAAGTTTAATTTTTCAAGACTTTAAAAAGTAAATTACAATTTTACGTTAAAACAGTTTTAAAATCTACAATCAATTTTATTTAAACTGTGATCGAAAATCATGAAAGCTGAGATTTTTCAGTGATCCCTTGGTATCCGTGTGATAATTATAAACAGTAACATTTCTTTTTCCTGGTAAAGAGCAGCTCCTATGAGGTGATTTGGTCACACGATTCCATATTAATTTCAACCGGAATTTTGAATCACTACTTTGGGGATTACAAAGAGAAAGTTTCCCAACAATAACGAAGACAGACGTCCTCTAATACCAAGCAAACCTATCTTCATTTTAAAAAATATTTCTCTCAGAAAACTTGGCAGCCAACCGAACTTTGTTACTTTATCATTTCTTCGCCATGATGCAGTCTTACTTGTCAACAACCTACACTTGAATAAATATCTATTGTTGTTCTTCTCAAAATAGGCTTCAACCGCTGTCCCATCGACGAAATGCTGCATCCCTCTGCCTGTTTTACAAATATTTTAATGGTGGATGCTCTGACGAAGTACAAGCCTTTGTACCCGCTCGATGTAAATACTCTCATCAAGCAGCAAAATCCCACCCCTACACAGCAGAAATCCCTAGATGTAAGAAAGCCTTTTACTCTAATAGTTTCTTCTCTAGGACTGCTAGACTTTGGAATTCCCTTCTTTGACTGCACTGACATGTAAAAGTTCAAGTGTAATGTAAACAAACATCTTGCTGCTCAACTCCCTACATAGTACCTCTACAACTTATATCCCAGATAGTAGCCTCTACATCAAAGTGGCACTGTGCATTGTTTGGGGTGAAAATGCAATAAAAAAAAAAAAAAAAAAATTATTTTTCTTTTGTTTGACGGCCCTTTTATTGAAAAAATATTATAGGAGTTGGTCTTACAGTTAGTACTAAAATTATTTCCTGTACTTGTAGCGTGGATCATGGCTTGGATGAGATATAGACAATGGTTGTGCTATAGCAGCAGTGATACAAACAACCACAGTAGCAGCAACAACTTATGGTTTATGATTTTGAAGCTGGGTTTTTTTTTTACATAGGCATCACCACTTATCAAGGCCAATAGGTCACTCGAGGATAAGGGTTAAAGAGTGTACAGTAGAAATTAGACAATATAGTAATCGTTAGTAATGGAAATTTGGTAAATTTGTTAACTTATATGGAACGGCTCATCAAAAACTTGTTTAAATTATAGACTTGAAGACAACCATATTGTAGCCACCTGGAAAGCAAAAAACAGAAGACAATTTCATAGGCGGGCAGTTCTAAGAAAGAAACTTTGTTCATGGAATCTATGTTTAGGTTTTGGCACAGATAAAGAGTGGGGGAAATTGTTGATAGTGTTTTCTGCTAGACGAGTGTTTCTTGTGAAAGTTTGGCGAGGGGGGACCATAGATTGGAGCTCAGTCAAGCACTTGCCATGAAAATAATGATAAAGCAGAGACAAACTCGCAACATCTCTTCTGTGAGAGGTTGCAGGGAAGAGAAAAGGACATCCTCTACGAGGCTACAAAGTCTATTTTGAACTCTATCAAGGCAAGATAAGTCCTTTCTAGCAGCTTCTGCCCAAATGTGGTAACAGTACTCCATCCTTGGACGTACCTGGCTCTTATATAAATAGAGAATTGCATCAGCAGTGAGGTATCTACTGGAGCGATAGAAGGATCCCACCATTTTTTCAGCGGCCTTGGCAACGGATTTAAAGTATATGTTCCATTTAAGATCAGGAGTAATGATCAAGCCCAGAAGCTTGTCAAACCATGAGGCCTCCCCAAGTCGAGAGCTATTCATTTCAATTGATGCCAGATGGGGATCAGAGCGTTGAAGATGTAAAGATAAAAGCTTGGTTTTAGATGCATTAAAAGTAACAAGCCACCTCTTTTCCCATTATACCACTTGCTCAAAATCAGAGGAGAGAGAATCGGAGAGAACTTGGTTGTTTACGATATAATAAGCTGTGCTTATTTTCTAAGCTTGGCACTGATTAATGCAAACAATCAACTTCTTTTCTGGCTTGACTAATTTGAATGCTATCAATTAGAGGTAAGCTGAGTACACTACCGAAGTTGATAACAGGCAGTGCTAACTAGACTCTTCTTTTCCGGCCAGGAGACAACCAGCGAGCTGACTCATTCCATGGCACTTCTTTCAACTTCAAATCTTCTTTCTTCAAACACAACCAAAACCCTCCCAGGCCTTTGACTTTGAGTTCAATTTTGACAAGAAGACCCAAGAATTCAATATGGCGACCACTGTACACATGTGAACTTAATATAACAAACACCTACCTAGAATTAACCTACATCCAACCGTGTAGGTCACTCAAATAAATATATATTGTTGTTCTTTAAAAAAAAAAAAAAGATTTCTTTTTTGTTTGACAAAAGATGGGAATGTTTGTAACATACTAATTGGATCATGCCTGACTAGTACGTTACAAACATTCCCAACTATATTATATCATGCTTGTTTCTTCCTTTGTTAGCTGCACGTTACGCTTCGAAAAAAGGCTAAATGCAATTTTTGAAGGCCAAACTGCTCCAAAAATAAAGGCCAAATTCACAAAATTTGACTTTAAAAAGGCAAATCTGCCAACCCTAAACAAGAAGATGAGAGTGACCTCACTTTGATGTAACCTCGTTTTCGAATATCATTATAATAATATATGATTATTGTTGTGATGGTGTGAGAAAGAAACTTGTAATAATTTTGATGTGAAGTGGTTCTTCATTGAAGAAATAAATCAGTAAAATGTAACTTTAAAAAAAGGGGACATTTGAAAGAAATAGGGCGAAACAAAAAGAACATGATTTCATTATTTGTATTGAACTATGTAGCACAATATTACTTTCTACGTATTTTTTAGCATTTATTAATTCATCTCATTTGGTTCAGTTGTGTGTTTAAAATACAATGGACACTACTTTCATAGTAATGGTAATGAACTTATATTTGCAGCATGTTATTTGGTTTTTCTTTGTCCCGAAAACTAATTTTTTCTGCTATCCAGAAAAATAACAGATTTATCAAAACATATTTGTTGATTAAATATATTTCTCATTCCGTGGAAATTCCACAGGTCCTGCTAGTATATGAACTATTCCCGTTTCCATTACAAACAGGAAATTTTTTTTTTTTTTTACAAAGGCATCACCACATTATCAAGGCCCAGAGGCCACTCAAGGATAAGGGTTAAAGAGTGTACAGTAGAAATTGGTCAATATAGTAATCATTAGTAATGAAAATTTGGTAAATTTAATAACTTATATGGAACGGCTCATCAAGAACTTATTTACTTTAGACTTGAACACAACCATATTGTAGTCAGCCGGAAAGCAGGAAAACGGAAGACAATTCCACAGGCGTGCAGTTCTAAGAAAAAAGCTTTGTTCATGGAATCTACGTTTAGGTTTAGGCACAGTTAAAGAGTGGGGGAAATTATTGATAGTGTTTACAGCTAGACGAGTGTTTCTTGTGAAAGTTTGGCGAGGGGGGACCATAGATTGAAGCTCAGTTGAACACTTTCCATGAAAATAACGATACATCAGAGACAAACTCGCAACATCTCTTCTGTGAGATAGAGGTTGCAAGGAGGAGAAAAGGACATCTCCTACGAGGCTACGAAGTCTATTTTGAACTCTATCAAGGCAGGACAAGTCCTTTCTAGCAGCTCCTGCCCAGATTCGCCTTATCGTTCATTTATGAACTTTTATCTCTTCCCTACTAACAAGGTATGTGTAGAATAAGAGTCACGTTTCATTTTAACATTTAATAACAACTTTATTGATTATCTTCGTATGACTTGTATGAAAAAAGGTTAGTATTGGGAAGAGCTCCTGTGTAAAGACATTGAAAAGATTAGAAAGTGTCATGGGAGGAGAATTCATCCAAAGGCCCGGACGACATTATACCCCAACAGCAGAGTGTGTAGTCAAGTGAGAGCCAAGGAGAATTGCTGTGTGTTTAACCTTTTATAAACTCAGTCACATGGTCAACTCATCTGAGTGATGATGTTTGATTGGAGAAACTAGAAAAGAAGTTGACTGCTACAACCAATCAGCATTCTATGCTCCTATAATGTTTTTTTTTTATGTGTGTGTGTATTGATATTCATATTAAAAACTCTTTTTTCTATTTATTTAAAAAGAAAATATAACTTTGTTATATATGGGTCATGGAATTGCATTCACTAGCAAAAGATCTAGCTAATTTGCATATTCTTTTGAACATTCATTTTAATTAATTCCCTATTAGTTTTTCGGTTTTCTTATGGGATGATCATCTTTAGTTAACTATTACGTGTAATTATATTCATGCAGATATTCTACATGATTTATACTTGCATAATATTTGTGTAAAAATGCTATAGTAAACACAAACCACTTTCTATATATATTTATGCATGCGTATATATATTTATTTAAAAATATTGCATACCAAACTCCTCTGTCAGTTTTTTGTCTACAGACATGGAACTTAATATATGAGGTATTCGAAGCCATGCAAAACTATATTTGGGTTTTAGCTGGGGAAAATTGGTGCAAAAGTGTGAAAATTAAAAAAATGGAATTTGCCAGGTGAAGGTTGAATGGTGGCATTATGAATATGCATTCGTAACGTAATAGCTATTGGTTCATGTTTTAATTTTTAGCCTTGCAGCAAACATTTCTTCATAGCTCAAGCATTAATGTCAAAGGAAAAAGTCAATCGAAAGCTAAACATTTTGGTTTTGATTTTCAGTGGTTGTGCACGAATCATTTTTTTTTTTAAACTTTTTAACTCATTATTATATATTGGGTCCAATATAATCTATATATGAATATGATAGCGTGTGTGTTATTTTCTGTGTCACGCTTACATTCGGGTCGTTTAATGGTTATGTACTTTCATTTCTTGCCATGAATAATTTTACCAAGAATTCTTAATAAGTTTGGGTTTCGGTTTCGATTATAGCTGATGGCACTCCAGTAAACTATTTTTTTTTTTTATAAATAATTTTATCAAGAATTCTTCATAAGTTTTGGTTTCGATTATGGCTGAAGGAACTCAAGTTATATATATATATATATATATATATATATTCATAAGTTTCTATTTCTGTTTCGATTCAAGCTAATGCACCCAAGTCATATGGATATATGCTTTTTGTTTTTGAAATCGCAACTTTATAATATATAAAAATCGATAGAACATTAACTCTATAATATATACGAAATCTGCAAGAATTAAAATATCATATTTAAGTGTACTTTATGACTGGGCTTTGCCGGGCGTTTGTGCTAGCTTAGATGAATTCTTTTTTCACGCCTTCATTATAGAGGTCCCTTGAATGCTGGAGAGCCTTCTACTCTAATCGTTTCTTCCCTCGAACTGCAAGACCTTGGAATTCCATCCCCCCCCTGTTTCCTGCTTCCTCAACTGTATTAACATGCAGAAGTTTAAATTTAATGTAAACAGACGTCTTGCTGCTCAACTCCCTATTTAGAGTGTCCCTGCAGACATGGTCTCCGATTCACAGTAACTTTGTACATTTCAATGACAATTTGCCTTGTTTTAAAGTGAATGTGAGTTTTAAAAAAAGAAGAAAAAGAAAAGGCAAAAACTAAAATAGCTCATTCAAAAAAAAAAAAAAAAAAAATGGAGTGTGGAAAGGAGCCAGTCTTGATTTAAGGGAGCAAGAGGAAATTTTTTTTAAACAAATCAAATGACAAAAATATTAACTGAGATATCTCATTAATGTTGGCCATTTTTATTTTGTGAAAGATCTAACGTTTTCTGTTGGAATGAAAATCTATACTCACGTGGTTATATCAGACACATCATACCTAGAATTAGATCGCATAACATCATTTATTATAATATAGATATTTTATTTCAAAATGCCTTTTTGAACCTTAGATTGTCCCAATTAATACAATTTTTAAATGCTAATGTTTGTACCTATAATTTCTATATTATATTTCTCTTTGTCTGTCTATCTGCCTGTCTGTCTATTTCACTTTTTCTTGGAAACTACTGAGCCGATCTGGATGAAATTTTGTACGGACCTTTGTTATGATAAGATGCAGCGAAGTAAATGTTATGGTATCCATTCGATACACAGTTAAGGATTTATAAGGATTAATAGGAATGCAAAATGAACACATATTTAAGCACATTTAACCATCAAGTACTTGTACAAGTCTTTCTATCCCCCTAAACCCTCCTCGATTATTTGGTATGATGTCAGTTTATGGGGAAACACAAACAAAACAAGTTGGGAAAGGAAGGGACTCAGGACGGGGGGGGGGACTTATTTATACAGTTTCAGTTTTTATTATTCCATGTGGCGTTCCTTTGTGTTTTAGATCTGTAGCAGTTTTTGTATGTTCAGCTTGTGCCTGTGACTCGTTTATTAGTCTCCGCATTCAAGGATTTTCCTTAATAGTTCAGCCATTTTCATTATTGTTATCCGTTGTATCCTCCCAGCCATCCCTCTGATTCCGATCTCTTTCAATCATAAAGTACTTATTCTAAGTCAACAGACGAGAAGTTTTGGCCTGCTTTTTAATGGCTAAATATTTTGTTTTGTGACACTTGCAAATATATGAGTCCTCCAGTCGCATATCTTTGCTGAGCTTGGACAATTATATAATTGTAAAAGAACTGCATGCAATACATAATAAAAGAAAATTAAATTGTTTTGGACTATTTAAATAATTTCCAATGCTATATTGATAATGATTAATGTTTTTATTTTTAAATTGAATTTTCACCCTAAACAGGGCACAGTGCCACTTTGAAGTAGGGGGCTACTATCGAGGACATAAGTTGCAGGGGTATTATGAAGGGAGATGAGTGGCAAGATGTCTGTTCACATTACACTTGAACTTCTGCATGTCAGTACAGTTGGGAAATCAGAATCTCGGAAGGGAGTTCCAAAGTCTAGCAGTTCTGGGAAAGAAACTATTGAGATTCAGCTGCTTGTCAGGTTTGTCGGGGGGGGGGGGTATTCACGTCGGGGGGGGGGGGTATAAGTGCTTGTAGTTCGTCAGTCCATTCACCATTAAGGTCCTTGTAGAACAAGTAAAGGGATGCAACATTTTGTCGATGGGTCAGAGGCTGAAGCCTAGATGACAGTTCAGGACCTATCAGGTTGGCAACTCTCTTTTGAACCCTGTCCAGGAGTGAGAGACGCGTAGCAGATGTACCATTCCAAATATGACAACAGTACTCCATACATGGGCGAATGGTGACCTTATAGAGGTGCATGATACTTTCAGGCATAAGTAGTTTTCTAGCACAGTAGAGAAAGCCCACCTTCTTCACAGCAGCCTTGGCAATGCTCTCAGTGTATCTAGATTTATTTATTTTATTATTGTCGTTTATGTTTGAAAAATTACATAAATCATAAGTCTATGATGTTATGCCAAAGCTATAATTAGTTTTGTTATGGTAATGTTTTAAGCTCTATTTATAAGAACTTCCAAATAGGTTAGTTGGTAGAACGTCAGATTGAAGATCTCAAGGTTTTGTTTTCGATTTCTGATCATGGCAATATTCTTCATTTCTAAAAGTAGTTAAGACCTCTGATATTTTGAAATGAGACAAATTCCGGAATGTGTTTATTATGCTTTAAAAAATTGTGGCTGGCGGACGGACAAACATCAAAATCTCTATTTAAATAAGATACTTTTATAAGGAATACAACTTTTTGTTTGTTGTTTCCAAAGTTTCTTTGATCTATTTTCAAAAGGTTTATAGCGAGCAGTTCCTTTTGCGATATGCCCTATTTGTGTCATTGCCAACTGGTCTCCATGCATCCCAGCAGTATGTGATGCTCAAAATTCAGGCTCTTCATAGTGAATGTTCGTGAGTGTTTGGTGAAGAGCCACATTCTTTAACAAGATTAACCTGTTATTATACATGGAACATAGACAGAACACATAGGCAGAACACGGCAAACCTAGAGGAGTAAACCTTGAACAAAAATTTGTCTATTCTTTACATATAGTTGTAGTTCCTGTGTTTACCATCGACAAACAAATGTTTTGGCCTCAACAAAGTGTTTGCTTACAGCACCTGGTATTCCCAAATGTGTAATGTTGTCCACGGACCAACACACGTAGTGTGCAGTTTCACTGACAAAAGGGGACCAAGACAAAGAGTGGGAAATAACTCCAACAATAAAAATATGAAAGTGTGAAAAATTTGTTGATCATCATTTGATCCCGGACAACGTCGGGTTTCCCTGGTAGTTTTATATGTATTTAAATCTTGTGGTTTATATAGATAGGAAGACAAAGAACGTTTACTCATGGCTGGGGAGTTGCTGCAGGACAAAAGAGATTCATTAATGGAGATAATGATGATATTGAAGTGAGAGCATTTCTATATATTAGCGGTATTATAATGGTGTCTGCAGACCAGCACACGTTGCATGTAGTTTCAGTCGCAAAAGGAGACCAAGACAAATAGGAAATAACTCTGACTCACTTGCTCTTTGTAACAACAGCATTTATTTCCCCATTGTTACAGCAGTGATGTCACCCACGTGATCTAGAACGTTCTCCACATCTCTCATGAGATCTCGAATGTTATTTCATCTCCTTCCACGTCCCTCACATGATCATTCTCTTTGTCTTTTATATGGTCCGTTTTTCTTGGCTGGTGACATCACTTTGCATGCATTTACATACGTGCATCCATGCTTTGTTACAAATGTTTACTCATCTAAATACTAACCAAACTCAACATTGCTTAACTTCAGTGATCTAACAAAAAAATCGTACGTCAGCATGATTTAGCTGTAACTAAGTGATTAAAAGGTTTTCCGAAATGGTCTATTCATGACAACCTTGACTGCTTTGCATGTATCCGAACACTATGTGACGTGCAAAGTATGACACCTCCATAGTGAATGACGGTTCTGTTCGTGGTGAAGAGTCATGTCCTTCAGAAGGTCAGTCTGTTAATTTTTTTTTTTTTTTACATAGGAATTACTACATATCAAGGCTCGGAGGCCACTCGAGGATAAGGGTTAATGGTTATACATTAGTCAATGTGATTATAGTGTAGTAAGCATAAGTAGTGGAAATTTTGTAAATTGGATTACTTAGGGGGACGGTTCATCAATAACTTGTTTACATTGGACTTGAAGACAATCAGATTGTAGTCAGCTGGAAAGCAGGCAATCAGAAGAGAATTCCACAGGCGTGCAGTTCTAAGAAGCTTAGTTCGTGGAATCTACATTTAGGTTTGGGCAGAGATAGAGTGCGGGAAATTATTGATAGTGCTTTTGGCTAGACGAGTGTTTTTCGTGAAAGTTTGGCAAGGGGGGGGGCATAAAATGCATAGCCATAGATAAAGCATGGCAAATCTAGAGGAGTAAAGCTTGAACAAGATCTCTGTGTTCTTTACGGATAGTTGTAGTTCCTATGGTGATACTTCGGCAGAGAGAACATGTAAACTTCACGGACGTCTGTTCTTGACAATGGGAATGCGGACTGTTCTTGTAAGTGGAGAATCGCAAAAGTGTAACGTGTACAGGTTTGGTGAGTCGTACACTTATGCAACCCAGAAGATGATTTTAGCAAGTATTTAAATATAATCTGTTAAACTATACATATCAAGAAACCACAATAAAACAACTAACTCCCAAGACTATCAGTAGTAGAATTTTGTTTTTAAGCATGTGGCGATGCTCTGTGGAGTATGTACATAAAACTCATAAGGAATATGAATCTATTTTATAACTGATATATTTTTTGTTGCCAGTTGGTTGGTTACGTATAGGCTCTAAAACTACTGAACAGAATTGCACCATATGTAACATGACATAATCTCAGAATAGGGTGGGAGTGATAAATATTAATACTACTACTGTTCAATATTGGGTTTGGGGCACTGGACATAGCACCCACTCAGAAGAAATAAAACCTGGATGATTGAAACAGGCACTTACCTGGCCGGAAAATAAATGTCTAATATCTGATGCATCTATAGACATATACCCATCACTAAATAAACAATTAAATGGATGGAAACCATATTTTATGGAGAGTGTGGCTACATTTTGTGTGCAGGCAAAATGGGCTGCAGTTGTGGATGTGTGAGGGTGCAAAAACTGTTATATTAACTGACCCGAACTGAGATCAGAAAAATGCTGTGGACTAGCAAAGTCTAGAGATAATCTTTGGCCAACTTCCATATCCTTCAATTCTCTCTGACTCCACTCATCTATCGCAACTGAGCAATAAAAATATACCATTATATTTTATGCATAAATGTTTATTATCAATGTTTTAAGCACAGAAATATAAAACATTACCGCTAATACAAAATCAATCTCATATGCTCCAGAACTATTGGTCTGAATTGTACAAAATTTCGCATGTAGCACTATAGGAAATAACGGAAAAGAATATTGTTGTCTGGACACATCAAAGTCCTGAAATCACATTACCACTTGTGCAGTCTTGCTATCATGGATGCAAATTAACGCTATTTTTAAAAACAAAATGATGCATATATTTTGAAATGAATTGCATATGATAGCTCAGTAGCACTAAAGGGATCAATTTTTGATCTTGCAGCTCATCTGAATGGCAGCTCATGATGTAGGTAGCTAGAATCTTGTTGTGTAGATAACACATAGCAGCAGCTCGTTTTTTCTTCTTTTCTTCTTCATTATTGTTCTGTTGCGATCTGCATTGATTAATAGCAAAGTTTTTTTTTTTTTCATGGGAGTCACTACTCATCAAGACTCGAAGGCCACTCAAGGATAAGGGTTAATGAGTATACAGTAGTCACCGAGACAACAGCGTATTAATAGCTAGTAATGAAAATGGAGTAAAAATGGATTGGGGGGGGGGCTCAACAAGAACTTGTTTACATTGGACTTAAAGAAGACAGGTATTGCATAGCAGAGTTCCACAGGCGGGCAATTCTAGGAAAAAACTTTGTTCATGGAATTTTCATTTAGATTTAGGAACAGATAGAAAGTGGAGGAAACTGTTGATGGTCGTTGTAGTTAGACAAGTGCTTTTGTGAACGTTTGACAAGGGGTGACCATAGATTGAAGCTCAGATGAGCACTTGCCATGAAAATAACGATAAATCAGAGACAGGCTCGTAACGTCTCTTCTGTAGGAAAGAGGTTGCAGGGAAGAAAAAAGGGGCATCAACTACTAGATTTCGAAGCCGGTTTTGAACTTTGTGAAGACAGGATGGGATGTTCTGAGCAGCTCCCACCCAGATATGGCAACAGTACTCCATTTTATGACGTATCTGGCTCTTATACAAGTAGAGGATTGTCTCAGGAGTTAGATACCTTCTGGAGAGGTAAAATGGCGCAACTGTTTTTCCGGCAACCTTGGCAACAGATTTGATGTAAGCCTTCCATTTCAGGCCAGGAGTAAAGGTCAGATCCAGAAGTTTGTCAAAACAGGGAGCCTCTTTTAAGCGAGAGCCATTCATATCAACTGGGTCCAAATTGTGATCAGAGCATTTATGGTGAAAAGATGAAAGCTAACATTTTTAACACCTTGCCTGTTTTCATCGCTCACCCCTCTCTCTCTCTCTCTCTCTCTCTCTCTCTCTCTCTCTCTCTCTCTCTCTCTAGTAGTCGTAGAAATAGTGCCAGCACACAGTTATTAAACGTTATGTATTTCTCCCTACATCGCATATAACATCTTTAACACCTTGCCTTTTTTCCTTGCTTCACCCCCCCCCTCTCTTTCTCTCTCTCTCTCTAGTAATATTAGTAAAAATAGTGCCAGCAGACATTTATTAAATGCGTTTGGAAAACTCTCAAGGAATTTATTTGTAAGAAAGATTTTTTTTTAATCAATATTATATCAAATTATATAAAATACGAGGGGCGTGCAATAAGTAATGCCCATGACCCACTTTCAGTTGTCTGATCTAGCTGAAATTTTGTATGTGCAATGATTTATATCTCTACGGGTTATGTGGCAAATTACAGCTCTGAATGAATTGTGGTTTCTGTTTTACAGGTGTTTGAACTGAGTCAGGTGTGAAATGGAGCCTGTTGAATGTCGAGCAGTGATCCGGTTTTTGTATTTGAAAGGACACACACCACAGGAGACTTTTGATGAAATAAAAGAAACTTATAGTGATAATTCCCCATCATATGACCTTGTAAAACGCTGGCATCATGAATTGAAACATGGCCGGAAGTCTGTGGAAACAGCTCCCAGACCTGGTCGTCCCCCCCCCTTCTGCCATTGATGAGGCATCTGTCCGTCAAGTTGAGGCTGCCATTTTGGAAGATCGGTGCATTACTATTCGCCAAATAGCCCAAGATGTCAAGATTAGTACAGGGTCTGTGGAAACTATCATTCATGTTCATTTGCATATGCATAAGGTGTCTGCCAGATGGATTCCCAGATTGCTCACACCATTCCAGAAGCGAGAACGCGTCGAGTGCTCGAGGATGAATTTGGAGATGTGCCAAGATGAGTCAAAGTTTTTCAAAAGACTGATTACACAGGATGAAACCTGGGTCCATCACTATGATCCAGAGACCAAAGCCCAGTCAATGCAGTGGAAGCACTTGGACTCACCACCTCAAAAGAAGGCAAGGGTACAGCTGTCCGCTGGCAAGGTCATGCTCACAGTCTTCTGGGACCAGGACGGAGTAGTGATGACAGATTTCCTGACAAAGGGTACCACAATTATAGGAGCCTTATTATGCTTCACTTTTGAGGAAATTAAGGGAAGCTATCAAAATCAAGAGGCGGGGCAAGATCAGCAAAGTTACCCTCCTCCTGCAGGACAATGCTCCGGTCCACAACTCGCATGTCACCAGATCAGAAGTACGGGCATGTGGTTATAAAATCCTGCCCCATTCTCCCTACTCTCCTGACCTTGCACCCTCTGACTTTCACCTCTTCCCAGCTATGAAGTTGCTTTTGAAAGGAAAGCATTTCCTAGATGATGCAGCCTTGATTTCTGAAGTCACGTCATGGTTGGAGGACCAACCTGGGGTGTTCTACAAAAACGGTCTCCAGAGCTGCATCAAACGATGGGAGAAATGTATAACTCTGGGTAGTTCTTATGTAGAGAAAGACTAATAACTGTGCCAAGTTTCGTTGCTCTACTGCCATGGGAAGTGTGTCAGGGGCATTACTTATTGCACGCCCCTCGTAATATCTTAAATGAAACAGAAGAACATGGAGATTATTTTTATCAGTAATCCAAAGGAATTCATTAAATATTTGGCAAGAAAATTAAAAATTTGGTTTTTCAAGCAGTACCCATGGCATCATTAGGCAATAATAGTCTGCAAGTATTTTGTTTGTCGAGCACAAAACCATATGGGATTTAACAGTGAAACATAGTTCACACATCATCATTAGTAAGTAATTCTTATTCAGTTGCAAATATATAATAAAAATTATTTGTTGATTTATACAGAAGCGCTTTTTTTTTTTTTTTACAAGTCTATTCTTTATATTTGCCCGCATAGATTGCAAATACTTCCACTTTGCAGTTAGTAAATGTGACGATTCCAATATTTTTCCGATTCAATTACTACATCTGATTCTGGTACAATTGTTGGTTCCAATTCTTGTTGAATTTCTAAATATCTAGTTATAGAGTTGTTATTCTTTGTTTACTTTTAATTTACAGATTACCATAAAATTCCATGTAATGTATGCATATATTTACCGTAAATTAAAAAATACACTGGAGGAGAGTGCATATATTACATGGATAGATCTTTATAACTACGTTTTTCTCAAATTTTTTCATTTGTAATTGAGTGAAAATAATGATTTTATAAATTCATGGGTAAAATTTTCGTCTATAGTTTTTTTTTTTTGCCAGTTTTTCCTATTCATTCACTTGTGAGTCATTTTTACCGTGCTATTTTTTACCGTGCTATTTTTTACCATGCTACTTTTTACAGTTTCATTTTTATCTAACGTCATTATTACGATGTATAGGTTTTAGTTTTATTCATAGTTCAAAAACAAATGTTTATCAGTTTATCATTATTAGAGTATTCAGTTTAAAAAAATAATCGAAAGAACTGTCCTTGGAATCAGAAATAAGGCTAAATTTCTTCTGATTCCAATACCAATTCCGATACTCCAAAAAGTTCCAATTTTTTGATTCCCGATTCCAATTGATTGTCCCAACAGTATTCACAATGTTTTTGGGGTCTTTTCTTTTTCTTTTCCAGTATAAGTATATATAGAAAGATAAAATCGCCGCTCATCTCGCTTAGAGGAATGGGAGCAGCTTCTCCAAAGGCTGGATACCCCTGTTCCACACTTAAGACAAAAGAGAAAATTTTCATCAGCGTTTATACTACATTTATTGACTTCCTCTTTCTTTTTTTTTTTTTATCATGGAAATCGCTCCCAGGGATCTATTCTCACTAGACTGAGAATTCTATTTCAAAGTTTTACAAAAATGGAACCAGAGATTAAATATCAGCCAAGCACTTTCCATGGATTATCTTTTTTATTAACAAGTCATCTATAAATATAAAAGCGAAAATGTATGTATGTGTGTATGTATGTATGTATGTATGTGTGTTCGCTTTTTCTGTATGTCTGCAAAAGGCTTTTTTCAGAGAAGCGGTCGGTCGTTTCACAACTTTTGTAAACTTTTTATATCACATATAAATCGTAATATCTCACAGTTAACAACGAAGCTCGCCTGTCTATTTAACTTGCTCGATTTCAGGAAGATAAATATTCAATATTTGTCGCTCGCCGCATGTGGGTTAGTCTTTTTCCTATAACATCTTGGGAAAATAAAATTCCCGCAGTCAAACTTGACCTCATTAACTCATGAAAACGGGCACCTGCCAAATCCAAGTAATATTAAATTAAATAAATTCAAACGTGTTTCCGTTAGCATCTCGCGGTGGGGCAATGGTTAACGTCGCACGTTTTTTTTTTTTTCACACTTTAATTTACAACTTTGCCTCACCGGTTCGGGTTCGATCCTCATACTTACTTTTATTTTTACCCCCCCCCCACACACACACACCTCCAAATACTCGGGCAACGCCGGGTACCCCTCGCTAGTCTCTCATAAATGCCAAACGGTCACTCTAGGTGAGTGGTGAAACAAACACTTTGAGGAGTGGAGACAATTGAAACTGAACAGAATTTGATTACTTAAAAGGACGGTTCAACAAGAATTTGTTTACATTGGACTTGAAAATGATCATACTGTAGTCAGCTAGGAAGCAGCCCTGTGCTAGTATACAAACAGGCAATTCTTGTAAATAATCTTTGCTTGTGAAAGTTCCGGTTAGAATGTAAATCACTCATTTCGTCGGAATCAGATGATTCTGTTGCTAGCATTGTTTTCCTGGTTTCCTTGAGATCGTTTTTGTTAAAATTCTTTCGAGAAAGGCAGCAGACGCTTACAGGAGCAACATCCTGAATGAAAACGTTCCTGTGGAACAAACTGGATTCGAACTTGGCACCCCCAGGTTGTCAGTCTGTGTCGTTTACCATTTAGCCACCGTCACCTGCCACATAGTTTGACAGGGGAAGAAATGAAAATTATTCAGTGGTTGTAGCTGGACGAGTTTTTGTTGTGGATATTTGCAGGAGGGAACCAGAGATCAGAGCTCATTTGTGCACTTACCATGGAAATAGGGATAGAGCAGAGAAAGACTAGTAGCGTCTATTCTGCGAGAAAGAGGTTGTAAGGAAGAGAAGCGGATGCTCCATTCCGTGCTAGATTTTCAAGGAGAGAATAATGAAAGGCTAGCAACGTCTGACTGGTTAATGATTTTATTTATCAAAAATAAACAATTACAACTAAAAATAAATATTCTTTTGCTGACGTATAATAAAACCATCTGTTCCCTAAAATTTCTCACTATCTGATTGCAGGTTGGGGGGAGGGGTTCTTTTTTTTTTTTTTTTTTTTTCTTTTGTCAGAATAAAAGTGTCATTTTCCTTTTTCTTTCTTTCTTTTTTTTTTTCTTTTTTTAAGATAATCATCTCCTGGACTTTAGGCTTAATTTATTTTTCTAACATTACCACCGTATGGTATGTATTCAGCATGAAAACAAATTGAAATAAAACTGATAGATGTTCCAGATCTCCAAGAATAAATGCCAAATCGAAAGAACAAATTTCAAAATGGCTAGTTTTACATAGTTATGTGTGGAGAATGAAAATCAGTAATTCTTTATAATTATCTCATGGCAATCTTGTCAGTCTGTCTGTCTGTCTGTCTGTCTGTCTCTATCTCTGTCTCCCTCTCTCTCTCTCTCTCTCTCTCTCTCTCTCTCTCTCTCTCTATATATATATATATATATATATATATATATATATATATATATATGTATGCTTAAAAAATAAATATCAAATCGGGGACAATTAATACATAGAAAAGAGTGGGGAAAAGAAAGGAGAGTTTATAAAACGTTATCTATAATATAAATCTCACCTGTCTGTCTGTCTGTCTGTCTGTCTGTCTGTATGTATGTATGTATGTATGTATATCTGCCTAAAACTTTCAACAGAGGCGACGGATTTTCATGAAATCAGTATCATTTGAAACTCGATCCTTCGGATGAAAAATATTGAAAAATTGGCCAAAAAACATTAATTCCTTCACTGGGCACTTTTCTACAGGGAGAGGTCGCCTTTTTCGCCGATATTTTCGAAAGTTATCGCCTCTTTTCGATTGTGTAGCCTTAATTTAAACCTCGTGTTGCCTGTGAATGTTAAACAGAGGAATTCGAATAATGAGCTCTCAGAATGTTAATTAGTTATAAATATCAGTGGTTGAGAAGGTTTCTTGTAATTGGAAAGAAGTTTAGTCTTAGTAACATTGGCGGTAAATGTATGAATTGTTTTGACATGTAATCATGATGCAGTGGTACCAATCTGGTTACAATCTACAGAGTGGAATGATAAAATTATCGCCCTAGAAAAGACGAAATGATTCGATTTCCAGTTGATGAAAACCGGTTTTCTTTTTTTTTTTTTTGTTGTTACAGACAATCTACTAGCTGGCCAATTGTGTACAAATCCCAAGAGCTCCAGAAGCCTTCTATCATGTCTGAAAGTGACACAATGTTCAACGAGCGAGATCGGAGATGTGCCGCTGTATAACTCATGCTCTCTACCAATCCAAGTTATGACAACAGGACCATTGCCAGCACCCTTAAAATGCATCGCTGGATTGCCACGAATAACAGGGACATGCCCAGTGTGATGAAAACTAAGTTTCCGGCCACGGTTATCATCTTTAGCGTGGTTTCAAGTGAGGTTACATCATGCCACCTAACATCTTTGAAGTCAGCTTGAAATTCAACACCAACATGTACCTGGATGTGCCGAAGAATGTGGTGATCCCTGGGTGTATCAGCAGGACTCAGCACCGGCCCACAAGTCCAAAGAGACCAAGGCTTGGCTTCAGAAGGAGTGCTACGACTTTGTACCCTTCTCTCACTGGCCCCTCTTCTGCCTTGACCTGAACCTGCTGGACTACTTTGTTTGGTCATATGTTGAGCACATCACCAGCATGACCTTGTTATATAGTTCATTATTAAAAGAGTGAGAGTCTTAGAGTCTTAGAGTTTTAGAGAGGGAGTCTTATTACAAGTGATGTTGTAAGAGAGAGACGTTGTTGATTTCTGTGTTTGTGTTATGACGGTATTCATATATATTAAATGTTCATACTTAGATGTGGAGAAGCTCTTTGAATGAGGAGATAGTGTTCAGACAGTCTTAGTGTTCATATTGTGTATGTAAGATGTGTATGTAAAGACATTTTATAACACAGATATATAGACATATAATAACAATTTTCACTTTACCTTTTGGTAGAATTACAACACAAAGACGACGTTTATAAAAACACATGATGGGTTTATTTCTTCTCACGACCGGCCGTGGTTTTCTGAGTCAAGAATTCAAAGCTTCACATTCTAAGTTTCAAAAGTGACCATCTCGCTTCTAGACGTTCGAATGTCCATGTCTGGACTGTCATCTCTCGTCCTCAGACTCTCTCTGACTCTCCCCTAGTTTCTTCCTCAGTTTCTCTCAAGTTTCTAACTATATCTAGAACTTCCCATTTTCCATGACGTCATACACATGTTAAAACATGTGTCTGCTTTCACGTGTTCTGGACATGCGTGTCCAAAACTTTTTCCTTTGTTTACAAAAGGAATTTTAACCTATATTCCCAGTAACCTATTTTTCCAATATGTTAAAAACATGTTTATTAAATTATCTTGTATAGTTGCATTCCTCAATTGAATTTTTCATAACAGAATTGACAGCGCACATTCTTTTCTTGAAACTATTTTATCTCTAAGCTAAACAATGGTTTGTTTTACATTCCATTTTCTAATTCTCCCTCATAATCTATTTCTAAACCTAATTTACGAGGTTCGAATTTCGTCTATTCTATTTCATTTTCATTTTAACTAAATCTCTCTATTTTTATACTCACATGAAAAGGGGACAGCCCTTATCATGTAACAACCTCCAACAACACCAAAGCCAGCCTGATCACTGCCATCCACTGAGTATCATAGAGATCTTACTGGCACTTGTGGAAAAGGCATGCTCCCAGTTCTGGACCCGTATCGAGGCGGTGATTAAGGCTGAAGGCAGCTACATTAAATAGATGTCAGCTCTGCTACATAATCAAGTTACTTGAATTGATTTTTTTCAATAAAACTTTTAAAATAAAGCTGTTGTGTTGTTTTTTTATTAGGGCGACACTTTTATCGTTCTACCCTGTAATTAGTCGTTTGATTGTCTTAGCTTTTTTAGATAATCAATGTTCTAGAAGTTTTTCTTTCATGTCTAACATGTTTGGTTAATTGCTGTATAAATTTTTTTATTTGCATGTATCTTTTATCATGTGGTGCAAGTGAGCTCCAACCTTTGGTGCCTCCTCCTAAGACATTTGCAGCAAGAACTCGTTTTTCTACCACATTGAAAACAGACTTGCCTTCCTTCATCCATGCCCATATAACTAGCATCAAGCAGAATTTCCATAGATAGAACTCTTTTGCAAGAGCTTCTCCTCTGTAAAACACATTACTATGAGACTGTTTCCTTGCTGATTACAAATTGGTTGTCTGCAAATGCAATATCAACAAAATGTTGGAAAAACCCAGCACATATGTAATAATCACTTCATGCTATTCTGGTGCAACCAGATCAGGTTGTCTGAAGATATTGGCTTTCTAAGACGAAATGCACCTAACATTGAGGCTTTTTGTTTGTTTTTTATTCCTTTTGGGAAACTTAATTATGTTCATCAAAACCAAAACCAAAAACAACAACCCACCTTTTCCCCCTTTTCCTTCTTCCCATTTTTCCTTTCTCTTTCTTTCTCCCCCACTTCCTTACTGGTTTCCTAACTTGAAATGTACCAAACATTAATACTGTAATCCTTTTCCCTCTCCCATTGCAAAGCTCGTGTTCCGCAGGGCAGGGAACAAAAACGATAAAATCCACTATCAAAACAAACAAACCAAACGCTACAAAATAGCGATTGAAGATACAAAGAACTTGAAGAATAAAAACCTTCTGCAAAATAACTGGATGCAACATGAATACTATTTCCAAAATAACTGGATTCGACATTAAACAATCTGGAAAGAGTTGATATGCCGTAAACCAAAACAACCAAACCAAACTGTACAAATAAATATTTGAAGATATAAAGAACGAAGCATAAAAACTGTTTTCAAAATAACTGGAGTCAGCATTAAATAATCTGGAAAGGGTTAATATGCCGTAAAAAAAAACCCAAACCAAACTCTACAAATAAATATTTTAAGATATAAAGAACTCGAAGCATAAAAACTGTTTCCAAAATAACTGAATTCGGTATTAAATTACCCAAAAAACAAAAAACAAAAACAACTGTAAAATTTTACAGCCATAAAACAAAACAACCAACCAAATCTTCATACTATTAAGTTGTCTCCCTTGGCTCTAGATAAAAGGAGTCCTGTTCTTTGTGTTAAGTTTTTAGAGTGATCTCCTTTTCTTGTTATTGCAGTTTCATTTGACTAGAAGATCAAGATGGAGGTTTAGTTAAGACCGGGTGTCCGTGAAAGAAATTACTAAGGAGTGAATCAACAAATACCATTGATCAATATCAGGACTTGCTATTATTTATCTTCCCAGAAGGCGAAACAAAAGTCAAGTGTTGTTTTGCAAAGTCAGCGCACTAGGATAAATGCACCCTGGCCTACAAAAAATGCTTGAGCAGCCCTGTTGGCATTCCGCAATAGGTTAATGTGTCCTCTGATTAGCAATAAACTTATCTCCTTCTCAGAGAGAAGTGGTTTGTAGTATAGAACACGATGACTACAGTGTTATCAGTCGCATGTATATCCTCTTTAGGGGAGATAACGACATTAGGTTTTTGCTCCCAAGTATCAGCACGCATTGAATGCTGGGTTTTGCAGGGAGGTGCCAACGCCCTCCTATATACAGCAACTCGTATTCTCAAATTAGTCACCCATTTGGCACTGATCAGGCTCAACATTGCTTAACTTTAGTGATTTAGTGAGAACCGGTGTGTCTTCAGTGATTTAGTGAAAACCGGTGTTTATGTTGGTTTGATAACATATAGCAAATTTCTGAATTTTTGAGATGAGGGTTGATAATGTGGATCATTCAGACTATTGTTCTCATCTGGAATGTTATTCTCACAATATTTTTGATGATGTAACCTCCAATCTTCAACTTTCTTGGTGATTATTAATAAACAAAATCGGAGAGAAGGTATAGCCTGGGAGAGTGAACTCCATAGGACTGCACAGAACTATAGCTCAGCTCAACATCAACAAGGCTACTGTGGATTTCCTCACTTTACAGCTGACAATCACTTCCGTCTCTAACTCTTATCCTCAAGTGGCTTTTGGCCTTGATAAGTGGTGACTCAATAAAAATAAACCTGAGGTAGGATTTGAACCAAGCACAGCTGATTACGTAATTTTAGTCTATTTGACCAATCACGCACGGTTTTAATGTTTTCATGCATTTTAACCTAGAAGAGAATTTTGCATTCATTTTTTTTTTGCAGACTGTTATCCTTATCTTCATCCTCATCTTCAGGACCCGTGGCACAGTGGATAGAGGCGTTGAATCTCTACGGTTCCAGGTGAGCATTGTCTGAAGGTAGCAGTTTCAATCCTACCCAAACAGGCCAATGGATTAGTTGGTGAAGATGTGGTGAGACAACAACAACTATGGAAGGCAGTAATTACTGGGGATAAGTTACAAGACTCAACATTCCTATCCTGTCATGATTAATCACCTGAAGGCAAAAAGATGAGTTGGCCGAAACGTGATGAAACAACAACAACAACAATGAAGATGAGGATAACAGTCCGCAAGAAGAATGAATGCACAAATTATAAATTCTCATCTCAAAGGATTAAAAAAAAAAACAAAAAAAAAAAATAGGAAAGAATTATTTGAATTAAATCAAAATGATCTGGTATCATTGATCGGCAAATGAGATTATGGGACATTTTATGGGAAGGTTTGGTTTAGAATTTCAAAGCGCAAAGGCATTCGTATTTGATTTATTGTTTACGTTTTCTGTTTATCTCTTTAATCAGCCGATTCAAAAACGGATTTAATGTTTGGCTCTGGCAGCACTCAATATTTCAAAGAAACGCTGCATTTAAGTAAGAAGAAGAAGAAAATGTAAGCTAACAGAAAAACGAAAAGACAATCATCTCAAAAATGTATATTATCTATCAGCTTTTAAGGCATCACCACATTATCAAGGTCAAGAGGCCACTCAAGGATAAGGGTTAAAGAGTGTACAGTATAAATTGGACAATATAGTAATCATTAGTAATAAAAATTCGGTAAATTTGTTAACTTATATGGAACGGCTCATCAAGAACTTGTTTACGTTAGACTTGAAGACAACCATATTGTAGTCAGCCGGAAAGCAGGAAAACGGAAGACAATTCCACAGGCGTGCAGTTCTAAGAAAGAAGCTTTGTTCATGGAATCTACGTTTAGGTTTAGGCACAGATAAAGAGTGGGGGGAATTATTGATAGTGTTTTCAGTTAGACAAGTGTTTCTTGTGAAAGTTTGGCGAGGGGGGACCATAGACTGAAGCTCAGTCGAACACTTTCCATGAAAATAATGATACATCAGAGACAAACTCGCAACATCTCTTCTGTGAGATAGAGGTTGCAGGGAACGTTAAGCAACATTGAGCCTGGTCAGTACTGAAATGGGTGACCATTTGATAATACTAGGTGCTGTATACTCTCTGCATTGTTTTCAGTCGTTCTTCCGTGGCCAGCCACCAAAGATCAAAGTGTAGTATAAAGTGTAGTATCTGTTCTGACAGATGCTGCACTAAGAGACCATTGTCCTTGAGGCAATCAGTTTCTGGTCTATGTAGGGGCAACCCTATATACCAATAGGCAGTACTACCAGCTTTTCCTCCCCTCCTCTCGGGGGAGCTGGTCCCTCTTTCCCCTCTCCACATTAAAAAACGGTCTTGTGCCTAATTTGCTCAGTGAGGAAGCAAATAAATACCCAGTCGTCTTGGATTTGTTCTTGCCACTAGAATCAGGCAGTGCCGACTCTAGATAGGTATGGTAGGGATTGTGAAACCCTTGCTTCACAATTACATACTGTCACCTTTACAGGGGGTATCCATTGTCTCTCAAAATTGAATGGAGGGCATGATGGTGATGAACATCATAGAGACAAAAGAGACTCCCTGCAATCCTCAAGGTGTTTTCCTCACCATCCATATGACACAAACTCAGTGACCCTTATCGTTGAATGGCCTTTAGTCCTTGATGAAGAATATCTCGTTAGTAAAATAAAAATTGTGCAGTATACCTGATATTTACTACCCTTTCACTACAGACACATACTTGCCTCCCTTTTTCTTCTCTTTCTGATGACATCGCCAACTTTGGCTATTTCACTTACTCTCACTGAGGATGCTGGTCCAAACTGGTGAAAACGTTATACTTATTGGACCTATATCAACAACTTCGAATCCAACATAAAAAAGATAATCAGGAAAATGGAAAAAAAATGGAAAAACAGCTTTCTGTTCTCTTTAATGTATGTATTTTACGATAATTCTTTCACACAAAGGATTGCATTTTCTTCATTATGGACTTTAACTGAATACAACTTCATTAATTCTTTGATTTTTTAATTTTTCATGAAGTTTTTGCACGATGATATGATCCATTCACAATTGGATTCCAAATTCCTTATTTTGGTTTTAATTGATTAGTCATTTAGTTAATTGATTGATTTTTTTTAATTGGTTAGTTATTTAGTTAATTGATTGATTTTTATTTTTTTGATTGGTAATTATTTAGTTAATTGATTGATTTTTTTATCTGTTATTCTATTGAAAATGCCCTTTAGATAAAACAAAACGTTTCTTATATATATATATATATATATATATATATATATATATATATATATATATATATATATATATATATATATATATATATATATATATATTAGCGGGGGGGGGCTTTGTCAAGGCGTAAAATACGCTTAAATATGATATTTTAATTTGTCCATATTTCGTGTATATTATTATTATAGTTATGATTTTTTAGTTAAATATGAAGACAACGAAAGAATGTCTCATTTCAACATTTAAGAAACAACTTTATTTGTCATCTTTGTTAGTAGCGTTGTATATAAGAGAGAAACAGGTTAGTAGCTTAAAGTGTTCTTGTGTGTAGTGATAGATTTAATATTATACCAGCTTGTTGAAGGAGAGAATAGTTCAGTGTACATGTGTTATAGTCAGTAGCAGTTGGGACAAAGGATTAGACAGTCCTCAGACATAGATTAGATAGGCTGATTAACGGAGAAAGAAAGAGAAAAATATTCAATGTGTTTACATGTTATAATGGGTAGGAGGAGTGTGTGTCTAGTTGATGTATCAACATGAGCAGTCCTGGAGCATGATAAAGAAAGTTTGTGTGTGTAGCAACTGTGGACAAAGAATTAAAGAGTCCCATAGAATGAGAAAGAAAGATGGGTGTAAAGCTAGCTATGTTGGCTTGTGGTACTCACGTTAGCCTGGGATCAAAGAGCTCAGGCGGTGTCTGCTGTCAGCCAGCAGGGAGAGAGAGAGAGAGAGAGAGAGAGAGAGAGAGAGAGAGAGAGAGAGAGAGAGAGAGTGAGAGAGAGAGAGAGAGAGTGTTGTCGGTTTCACCTTTTATACACCAGGTCATGTGACTGAGTACTGGCTTGTCATTGGACAAGCCAGGAAGATGGACATGAGTCAACTTTTTAATATATATATATATATATATATGTGCACATAAAGTTATGAACAGTACATAGGGCCCGAGCAAAGCTGGGCCAAACTACTAGTAATAAATATTTATTGATTTTTAACTACCAGTAAAAATAAAACCTATAGATCACCCCACCCCCCGACTAGGGGTTTTTACGTTTGAAAAAATATATGCACATTCAACGAGCCGTGAGATTTTGCCCTTGTCTGTTATATAATAGCAATTTTCGACTGCATCTGTTCTGAGGAAATGTGTATGGATATATATACCTGGTTGTATTTATGTAGATGTGGGTACATATTACTGATGGGACGATTCCAATATTTTTTCCAATTCCAATACAATTACCGATTCCATGCTAAATTCCTGATTCCGATACAATTCCCAGTTTCGATTCCGATTCTTTACAAATCTCTAAATATTTAACTATAAAGTTGTTATTTTGTTCGTGATTATTGTAAAAACACATGTTGAATGTGCATATATTTTCTCAAACGTAAAAACCCCTAGTCGGGGTGGGGGGTGGAGGACTGATCTATAGATTTTATTTTTACTGGTAGTTAAAAATCAATAAATATTTATTACTAGCAGTTTGGCCCAGCTTTGCTCGGGCCCTATATACTGTTCATAACTTTATGTGCATATGTATATATATATTAAAAAGTTTGACTCATGTCCAGATAACCTATATCTAAAATTTCAGGTGTTTAGACTCAAAATTGGCGGTAGAGTCTAAAAAGATCAACTCTTTCAACTTTGACCTCTTGGCAGCCAAATCTTTGTAAAAAAAAAAAACTGATTAAAAAGCTTGCTGCATATCTGAATACCATTTATGTAAAATTTCAAATGTTTAGACCCAAAATTTGCTGAATAGTTTGCTAGAGACCACAAAGGTCAAATCTTTTGAACTTTGGCTAGTTGGTAGCCAAAATTTCAGCCAAAAACCGATTAAAAAGCTTGCCCTATGTCTGAATATGCTTTATGTAAAATTTCAAATGTTTAGACCAAAAATTGTCTGATTTTTCCAATTTCGATTCTAATTAATAGTCCCATGACTATTACATATACATACCTCCATCTAAAAAATCAGTTCCTCAAAGAAAACAACTTTGCACCAGTCTTATATCCCCTTACAAATATTGAATCTCCTCTTATCAGTATTAATTGATTTAATGTAATCTTACACAGATTAAATACAACATAGAATGTTACTAAACCTTGTATCTAGAATCCCTATTCTAATTTTGATCAAAATCCATGACATGATTCTGATTCTAGAAAATGTCTAAGATTTAAGACTTAATCTTTAGGAGTCTTAAGAAGAAATTGAAATTCAGGGGAATTTTTGCTTAACTGGAATTTAATGAACACATTTAATGCAAATCTGAAATATTTAAATTTTCAAATGGGTAGTTGTGCCAAAATTATATCCCTTAAAAACTCTTTAACATACTCCCCAAAATCTGAAATTTGGAGAATATTTATTAGTTAGTTGATTGTTGCAACTTAACAAATTAGAAGGATTGTAACGTTACACACGGGACACACATGTTGTATGCAGCCTATGTCACAAAAGAGACCACGACAAAGAACAACTCTACTCCTACGACATTTATTTCCTCATTCTTCTGCCACGCATGACTTATTACAGCTGTGACGTTTCTAACGTAATCTCTCTCCGTTTTATATTTTTTTTCCTTTTTCTTCCCGTGATGCCATTTTTTGAACATGACTTGGTATTTACATATGCGCGTCCACACTCTATTAAAGTATCTGACTTTTTATACAGGGCTTTCCACCCCCATTTTGCCCCCCCCCCCACTTTGCATAAAACTAAATTAAACTACATACAATCTTTGGCCAAGATCAAAGTGTAGTATCTGTTCTTCAGATGCTGCAGTGCTGAGTGCTGCACTGCTGCACTTCCATTTCTTGTTCTCTTTCGGTGGAGGAGCAGTGCTTCACGACTGAGACAATTTTTTTATTTTTGTACCTTTTCTCCACGTTAAAAAACGACCCTTGTGTCTAACTCTGTCCCGTGGGAAGGCATTGTAAATAAGTACATACAATCCGCATTAATCACTGTAATGTCCTACTTGTAAATATTATGTTAATAAAAGGGAGATAACCGAATGCCACAGGAGTTACGGCCCCTGGAGCATTCGGGTTCTGAATCACTCTGGATTTTACCATAGCTCGGAGCATGTGCTTGTTTCCTCTCTCTCTCTCTCTCTCTCTCTCTCTCTCTCTCTCTCTCTCTCTCTCTCTCTCTCCATAATTTATATTCATCTTAACATACCTACCGTGGTAATAATCGATATTTAGCCAATATCGATTACCTCTCTGCTAAACATCACAATCACTCTTACACTTAGTAGGTGTGTTACAAAATTCATAATGATCGGTTAAAAGTATTTAGGGGGTATAATATGCGTACAACTGCCTATTGTAAAATAAAATTCATCAGATTTTTGATTTATAGTCATAAGGCACCAATTCGCACTATTAACACAAACCAAGTACTTTCTCGTTCCTCTTTCTTTCAGTTCTTTTAAACTGTTGCGGACCAGGATATATAAATCCCACTCCCGTTACAAGAGAATAATGAAACGAATGGAATTGAAGGAAACAAAGACTCAATTGATGGATAAGATAAACGTGTCGTTTATTTACTGTTGAAAGAATGAATGTTTTAGATATAACATGTGTTCATAGAGGACTGGTATTGTAGAAGGAAAAAAGAAATGTGTTTTCATCTCAAGTTCATGTCACTATCGTTTGTTCGCGTGTGGGAAAAGAAGTGAGTGATGTAGTGGAAAATGGGATGATAGTCCAGCGTGTAGACAAAGAAGAAGATAGAGGGTTGACGTCAGTTAGCAGTCAGCTACGCGAAGGTGTTCTCAGGGAACAGTAGTAGATAGAGAGAGAAAGAGTGAGAATGCGTACGTACGGTCTGTTAGCTTTTTGTCCCACATAGTAGTAAAATGGCGTGAGGTACGCGCGGTCGGTCCGTAGACTGACCAGCTCGAAAGCTGGACCTAAAAAGGAGGAGCTGCTTATTGCTCTTTCTTTTATACTCGTTTCCGAAGTGTGTGTCTTTTGCGCATGTGTGGATTTCCTTTGAAAGGAAGTGACGTCGTCCATCTGTGTGCGTACGTGTGCGCATGTGTGAGTACATGTGTGTATGTTAGCATGTGTGTATATACACGTGAATGTGAGTGTATGTATGCGAACGTGAATATATGTACATGTGTGGACGTGTGCGCGTATGTTTGTGTGTGCGTATGTATATGACAAGTAATATAGCTTGAGATGTGAACACGTGTGTTTTTGTGTGAGACTTGAAAAGGCTCGCGCAAAGCACATATACAGCATCTGTTCTTTCACACTAGAAAGATCGATATTTTTTTAAGTTGTCATTATTGTCTACCTCTGAATTCAAAAGAAAAAAATGCTTCTCACAAATAATGCTCCTTTCTTTTATTAAAGCTTTAGCAGAACCTCTCTCACTGATGAGAAATTTACATATCTACCTTGAAGTCTTGATTCAAACTGATTTATATTACATATGAATCAAGATTTCAGTGGGACCTTAATATTGCACATGTGCAGTGATGTGTTTATATAAATCCCTGAGTTTAGAGGTGCTTGTTTTTGGCAACCAAATCAAAACTCGTCTATATATTAATATGATGCCATGTCTGTTATTTTCTGTGTCACGCTTACATCCGAGTTGTTTAATTGTTATGTACTTCAATTTCTTGTAATAAATAATTTTACCAAGAATTCTTCATAAGTTTTGGTTTGGGTTTCGATTATAGCTAATGGCACTCTAATAATCTATTTTTTAAAAATAATTTTATCAAGAATTCTTCATAAGTCTTGGTTTCGGTTTCGGTTTCGATTTTAGCTGATGGTGCCTTAGTAATCTATTTTTTTTATAACATAACTTTATCAAGCATTCTTCATTAGTTTTGGTTTTGGTTTCGATTATAGCTGAAGGAACTAAAGTTATGTATCTATATCTATCTATCTATCTATCTATCTATCTATATATATATATATATATATATATATATATATATATATATATATATATATATATATATGCCGTTAGCCTCTCTCTGCTTCTGTGACGCATGTGCATTTCATTTTTGTGCCGATGTTGATGAGGTTAACATTGCCTTTTGTCTACGTAGTTTTAGCACAAAAAACATACAGTAGAATAATCTTGATATAAACTGTAAGGTCAACAGCTTTGTAATAATTTTTAATAAAAAAATTGTCAAATAAAAGAAAAACAAAGCTCTTCTATAAACAACAACATGTATTTTTTAAGTGACTTACACAGTTGGGTGCAGGTTGCCAAAAGTTAAAACAGTGTCACAGTGGAAGCAGTAATAATAAAGTAAGAAGCCTTAGAGCAGTATAGCTTCCAGTGGAGAATTACTTGGATATCAAGTTAATGGGGACAGGAAAGAAAATGTCTTTCTTTATTATTGCCTGGAAGCTCTCTATGATTGCTGTATAATTCCTTAATGGTCTGGAAGTAATCCTTCAAAGGTCCAACTGAAATGAATACGTTTGATTAGTCATCATGTGACCAAACCACCTTACAGGGGTTGCTCTCCATAAGAAGAAAGAAATGTTGATGTTTATGACTGCTGTAAACACATATTCGACCCTATGGCCTCGGTGGTTATAAAAAAGGATGGGAGGTGAGGAAAGGATGCCATAGAGGCCACAACCAAGAATACATGAGATGAATAACGTTGAAAGTGTGTAGATTCTGACTCCATATAATTAAAGACAGACGAATATTGAAGGTTGAGAACCGACTTTATTCACTGCCAACAATTTGTATTAGGAGGGGCAATAGGATATATATGTGGTTGGGGACTGCTTGTGAACTCCAAATTCCCAAGAAACTTCAATGAATACACTAAATATGGACTGATCTCGTGAAGGTTGCCAACATCCCTAAATGAAAGTGTTTCTGTCGAATGGACTCGACTTGAATGGCACATCCACTTAGCCACTGTTACCTCCCTAATACTGACGCTCATGGTTCTGGTTGTGGTGGTGGTGGTGGTGGTGGTGGTGAGGGATGATTTTTCATCTACAAAATATCAATATCAATTGTGAAAAACAAAAGCCTTTTCAAAATCCAGTAGAAGTTTGCGTGTCGACCTGATAATTCTTGTGATTTTACCTTTTATCTTGAAGAAGCTTTCAAATGTCTTTCTGATGGTGACTGAGATAGCCAATGAAAGTTAGAATCTGAGTAGCTTCTTAGATCAAATCTCGTTATTTATTATAACCAAATGAAATCTCAAGGATCATATTTCGTACTATTACTGTCGGCGTGAAAGTTGTGAAGACTATCAATTTGTTGCGATAAGGAAATGTTGCCGTCAATGATGTATAGTAGATACTACCTGGCGTTGCCCTGGAATGTTTTTTTTTTTTTTTTTAACTTTCTATTTCGTTTCACTCATTTTTATTTTTTTAATGTTACCGATTTTTTGTTTACCAAATTAAATTTTTTTTAAATATGATTTTAGAAGTTAAATTCAATTATTGCAGTATCTTTTTCGTCATTAAATTATGAATTGAACTAAACTGTTATAAAACAAAAAACAACAACAAAAAAAAAGGATTTTAGTGAGGTAATAGCAGATCATAAACCGATTTCGAAAGCTAGTAGATGACCTTTTCTCTAATACTTCTTTCTCACAGAAGAGACTGGTAGTCTTTTTCTATTATATTTTTATTTTCATGGTAGGTGTTTGATTGCACTCTGATCTATGGTCTCTTCGTCCTTATAAAACATTCACAACAAAAACTTGTCTAGCTACAACCACTGCCAATAATTTTCCTTTATAAAGTGGTGGTGTTTTTGAGAGTGTCGAGAAAGGAGACAGACATTTTGCTGTGTTTGACATGCATATCTAATTTGAATAAAGAAAGGGTCACCAAAGTTCAAAAGGAAAACACCAACCTCTTCACGTACCACAGGGCTCTCTGGACAAATTTATTTTTAGTTGACCTTTGACAACTAAATATTTTCGTTTACTAGCCAAATAGAAAAGTTACTAGCCAAATCCATGTGATTTTTGGAATATGACATCTTCATTCTGTGACGATTTTGTACATAATAAAGTTTTTTTTTTGTATTTTTTTTAAATAAGTGTAATTCTAAATATACAATAAATTTTATGTTGATACTTGAAAGTATAAACATTCTAATTACTTCAGATATTTTTTTTAAACAGCCTTCGTTAAAAAAAAAAGAGTGTATTGTTCTATTAAACTTTTATTGTTTAAATAATTTAACTTTGTTCGTTTTATAAAAAAAATAAAAAGTTGAAAAGATATTTTTCCCTCAGTAGTGAGCTTTGGAAGATTGTCAGGGAAAAAAATACAATCGTCAAAAGATAAGCGTTTCATTATTTCTAGTCGCCACTTTGAACAATCACTTGCAAATGCGACTATTTCAGCCGCAATGTAGAGACCTGTACCATTAACATGAATACGTCTTTTATGTAACTGGAAGAAGATTACAGGAATATGAACAGCTAAATTGATTTGCTAGATCGGCAGACGTTGTAATAGAAATGTATTATACTGTGGTAGGTGGCCGTGATTATACTTCCTGTTGATCTTGAGTTTATTCCTGCCTCTCATCCCTATGGCAATAATAACGTGAGGCGAGAGGAAATGCCACGTCCGTCTACCTTGAAGTCTTGATTCAAACTGATTTATATTACATATGAATCAAGATTTCAGTGGGACCTTAATATTCCACATGTGCAGTGATGTGTTTATATAAATCCCTGAGTTTAGAGGTGCTTGTTTTTGGCAACCAAATCAAAACTCGTCTATATATTAATACGATGGCATGTCTGTTATTTTCTGTGTCACGCTTACATCCGAGTTGTTTAATTGTTATGTACTTCAATTTCTTGTAATAAATAATTTTACCAAGAATTCCTCATAAGTTTTGGTTTGGGTTTCAATTATAGCTAATGGCACTCTAATAATCTATTTTTTAAAAATAATTTTATCAAGAATTCTTCATAAGTCTTGGTTTCGGTTTCGGTTTCGATTTTAGCTGATGGTACCTTAGTAATCTATTTTTTTATAAAATAACTATATCAAGCATTCTTCATAAGCTTTGGTTTTGGTTTCGATTATAGCTGAAGGAACTAAAGTTATCTATCTATCTATCTATCTATCTATCTATCTATCTATCTATATATATATATATATATATATATATATATATATATATACTAGCAAAAGTACCCGTCGTTCACTGGGTTCAAAAACAGCCTACAGAAAATGGACTCTGATTTATGAAAAGGTTATGAAAAGGAAGGGTTGTAAATTTGGGTTGAATTTGGGGGGGGGGTATCAAAACCAAAGCAAAATATGATGAAAGTAAAAATAAAATAGATAAACCCTATAATTTATTATAACATACCTGTTCACACTGAAACACTTATCACAATATTCTGTGGATCTATATTAAAAAACCTAGTTAAACTTTGTGACATATTACCATTCTATGGAGGTCATGTGCAAACGAACATCCCATAATTTTATTATACCATATTTCTTCAAACAGAAACATAATTATCAAAGTATACTTACACAGATAGATATGAAAAGTCTTTATTAAAGTTTGTGCCTATTTCCATTCTATGGAGGCCAGGCGCGAACGCAGACTCCACAATTTTATTATACCATCCCTATTTAAGTTAAAACATACTTATCAAAGTATTATTATATACATCTATATCAAAAACACTTGTAAACGTTTTTTTTTTTAATTTTAAAATTTTTTATTTCCATACTTTGTAGACCAGGCGCGAACGCAGACCCCACAATTGTAATGAACCACTGTTCTGCCAGATCAAACATACCCATTCCTGTGTCTCGATACATCTTCTATCATTATATGTAATCAGTTTTTTAAAATAGTCAACTATATAGGAGCCTATTCGTGACCACACACACACACACACACACACACACACACACACACACAGACATTCAGCTTTATATTATATATATATATATATATATATATATATATATATATATATATATATATATTCATAAGTTTGGGATTCGGTTTTGACTGAAGCTGATGACCCAAGTCATATGGATATATTTTTTATTTTTTTTATATTTATAACATATAAAAATCGATAGAACATTAACTCTATAATAATATATACGAAATCTGCAAGAATTAAAATATCATATTTAAGCGTATATTACAACCTGGCTATGCTAGGCGCCCCTGATAGTTTGGATAAATACTTTTGCAGTTTTAACAAAAAAGCTACAATAATATCAGAGTGTCTCCATTTACGCTAAATATATGCAGAACGCCAACATCAATATATTACACATGAATCAGTCCCTTGCGGAATTTTCACAGGTCCCGCTAGTTATTATGAAAGTGGTTGCATGTATAAAAGTAAACAGATATTTTATCATGTCATTGCTATAACCTAAAACTAACCATAACGCTCATGGACAAAGTGGAAGACAATATTATGGTGATGCTTCTCAGCTAACTACAACATGGTCATTTTCAAGTCTAATGTTAGCAAATTCTTGTTGAGTCGTCCTTTTAAATAATCAAATTCTATTCAGTTTCAATCATCGTCACCACTACTCAATGTGTGTTTTTTAGTTTTTTTTTGTTTTTTTTTTACTCACATTCACGTCTGACAAAGCATATCGTCACTTGGATGTAAGGGGCTACTATTTGAGACCATGCCTAGGAAAGATCAAGAAAATGTTCATTTACATTACATTTAAACGTCTGCATATCAGTACAGTCAGGGAAGCAGGTAGCAGGAAGGGAATTCCAAAGTGTAGCTGTTCAAGGGAAGAAACTATTAGAGTAGAAAGATTTCTGGAATTTAGGGACCTTAACAGTGAAGGGGTGAGATTTTGTTGCTAAGCAGGTTTGTTGGAGATACGTACGTCGAGGGGGTACAAATGCAATGAGTTTATCAGAGCACATTCCATTAAAATATTTGTAAAACAGGCACAGAGATGCAACATTGCAGTGATGGGACAGGGGCTGGAGCTTTGTTGATAAAATGGCACCTATTAGATTGAAAACTCCTTTTTGGACCTTATCCAAGAGGGAGAAGCTAATAGTAGATGCACCAGCCCAGATGTGTCAACAATACTCCACGTTATTTCACTTTCTGCCTAATAACTCCTATCCTCGAGTGGGCTTTTGAGCTCTGATAAGTGGTGACTCGTTTGTACAAAAAATATTTTGTCTGACTATCAATGTCTAAAAATATTGGATGTAAAACGCTTCCAAAACTTTCAATCTTTTAATATATGAGGATTTGATAAGAATTTTAAAGCCAGCTTCCAAATGATTTTTCTATTCGACAGTTTTAAATTCCATTCAAATGTTGAAGGGTCACACTGAAGGAAACAAACGCCTTTAGTATAACGATAGATTCTTTAAATTTATCTTTTAAAATTTCCTTTCTCTCGAGTATTTCCCAAATTCTGGGTTTTTTTTTTCTCTTCTCAAAATATTGACTCACATTGCCTAATTATTTCTTTATCCAGAATAAGAATCTCCAACATGCGCCCCTTTAATCTATCTGGCTGCAGTACAGTCGAAACTGTAATGGAAAAAGTAATAGACAAGAATGATAATGACAACTCATACGAATAATAAATTAATATTTATTTAATAAGATATATATAGAATAAGAGACATTGAAATGGAGTTTCATTCTATATTTCAAAGTAACTTTATTTGTCATCTTTGTTAGTAGCGTGAACAATGAGGAAACAGGTTAGTAGGTGGAAGTGTTCTTGTGTAAAGATAGGTTTAATATATATTGTCAGCTTGTTGAGGGAAGAGCAGCTGAGTTCACACATGCCTGCAGAAAGCAGTCGTCAGGAGAAGGAGGCCAGTTAAAGGAGAAAGAAAGAGCGTGTTGTAGTCGGTGTGTGTGTGTCGGTGTATTCACAAGAGCAGTTGTGTAGCATGACAAACAAAGTTTGTTTGGATATCGCCGCACGTGGAAACAAATGTGAGTTTGAAGAGAGCCATGTTGGCTTGTTGTACTCACGTTCGGCCTGAGGCCAAAGCCTCAGGTTAATATCGGGGAGCCAGGGAGAAAGAGGGGTAAGAGTTTCAGATTTCGCCTTTTATGTACTTGGTCACATGATTGAGAGCTGGCTTGCGATTGGACAAGCCAGGGAGAAAATGGATTTCAAATCTCGAGCCACGAGAATTAGCTCCTGCTTGTGATTGTAGCAAGTTTCGGCTGCTACAAATACTATGTGACACTAGCTGAACGAGAAAAGATAACCAAGTGTCAGGACCTCAAGAATGATTTAAACATGACATGGTCTCTGAAAGAAATAGACATTATACCGTTTGTGATAAGTGCAACTGGTCGAGTGAAAAAGAATTTTAAGAAGTACCTGGAAACAATCCCTGGAAGACCAAGCTCTAATGAAATACAGATTGCAGCCATAAAGGGAACAACATCTTTTCTAAAAGAAAGCCCTCGGATATAAATCCCAATCATAATGAAATCAAGTGTTAGCTATGGGAGGAGTTAACTCCCTTGATCTCTTCAAAAATCTATCAAGTAAAATAAATAAAAACAAAAAGCGAGTTTTCTTATGTAATAGCCCTATCTGCTTTTAACCAATGAGACGAAAGCTATCTCCTCCTTCTAAGATTATTGTCAATTTTACAAAAAATAACTTTGTATATTGAAATCCACACATGGACGAAAAGAACTTTGCGGCTGATACAAGCACTCTTCTCAATAAATTTATTTGTAAATAAAATTTCTAAAATAATAAATTTGAAACAAAAGTTCAGATGTATACCCTCTAAAAAGCAAAGTAAAATTATAGTTCCGGCCATTGACAGACAAAAAAAATGAAAACAATTTATGAAGTTTTTGAAGACATTCACTGAGCATTTTAATAGACTAGAATTTGGGACCATATAGCTGCAAATTCTAGTATATATTAAATTGTTTTTTATATGAATATGTAATTAAAGCCAAATAAATTGTTTCAACAATTAAAATAATTTCCAACACTATTGATAATATTTATCCATTCATTTTATCAATTATTTTTGAAAAAAGAGGGCGTATTTTTTTAGAGAGGGTATCGCCATTGGAGAGTCCCATCCGTGCAAGAAAATTTGTTTTTTTAGATGGATGGGGGTCATTTTTATTTCTATTTGAAAAAAAATAAAAATTTTCCTTACACGGATGTGACTCTCTAATGGCTACGCGCCCCCCAACCCCCAAATAATTTTCATTAAGTTCCAGTAAGCTACAAAATAAAAATAAAAATAAATTCTCCCACGTGACGTGTTTTTGTCGAGCGTTGCCAATATGGGGGATCGATTTACTAAAATGTTCTAATTAAAAACTAAGTATCTCTTTAAAATGTCTGAATATGGAGTGTTTTTGCTTTTAGTTTTTGATAAGCTAGTAAATTAGCATCCAATCGATAATAATTTGCTAGAAAATTACAAAACTCAAAAAAAAAAAAAAAAAAAATTATAAGGGGTGTGTGCATTGTTCACGCCCACCAAACATTCTTCGGAACAGAAAAAGATGACTAGGCACATCTGCAATAATTGTTGGCACTTTTGCGTTTTCTCACACCACATGTAGATAAACATGACTGAGCAAGATCACACGATGTAACAACTGCTGGCAGAGTTACCCTTTGGTGAAATATTAGTCGTGGTAGTCCATCCATGTGGATGACGATGTCTTCTTCATTTATTTACTTATTTTTTAAATTTTTTTTATTTTATTTTATTTTTTTTTAATTGACTCTGTGACTCTGTTGATGACTGACGCCCGGTGTGTGATCTACACTGATTTGCATAGATAGAGCACAGGAAGACAGAATTGGAGTTTTGATGGTGAGTAGCTGCCGCTTGTCAGTATCTCAGTGTGTGACACTCCACTCACACATGTCGCTCATGCTCGTTGTTTAAGAAGGCCATCCCACTATCATATGTGGAGCGCCAAGTATTTCTATTCGCTGCCAAAGTCTCCAAAAGATTGAAGGAGATATTGCAGCGCTTGATGCAGTCTATGTAGCGTTTCTTCAGGCAGTTGACATTTCGTCGGCCATGAGTGAGCTGACCAAAGAGAATTCTCCGAGGTAGTCTGTTTGAGGGCATCCTGATGACGTGGTCCAACCATCAAAGTTTATGACGGATAAGGAGTGACTCTAGAGGGGCAACTCCAGCTCTCTTGTGAATTTTTTTCTCCCTTTTTTTTTTTTACATTTTTCTTAAATTGTTTCTGCTAGGGGATGGGACATCCAACCAGATGTCTGACATTTACCCCTATTTTAGTGAGTCCAACCAAGAGATCTTTTCAGGATTCTAGCCGTCCCTTTCAGTGCAATCGTTTGTATTTCACTTGCACTTGGTTCACCGGGTATGCTTGCTATGTACTTTTTAAAGTTCTTTTTCATAAGCCCAGTTGCTCCTATGATGACTGGTATAATTGAAACGTCTTTTAATTTCCAATTTCGTTTCATATCATACATAAGTCCTTGATACTTTGTTATCTTTTCCCTCTCAACTCTGTTAAGCCCTGTATTATTGGGTACACTGACCTCTATTATGGTCGCTTTTTTGTTTGCTCTGTCCCAAATCACTATATCTGGTTCTGAATGGGACACCTTGTGCCATCAATGGAGGCCGAGAATCTGCTATAGTCGTCTGATGTGAAATGATTCTAACAGCCTGATATGATGGCGATATGGAGCTCATGCCGTGGAACCATACAGGAGGGTGGGTATGACGATTGTGATGAATTATGGTCCTCAACTATACTGGCAACTGCATTTCTTAGAACTTTTTGCATTCTTGCTGACGATTGGCGGGAAACATGAAATATATTACAATTTTACTAGACATACATTACAGTCCAATTTTAGGAATTAAACAAATAAAGGTTAATTAATTAAAAGTGAAAAATACAGTTTAATGTAAGATTATCAAAGTAACCTTGGTTAACGTTAATCTCTCAAGAAAAATATTTTTGCTGATTTACCTTAGGCGCCCATACAGGAGAATCCTGACAAGTTCAATCCATCCTACTTTTATGACCATCATTTATTGATGGCAGTGGTTGTGATGTAGCAATCATAAATAAAAAATTATTTTCTCATACGAAGGACTATCCCTGCTAGGTGATTGGACTACACAATGACCAATCAGCTTGCAGAGCTCATCAATTTAATCTGTTCCTTGAAAAACTACTTCATTGTTCATTTCCTGTCCATTGGAAGCTTCAGCAGTGACTATCTTCGTCTGACAGACTTTCGACACCCCAAAGAACTTTCCGTCATTCTTTTTTTCACTTGGACACTGTCCAACTTCTTCTATCTGTATCAATGCTGGAATTTTCTGTTTCGTTGCCTTCTACTTTTTTCTCCTCTACTTCTTGTAAAAGTCGACACCAAACAAACAACACGTGGGATCTGTCTTTTATACTCCCGAGGCCCACATATATGCAAATGAGTATGAGCTTCACTTTCAGCCCAGTCATGCATGCACAGTGTCATTCCTGGATGTGTCGACATGACATTCACCTTGTCACACATTGTCTACACTCCCCACTGATCTTTGATCACAGCATGCACAAGTTCATGCTGGTAATCTCCAGTGTGTGCTTTGTTGCATGTGTGGTTCTAAAATTTTTCAATTTTGTGTTGTCTGTTGGACATACAGTGTTATATACACAGTGTCATTTAAAGTCTCATGATCTGCTCCAGTGCTCCACGGCACTCCACTGCTCCACTAGACAGGATTGTATTTGTTTGGGATCGTACATTCTTCACATGTCGCGGGATGCTGTTGACACTAACAGCTTCTGGGCTGATATCGCTAACAGAGGTGATCAGCCTGATCACCTCACCTCTGTTACCGTTCTTTCGTAATTTGTGGAATATGACATCGTCGTTCTGTAACGAGTACGTACGCCATACAGACTTTTCTGTATTTTCTTTAGTTTTAATTGTCGCCATCAATGCCAATCTGAATAAGCACCAAAAATGTTTTCCTTTAAAAATATTTCTTTAACCCCCCCCCCACCACCACCACCAATCTTCACTCCAAACTGGAATCCTGGAAACTTAAACGAGTCCGTCATTGATAGGATTTTCAAGTTAAATTCAATGTTTACCTTTTGTTTATTAAATTGTTAGGTGAAAGTACAGAATAGTTAAAAAGCTACCACCCCTATGTTAACAATGGGTTTAACATTATTATTTCAGCAGGGTCGATATTCTGCATAAGTATAGAGGATTGTGATATGTATATGTAATAAAGGAAGACACAGTTGCATGTAAAAAGCGAAATGTGAACGGAAAACAAAAACAAGAAAACGAACCGGAAGTTACCGGTGTTCGACGCGCGATTCTCAAAAGTAAACAAACAGTCCGTCTTCTCCCTTCTTTCTCCCGACTCCTTTTTTTTCTCACTCCTTTTTCTTCTTTTAAGACAATATGAAACTGTTGATCATGTATCTAACAGGTTTATGCGATTAATTGCCGAACGTTTAAAGCTTTTGTTCACATCCGTCAACCCCATTTCAGTTCTTCGAAACGAAGAGGTAAGTAAAATAAAACAATAAAAAAATAAATAAAAATAAAAACAACAACGAAATTATCTTGAGAGTCAGATGCAATGCACCCACGACTTGCTTATAAGACGATCGCTTCCTTCTTTTCTTTTTAGTAGCGGTTGGATATTATTATTATGCAATGCATTGTCATGCGATTTATCATATAACGAGCTGATATTCTCTCGGCGTTGTCCAGGTGAAGATATATTCTCAAGGACTTAGAAAAGAAAATAATAATAATAATAATGATAACAAAAAAAAAATATATATATATATTGTCATGTTTACATTAAAAAAATAAATACAGATATATATTTGGTTTTTATTTAGAATTCAATCTAATTAAAACAAAAACAAAACTAAAGAAAAATCTTTATGATATACATAACCGTCACGGAACCGAAATGTCATATTCCAAAAAACCACGTAAATTGATCAAGTAGTTTTATTTTATTCTTTTTTTTTTTTTTACAAAGAAAGTTATTTTTTTTTTACACGATTTGAAGCGCTTAATTTGAAATCGGTAGCATTACAAGACTGATCTCGCAAGTTTGAATTATTGTGGACTTCTCTGCCTTTGTTTTTTTTTTTACAAGATGGTGACGCGAGACAGTCCCTTTTTGCTTATTTATAAAAGTTGATTCCCTTAATTAAAAAGTAAAACTACTTGATCAATTTACGAAGTTTTTGGAATATGACATCTTCGTTCCGTGACGGGTACGTATAAAAGATTTATCTGTATTTATGTTTTTTTTTTTTAATGAGGTTGAATTCTAAATATGAACCATTAATTCGTTTTAGTCCTGCATCATTTTAATTTTGATTTCAATGATTTCACTTTATAGTAAATACATTAATGGAATAATACAGACCGTGTTATTTTTCAAGTTAGATCGAATTTTCACGGTATCCTTTGTTTATTAAATTCTTAGGCGAAAGTACAGAATAGTTAACAATGCCCTCCCTCGCCCTATCAACGTTAAGAATGTGTTTCTACGTGATAAGAACTAGGATTAAAAAAAAAAAAAGAATTGTTTTAGTTTTGACTTATCTTATTGGCACTTGTACAGTTTAATCAAGACATTACAAAAATGAAAATATCGAAAAAAGGTTATATTGTACGTATCCGTTATGGAATTAAATTCTCCGAAAAAAAAAAAAAATGTCATTTAATTTCATAAAGTAGTTTTTTTTTTTTTTTTTTTTTTTTTTTTTACAGCGAAAAAAAAAATTGTCATGATACCGAGCAGAATGTTCGATTTTTAGGAAGAAAACTAAGCTAGTATTAAAGATGGGGAGGGAGTGTCGGCGCTTTAGACAGAGTTATCTCCCCGTGGCGTGTTCAAAAAAATTAAAAGATGGCTACCTTCAACGCGCTGTCATAAAAACGTGTTTTTCCGCTGTAAAAAAAAGAAAACAAAAAAACTACTCGATCAAATTAAGTTAATTTTTTTTTTCAGAGATCTTCAGTCCAAAACGGATACGTACAATATAACCTTTTTTTTTTTTTTTCGAGATTTTCATTTTTTAATGTCTTGATTAAACTGTACAAGTACCATTTTATTTTTGATTTCAATAAAATGATTCAATGTGTATTCATTTGTCAAAGTTATGTATAGACGAGAAACAAACACATACACAAGAGTTCTATTTATTTATTGCGGACTATTATCCTCATCTTTTATAGTTGTTGTTTCACAGCGTTTCGGCCAACAATTCCTCTGGCTTTCGTCGTAACTATAAAAGAAGAGAATAATAGTTTGCAAAAAAATATACAAATTACTCATCTCAAAAGAATTCCAATAATAAAACAATATATACAAGCGTTTTTGTATAACAATTTTATTAATACAGATTCGAAATACTGCATATATCAGTCTTTATATAAAGGAAGGCACACACACACATACATATCTTGAAAATCATATTAAAAAATAGCACGATTCATAAACTGCAGAAGTACAAACTTCAAAACTAATGAACTGATCATTATGAATTTTTGAACAGCTGCTAGGTGTAAGAGTGGGTAATGTGTATTATATTTAGTTTCATTACGTTTTTTATATACGACATAATCACATTGCCACACCGTTTTTTGCTGGATCACCAAAGTTAAGCAATGTTGAGCCTAGTCAGTAATAGATGGGTGACCGATTTGGGAATACCAGGCGCTGTATGTAGTGGGGGACGTCGGCATCTCCCTGCAAGAGTTGCAAAAACCTAATGTTGTCATCTCCACTAACAGGGATATACATGCGACTGGGGGCTACTTGTGAATTTCATACTCCCATGAAACTTCCTCCTTCGGAGAAATTTGGTTAAACCTGCATTAGGGTTAGTGTTCCGGTTTCATTTTTTTTTTTTTTTCATAATTACTGGGAGGCATTTGTGGAAATTTAGTACCTCCGATTTATATGAAATTTTAACAATCGGTATTAGATGTCAATTAATAAATATCCTCAAATTTTCAGTTTCTTTGGAATATTTTAAAGGGTTTTTATAATTAAAAAAAAAAGAAGAAATTTGAACATTCTCAATTCCGACTCATTCAGTTCGATTCTTCCGAACTCAACTCCCGCCATCTTCACTGCCGGTCTTAGATTCCCTCATTGATATGAAAATTACATCAAACTACATTCATCCCCAACCCTTAAAGATCACCTCATAAACTTAAAACCCTGCTAGTCTCGCTACTAGCCCACTCAGATCGTTGCTTCTTTAAGTTTTCCCTTTCTTAACACTTTAAATTTTTAAAAGTTCGACGTGAATCCTTTTGATCTTTCCATTTTTCAACGCTTTCACTTTTTAAATTCGACGCATGCCATTTAAGATTCCCATTCTTTTGACATTTCCAATTTTTGCAGTTTGACGTGACCCATTTAATCTTTCCCTTCCTCGGGGCTTTTAAATCTCCATGTGACTCATTTAATTCTCTCTTTGACAACGTTTTCAAATTTCATCTCGGTCAGCGACTTTATTTTTCAGGCAAAAATAGCTTATTAATTAAAAAAAAGGAAATAGATCTTTGTCAGCATTCGAACATTCTCAGCACTGACCTGTCCAGTCCGGTTCTTCCGAACTCGACTCCTATCTTAACTGTCGGCCTTATATTCCCTTATTCCAGTGTTTAGCATCATTGATATGCAAATCACATCAAACTACAGTTTTTAGGGGACATAATATCGACACAACCTTCCATTTGAAAATTGAAATATTTCAGATTTACATTAAATTTGATCCATATTCATTAGACACCAATTAAGCAAGATTCCCTATATTGCTATTTGTTATTAAGATTTTTTAAGTGTAAATCTGAAATTAAAAGACATTTTCTAGAATCAAAATCATTTAATAGATTTTGATTAAAATTGGAATAAGGATTCTAGATATAAGGTTCATTATCATTATATTTTGATTTAAATCTTCGTAAGGCCACGAAAAAGTGGTGGAAAACTGTTCTGTTCAGAGAATTAATTTTTCTCCTTGGACGGGTAGTATAACACTGTAGGTATGCAAATGCGTGCGAAAGGGAAAAATAAAGACTTTAAAAAAGGAGATCACGTTAGAGACGATGATGTTTGAGAGTACGCTCGAGAAGGCAATGAGAGAATGAGGCTAAACATTGGCATGAGGGAGGAATATAAGGCCGAGAAATGTTGTCGTACAACAAAAAAAAAAGCGAGTTAAAGTTCTTTCTATTCTTTGTCTGCTTTGGGACTGACGTCACAACGTCTGTTATTTCCTGGACAACAACGTTACAGATGTCTTCTAATATATATATATATATATATATATATATATATATATATATATGCTATTATATAAAAGTTAAAAGTCACTTTGTGTGTGTGTGTGTGTGTGTGTGTGTGTGTGTGAAAGTTTGTTTCTTCTGGATTCCGAAACGGCTTGGCTGATATTTTTGAAATTTCATATAGATGTACTTGATGTGTCTGGGAGTGTTCTTATGTAGGTTTTGTATCAGAATTAGTATCGAAAATCGCTAATCAAACCAATCTGATTAAAGAAAGAAGTCTGGTTTTGACCCATGTAAACACTTTTATACAACCTAACATCACAAGTGCATTTGAGAAGTTTCATCACCACACAAGCAGAAAGGCTCAGCGAAAAAGATCAATAGTAGGTTCTTTGATAAGACAGGAGCAGGTTCGAAATGAATGTTTCTGTTTAGAGCACAAGTGAACCATGATACTTGACTTTTGTATTTTAAACTTTAATTCAAGCCATTATATCTACTATAAAACAAAAATCACTTTTCTCTACGTGTGTATGTTAGTTCATTCTCTATGAACTCCAAGATGACTGGGCTGATTGTTTTGAAGTTTCACACAAATGTACTTGATGTGTCTGGAAGTGTTCTTACATAGATTTTGTATGGGAATGCCCTCCATAAATATTGAAAATCGATAATTGAAAACGTTTGAAACGTTAGAGAAGGGAGTCCGATTTTCACTTACGTAAACACTTACTTGCCAACCTAATAGATACTGTTCCCACAGAACATATAACACTTTCTAGACAGTTCCTTATGGGACAAACATCTTTGTCTGCTCGGCACCAGACACAGGAAGAACATAGTTTTTTTGTAGTCACAACACATTGACGTATCGTTCTGAACATGCTCCTGAAAATGCAAACCATTTTCTCCTCCAAAAACTCATGACAACCAATTGGATTTCACACATTTAACATTTATTCAAGGTTGCGACATTATATGCTTTTGGAGCGCACACAGTTTCTTTTTGGTGATTACATCCCACTGTCTTCCCAGCTGATTGCTTCTATGATTGTCGACTCCAACTTTCAGACTTGAACTGCCTAACTAGTTCGTTGTCTTCTCTAACTCTGGCTAACATGTATATATAAAAACTATTCCTTTGTTTAACTCTAAATACGTAATAATGCAATGTTTTGTTATTGTTAACTAAATTCTATTTTACCAAGTTAAAATTCCTGATACATATCTAGCTTCGTTTTCTCAAATTCCTAACGTCTATCGAAATATCTCGTTTCAATAACACTTTTTCTCTATTGCATTTTTCACATTCAAACATGTAGATTTTGATAACAACAATGATAATAATAATCGCTTAAGTGATTTGACAATGCACGAGAGTGCTAATATATAACAATATCAGTGGGTCACAGTGGAATATGAGAGGGTCTCCTGTCTATTTATATTCCTCCCATAGCAGGATGATGTGACACAAGGGTCAAAAACTGTGATTTGAAAAGCCAGCATCCTAGAAGAAAACCACTCTGGCCTGCAAAAAATATCTGGGCGACCCTGTCTGCATTTGCCGGTAGGGGCGCCTCAGATGATTAACAATAAACTAACTTCTTCTCAAAATGTGAGAAGGCAAAGCCTAGGAGGGTGAACTTTTTAGAACTGCACAAAACGAGGAGGATACCTCAGCCATCTCAACAATAACCTAGAATCTGGTGATTTTGCCCCTCCTCCCTGGCTGAGCTCCTGAGTATATATCTCACCCCCCCCCCCCCCGGGAAGGTGTGACACAGGAGTTAGAAAGTGGGATTGAAGATCCATTGTTTAGGAGGAGGAGGAGCACTCTGGCCTGCAAAAAATGCTTAGAGGTGTCAGGTGATAAACTAACCCCTTTCCAGACAGATAAGGTAAAGCCAGGAAGAGTGAACCTCCTAAAACTGCACAAGATCAACAACATACCACAGCCAACAGAGAACAAGCCCTCTCAACAATAACCTAGACTCTAGTGGCTTTGCACCCCCCACCCCTCTTCTCAGCTGAGCTTCTGGGTACTTATTTCTCTTTCATCACAGGAAATGTAACACCAGGATTGGAAGATGGGATTGAAAAGTCAGTGTCCCACTCTGATCTCCAAAAGGTGCTGAGGCAGCTCCATTGGCATTCCCTGGTCGTGGCGCCTCAGGCGATTATCAATAAACTAATCCCTTTTCAAAAAGAGAAGGTGAACCTGGGAGGATAAACCTCCTAGAACTGCACAGGACTATATCTCCCCCAACCCCTCAAAAAAAAAAGGTTGTCTGGTAATATTTAGAATATACCATTTGACTGTTGCGCTCTCAGTAGATAACAATGTTGCGATAATTAATTCCCAGTTTCTGAAGAAACAATATAACTTAAATAAAATTTTCTGTTCATAGTATCACATGTCGTTCGAACAAGTAATTGAAACATTGTGTGTTGATGTAGTGGAAAAAAAACGTAGTTAAGAATGTCACTCGTGGGCATTTGTGCGAGAGAAATGCGAGCCATTTTTTAGTCGTAAAACCACCTACAATAACACACTTGATACTCGGTAGACCAGACCAAAACGAATGTTTTGCAATAGCAGCAGGAGCAGGTGTAAAATGAAGGCTGCGACAGATTTTTTTTTTAATACATTTCTTAATTGTGAATAATATATAACTGTTTTAATTTTCTTATCATTTTATTCTGACTGAGGTTGGAGCATCCTACAGGATGCCAGACACTCACCCGCTATCTCGTACATTCCAACTGAGAGATCCTTTTAAGATTCTAATCGTCCCTTTAAGTGCAATTGTTTGTATCTCTCTTGCACTTGGTTCACTGGGTATATTTGTCAAATAGTTTTGGAAATTCTTTTTTTTTTTTACTCATATAATTACTAGAATGATGGAGATCTTCCTAAAATTCCAGTTTCTTTTCATGTCGTACATAATACCTTGGTATTTTGTTATCTTTTCCCCTCTCAGTTCTGTTTAACCTTCTTGTCCGATATCACTATGTCAGATTTAATAGCTCCGTTTTCTAGATACACAGCTGTAGGAATTGCATAGTCATAGTGGATGGTGAATGACTTATTTTCAACTGTTCTTTCTGGTAAACATGTTCCCAGGACTTGCTGCAGCACTCGATATTCAACTTTTTACAAACGGTCCAGTGGAGATATTTATGTACTCCATTGCGTTGCATTGTATAGTAGCTGTCCAGAACCTTACAGTGCGATATTTAATAGCTTACACTCTTTACTTCTGTATGGCAAAACTTGCACTTGTTATCATTGCTGAGACCACTCATTTACTTAAAAGCATTGGTTATCAAGCCTTGATCTTGGCAGCCATTAAAATCCTCTCCTGATCAGAGTGGAGCAATCCTCTTTTTAGTCAGTCTATAGAGTCTTTCTTACCTCTGGGTGAATTTATCCAGAAAATATTTGGCATGCTGTTGGTTGATCTACTTTTCCAGTTTTTTGCAATGAAAGGTCTTGGTGTATTTTTGGTGATTATTTTAGGTTATTTCAGTCTTAGAGTGTTGCAAGTGGAGAGAAGTAGAATTTAGCCTATTTGAGAATTTGAGTAAATATGTTTATTATGCTATCATAGTGCGAACATTCACGTGACTGTAAGTTCAGTAGGTATTGCAGAGCGTGTGTATATGTTTGCTTGCCTTTGTTTTAGTCAAAAGTTGTCCATGTAGTCACTTCTCTTCTTATTTTGGTTTCCTTGCTTTTTAGTTTCCTATTTCACCGCTCTTTGTGTTGTTCACCTTAGTGATGCTTTCAGCAGCAGTAATCAGCCTCTTTGTATTTTCTGCTATAAGCCTTTTCTAGTTCTTACACTGCATCATCCACAGTTTTCAATACATAGATAAGATGCACCGAGCAGCTCCTGGCCGGATGTGGCAACAGTACTCTATTTTAGGACGTATTTGGATCTTATAGAGATAGAGAATTGCATTAGCAGTGAGATACCTACTGGAACAGTACAATGATCTAACCATTTTTCTAGCAATCTTAGCAACCAATTTGATGTATGTGTTCCATTTCAGATTAGGAGTGAAGGTTAGTACTAGAAGCTTATCAAGACATGGTGCTTCCACAAGATGAGAGCCATTTCAATTAGGGTCATATGGATTATAGAGCGATTATGATGAAAAGAGAGAAGCTTGGTTTTAGATACATTAAAATTAACCAGCCACCTTTTTCCCCATTTTTCCCATTACACCATGTGCTCAAGATCAGAAAAGAGATAATTAGAAAGATCTTGGTCATTGTTAGTCTTTAAAGTGTTGCCATCAATTGTGGTGTCGTCTGCACAAATGTCTCTGAATGATCTAAGAATGTGATTTGGGAGATTGTTGAGGAAGATCGAGAAGAGAGTTGGGCCCAGGATGGAACCTTGAAGGACGTCAGCATTGATACTATGAGCTTCTGATTTCTTCTAATTGATGGCTACTCTTATAAAAGCCAAGTACGTCCAAGGATGGAGTACTGCTGCCACATCTGAGCAGGAGCTGCTAAAAACAGCCTATCCTGCCTTGACAGAGTACAAAATAGACTTTGTGATTTAGTGGGGGGGATGCCCTTTTCTCTTCCCTGCAACCTCTCTCCCCCAGAAGAGACGTTGCGAGCCTGTCTTTGTTTTATCGTTATTTCCATGGCAGGTGCTCATCTGAGCTCCAATCTCTCGTCCCCCCTCGCCAATCTTTCATGAGAAACACCCGTCTGGCTGAAACTACTGTCAATAATTTTCCCCACGCTTTATCTGTGCCTAAATCCAAACGTAGATTCCATGAGCAAAGCTTCTTTCTTAGAACTGCACGCCAGTGGAACTCTCTGCTGCTTGCCTGTTACTACAACTTGGAAATCTGACTACAACTTGGACATCTTCAAGTCCAACATAAACAAACTCCTGACAAACCGTCCCCTTAAGTAAGACACTCTATTAAAACCCCCAATACTAATGATTACTACAATACTATCTCATTGATTACTGTACACGCCCTGAGTGGCCTTCGGGCCTTGATAAGTGGTGACCCCCATGTAAAAAAAATGCAATAAAAAAAAAAAAGCCTATCAGAGAGAAAGGATGTAATAATTGAGAGGACATTTCCAGCTATTTCATAGCTGGAAATCTTGCGAAGTAGACCATTATGACATACCCTATCAAAAGCCTTGGATATGTCAAAAGCTGTTGCTCTAGAAATGAAGCCCTTGTTGAGAGATTCACTAATGCTGTGTGATATAGCAGTTAGCACATCAACTATAGATCTAGCAGAATGGAAACCATATTGCATGTCACTAAGGTTATTTCTGCTGAGGTGGTTGCCCACTTCTCTGTTTATCAAAGACTTATTGGAAGTTTTACAAGCAGACCTAAATAACATTGCATTTGCCAAATTGATATTTAATTATGTATTACTAGCGGGGTTACCTGGCGTTGCCCGGGTGTGTAGAGGTGGTGTAGTAAGGATATTGAGCAAGAGCGAGGAGTAAAAAAAGGAGAAGCAAATGGAAAAAATCACATAAATAATCCTGTTTAAATGTTAAAACTTTCAACAACAAAAATAAATAAATAAAAAAAACAGTCCGGCGTTGTCTGGGTGTGTCGACTAAAAAAAAAAAAAAATCAAAACAAACAACAACTGGGTGGAGAGAGATGTTTAATAAAAAAAAAAAGTGATAGTAGGCAGGCAGGCTCGAACCTGTAATGCGAAGGAGGAAAAAAAAACATGATGTCTTAATTGATGTTTTCATCGCGCGACCGGAAATTAAGCATAGTCAGTCAAAATAATAAAAAAAGATGACTTGCAAAAATGGCGATGCAAAAACCGACCCCTCCTTGTAGAAAACGGCCCAGTTGAGGTTGAAGGAATTAATGTTTTTGGCCAATTTTCAATATTTGTTGTCCGAAGGATCGAGTTTGAAAACGATCCCAGTTTGGTACTTTTCCAACGTGTCTGTTGGAAGTTTTTGGCAGACATACAAACACCCACACACATTTTGCCTTTTATATATACAGACTAGCGGGGGTACCCGGCGTTGCCCGGGTGTTACGAGGTGTGTGTGCTCTTAAATCAAAAAGAAACCCGGGGGAGGGGGGTAAAAAAAAGTTTTGGTAAGTTGGTAGGATCGAACCCGAAGCCCTGAAGCGAAGTTGGAAAATAAAATGTGGAAAAAAGACATGACACGTTAATCGCTCGGCCAGCCAGAATGAGTTACTGAAAGATGTTTGAATTTATTTAAGTAAGAAGAGAATTGACAGGTGCCCGCACTTCATAGAGTTAACATTTTGTGCGTGCATTACGACGAGGACGACGTAAGCAATAACTATTCAGCAGTTAACATTTTCTGCGGGACAGTTTTTAATGAGTAACCCGGTTTGTTTGTTTTTACCTAACTTTGGGGAAAAACAGCTCTCCTGTTTATTAGGGGAGTGTCTCGTCTCAAAAGCAACCGTCTGATATGATGACGGTAAGCCGACATTAACCAAACGTTACATCGCTTTCTAGAGACCATTGGCCGTGGGCCAGTGATTCGAATTGAGTTTCACTTTTTTTATGCCAAAAAATTAAAGCAATATGCGGCGATCCCAAAAATGTTGAATATTTAACGTTTCAAAGTCGGCCAAATTAAATAGACGGGCGATCCCCGTCCGTAACTCATAGATATTATGATTTCGACGTGATATAAAAAGTTTTAAAAATGAGCGACGGCCTCAAGAAGCCGCCGAAAAAAATCCTTTTGTGGACATACACAAAAAGCGAACATACATACATTTTTGCTTTTATATATATATAGACTAGCAGGGGGTACCCGGCGTTGCCCGGGTGTTTGGAGGTGTGTGTGGTTTTGGGTAAATAAAAACTCCGGAGGCAGGGGGTGGGGATCAAAATAAAGAAAAAGTTTTGGTAGGTAAGTATGAGGATCGAACCCGAACCCGAACCCTTGAGGCAAAGTTGGAAATTAAAGCGTGAAAAAAAATGTGCGACGTTAACCATTGGGCCACCGCAAAATACTAATGGAAACACGTTTGAATTTATTTAACTATTTAGAATTGGCAGGTGCACGTTTTAATGACGTAATGAGGTCAACTTTGACTGTGGGGTAGTATTTCATTTACTGCGGGAACGCTTTTTTTTATTTTTATTTTCCCAAGATGTTGTCCGAATTGAATAGCAATTGTCTGACATAAGGAAAATATTTCCACATTGATCAAATCTGATTGCTTTCGGACATTTTCGACGATCGCGACTGGAAAAATACCGTCAGAATTAGTGTCGTTTTTATTATTCGAAAAAGCCTAATCCACATGCGGCGAGCGAAAATGTTGAATATTTATCTTCCCAAAGTCGAGCAAATTAAATAGACAGGCGACCTCCGTTGTTAACTTGTAGATATTATGATTTATATGTGATATAAAAAGTTTTAAGAAGTTGTGAACCGACCGACTGCTTTTTGGAAAAAAGCCTTTCTTGGACATACACAAAAAGCGAACATACATACACACACACATTTTCGCTTTTATGTATATAGACTAGCGGGGGATAGCCAGCATTGCTTGGGTGTTTTAGAGGTGTGCGTGTTGGGCGGGGGGGGGGAGGGGAAATTAAAACAAAAGAATAAGCGAAGTAAGAACTCTGTTTAAATATAAAAAAAAACAATGTTAAAACTTCTTTAAAAAAATCGTTGCTCGGGTGTTTGTGTTGGGGGGGGGGGCTTAAAAAAACAATTTTGGTAAATAGTTAGGATCGAACCTGAAGCCTTGAGGCGAAGGTGGAAAAGAAAGTGTGCAAAAAACCTGACACGTTACTCGATCGGCCAACAAAGAGCAACTGAAACATGTTTGAATTTATTTATTTAAGTATAAAAAACAGAATTGACACGTGCCCGCAATAAAAGTTAACTCTGCTGCTTCTATTTGACCTCATTAATGAGGTCAAATAGAAGTAGCGGACTTAACTTTTGCTGCGGGGCAGCTTTTGGGTTTGTTTACCCAATTTTGGCTGGTTGTTTCCCCAAGATGTTGGGGGTGAAGGAAACCAGCTCCCCATTGTCCAGAGTGAATAGCAATTGTCTGATATAAGGAGTTTGGACCCACATTGATCAAAGTTGATTGCTTCTGGATGTTCCCCGGTTCGATTGCCGGGAACAGCGCCTTAGCTTTGAATTAGTTTCTATTTTATACAAAAAAGCTGAACGAACACAAGACGGGCTGAAATAGCAATAATTTTGTAAAAATCGACGTAAATAAATCTAGACGCAATGTGCGTTCACAAATCATACATATTATGATCTAGGGGCTATATAAACACTTCTAAGCGATAGTAACCCCCCCGAGACCGTCGGCAAAAAAAGCCTTTTCGAGACATACAAAAAATGCTTGCGTGTCTCTTGCCTTTTATATATATAGACTAGCGAATCGTACCCGGCGTTGCCTGGGAGTTTGGAGGTGTGTGTGATTTTGGATAAATCAAAACTCCGGGGTTGGGGGGGCTTAAAATAATAAAAAATGTTTTGGTAGGTCAGTATGAGGATCGAACCCGAACCCTTGAGGCAAAGTTGTAAATTAAAGTGTGAAAAAAAAAGAGTGCGACGGTTTTAACCATTGGGCCACCGCGAGATGCTAACGGAAACACATTTGAATTTATTTAATTACTTGGATTTGGCAGGTGCACATTTTAATGACTTAATGAGGTCAAGTTTGACTGTGGGGTAGTATTTCATTTACTGCGGGAACGCTTTTTTTTATTTTTATTTTCCCAAGATGTTATTGGAAAAAGACTAACCCACATGCGGCGAGCGACAAATGTTGAATATTTATCTCCCTGAAGTCGAGCAAATTAAATAGACAGGCGATCTCCGTTGTTAACTCTGAGATATTACGATTTATATGTGATATAAAAAGTTTTAAGAAGTTGTGAACCGACCGACCGCTTCTCTGAAAAAAGCCGTTTGTAGACATACAGAAAAAGCGAACACACATACACACATTTTCGTTTTTATATTTATAGAAGATTAGTAAATTACAACATTTTCTAATCCAAGTTATTCACATAATGGAAACTTAATTCCAATTTATTTAATCGATTACATACTATATCCAGCCATATATGTCCTTCTGTAAGTTAAACTTCATGATAAACGCTGCTATTTTTCTGATTTGATAATCATTTGATGTTCATTAGCCAATCATATTGCTGTGTTTGTTACAAACTTTCTACAGAAAGAGAGAGAGAGAGAGAGAGAGAGAGAGAGAGAGAGAGTGAGAGAGAGATCCTAGCCATATAAAGATTTTATTATATTTTCATAAGCAAAGCTAAAAAAGTATATTAATGCATTATTTGTGTCCATGTGTTTTTCTATGTTTCTGAATTTTTGAGATGATTGATAATTTGTCTTAATTGGACTACTATTCTCATCGCGAGTGTTATTCTCATAATATTTTGGCCAATGTAAATTGCGCAAGAACCCGTGGCACAACAGATAAAGTACTAGATAAAATTCAGTTCCATGTGACAATCCTCAGTGTGGATGATACTAAGAATACAATTGCAAATTACTTACGGCGTCTACCTGGTCATGGCTGATGGAACGAGAATATACAAATGTTCTGTTTGAATTCCGTGCAGATTCCCAAGTTCTCACAGTAAACCTGAAGAAAGTTGGACATTATATCAGCTGAAATATTGTGAGAATCCAATAAGACAACTTTATATCTAAGATATTTACTGTTCTAGGGCCAAGATCACACTGTAGTATCTGTTCTGATGCTACACTTCATCTTTTCTGTTCTCAGTTAGTGGAGGAGAAATCCTTCATGACCGAGACAATTTTTATTTTTGTTCCTATCTGTAGAATCAAGAATGCGCTTACCTTCCCTCTCCACCATTATGGACCATTTAACTAATTTCAACATATTTATGCAGTAGCAATTAGTGGTATGCTAATTGCCATTGGACCAGCCTACAATTAGTCAGGGATGGTGGATTGTTCTATTTTGAGGCGCCTGATTGGCTAAACATGCCAGGAGGGGCAGGTGCCACTCTACAAATGCCAGCTGCTCTGGCATTCAGGGGTTTTACTGTTCTAGACTTCTGCCAGGAACTACACTCTGTCAATTATCGCATCCGCTCAGCACAACATCTTCATTGGATTAGCTGGCTCACCCTAGCAATATTCTACAGAGTGCCCCTTTTTAGGGAGCTGTATTTTCTCCACATTAAAAACCGACCTTGTTTCTAACTCTGCCCTTGTGGGGAGGCAAGTAAATAGGAACATTGAAGATGAGAAGAGTAAATATCTTACATCAAAAGTTACTTGTTGGAATTCTTGATGCTTCTTCGTCATTAGAGCAAAATTCAAAAATTGAAATATTGAATTTCTTGTAAAACCAATGGTGTCTACTTAATTGTCATGTCACAGTAATGAACATATCCAAAAATTATGAAAAACGATAAGATAGAAAATTAATTATTAATGAAAATAGTTTTTAAAGACAATTAGTGAAAATTGAGTTTTGCTAAAAAAAAAAAAAGAAACTGAAAAGTTCAACTCATAAAAAGGGAGATAAGTATTTTCTGAAATCTTAGGTCAATTTAGCAAAACTCAGTTCTTTGAGAACTGTTTTCATTATCAATTAATTTTTTATCTCATCGTTTTTCTTAATTTTTGGATATGTTTATTACTGCAACATGACAATTAACTAGATACCATTGGTTTTACTTGGGATTCAATTCTTACTGTCAAACCGTCTATCTGCCAATGTGATATTTGATTCTGCTAAAGAGATTGTGGTCTGCAGATTGTGTAAGTGTGTTTTTCAAGACACACAAATAGATTTTGTTCAATTTCAAAGGCAGTGCTGGTCAGAAATGACTAGTGCTTATTTCAATCAAACATGATATAACCATAACAGTATGTAATATATCAGAACATGTACACACTCATATGCTTACACACACACCCATGCACTTACATGTACATGCACGCATTTGCACACACACCGACCTAAATAAATTCTTATTCAGTTCAAATTACAGCTTTAAGTGAAGATGATAAAATAATAATGTTTTCCAAGTCGTTATTGTCTTTTTCCCTTTACTTTTGTATAATGCTGACTTTTTATCTTCTGATGAGAAGCATTTAGCTTCGAAATGCCATGGCCTAATGAGGTTTCTTCTTTAGTCCTCTTTTCTTTATAAAGGCTAAAATACAAAAATATAAGTGAATAAGATGGAGGATAAACAAATGGTAGAATAAGAGGCAAAAAAATACAAAGGAATATGGGATAAGAGAAAAAACGTATAAAATAGTATAAAATTATAAAATAATAATAAAGGTATAAGAAATAAAGGATTTTACTCTTTATAATTTATCTTCTTACTTTTTGTTATTTTATTATATTAATTATTTCTAATAATTTATACTTCATTTAAATACTAAGTTGTAACTCTGATACCCTTACTAATATATATGGACCCAACATAAATCCCTTATTTGAAATATACCTCTTCCATAGTTATAACCCGTTAATACATATGATTAAATAAGCATCCTCTTTCAATCACATCGTAGATTCTTCCCGAGAGTTTAACTGTGCATTTGCACACATATCTGAAACCCACCATGGCATACGTGGTATACACCTACCTTCATTATGTAATAAAAGCTATACTCCTCCTATATCACAGATGTTATTTTAGTTCTCCCATCCCCCCCCCCAACTATTTTAATATTTTATCTCTCACTGCACAATTATTTCGCTCCAAATGTAACTATTGTTAGACGCTGCATCCCTATTATGTTACCTAGCATCTTCTCTCCTCTTCTGATGAGAAGCATTAGGCTTCAAAATGCCATGGTATAAAAAGTTTTACTTATCATACACCCCTAATTGATGCATCATCCTTGTTGAATAAACGAATAAATCTGTATGCAATTAGTATATATTTTTATATCGTCATTTTCTTACTTTATTGATACTCTATAAAAGCTTCAAAGCAATTTGTTGGTCCCCCAACAAATTGCTTTGAATGTATAAAAGTAGTGATTTTATCGATGAAATCAAAATATGTTAAAAATAAAAACAATTATACTGTAGTTGCTGAAATTTTATCTCATTTTTACTGAAAAATAATACAAAAATATCTCTTAATTTTTTTTTTTTTTTTTTTTGGTCCCCCAACAAAAGGAGGGTGGACCTGTAAATTCACCCTTGTCCCTTTGTCTGTCTGCACTTTTCTCAATAACTACGCCTTGGAATTTTTTGAAATTTTGCACTAACATTAAACATGATATGAGTAAAAGTAACAGAATGGATTTTCCGGGAAAACTCTAGCCCCCCCCCCCCCCCCCCAACATCCCCCACGGAGGTGCCTTTCGGATTAAAATGGATAAAATTGACATTTTTGTGTTTATTAAAAAAAAATTGATGTCTTGGATTTTTATAAAACTTTCTGAAAAGTTGTAACTAACTGATTTCTATAATTTTGTTTGTCTATACTTCGCGATCACTCTTGGGTGTACCCGAGGGGCTCATTTAGGGCTAATAAAAACACTCCATTTTTGGGACTGTTTTACCATATTTGTCCAAAATTTTCTGTGTATGTCTACTTAGTAGTTTTGCATGGTGTTGAACTCAAATTTAAATATGTTAAGGACTTTTGGGGCTAAATGGGGGGGGGCAAATAATAGACTTAGTCATTTCTGTTTTTGTATGGTTCAGAACTCAAATTTACATATGTTGAAGCCTAAAACTTCACCGTTTGTTCATTTTCACCAGGATTTGATGTCCCCTGTGGACTTTTAGGGCTAAATGGGGGGAGGGGCGCAAATGCTGAAAATGCTCATTTTTTTATGCCTCGTTCACTGTGCACTCACGGGGGACCATGCATGCTTTACTTGTTGAGCTTTGCATCATCCCGATAAGTCTCCTCTTAAGGAATCTATCTCATTATATATATATATATATATATATATATATATATATATATATATATATATATAGCTAATTACTTTATAAATATTAAAGAATTAACTTTAGTTTTGCTATCTTGGATCATTTTGGTAAACTTAACTGTAATGCTTATTTTATATATATATATATATATATATATATATATATATATATATATATATATATATCAAAATAAACATACAACACATTAAAATTGTTGATTAGCAACTGGATACCCCTGCTATTTCTGCATAAGAAAGAGAAGTTTTTGTAGAACTTCGTAAAACCTTATTTACTTTAATCATGATTTCTTTTATCTTCTTTTTTCTTGGCAGCTTTAAAAATGAAATTCCACGTCACCCTTGGTTACAAGAAGAAAGTGATCGAGGCTGTTTACCCGTACATCATCCGCAGTGTGATTACACGAGCCTTCAACCTTCCCATCTCCAACTTCACCATTCAGAAATGGAATGATGAATGGCACGACTGGGTCGATGTGGAACCACCCGAGCTTACAGATGGGGATCGGTTGAACCTGGTCATAAACCCCCCAGAATTAGTGATGGGTTTGAGTCCTGGAGCGAGCAGCATTATCGGTCATAATCCAGGAGCTCCGTGCTCTAGCCCCATGGTCACTACACCCATAGTTACGAGCAACAATTTCATATCAAATAGTTCAGTGGTTACTAACAGTTCCCTCCTTGTAAATAGTCCGATGGTAAGTTAGTATCATTCTTTTGTGTGTGCATTCTTTTGTGCATGTGGTCACGCAACAGTTTCACATTTTTTAATGCAATTCTTAACATGGGGGAAGGGAAGGGTGTTTTAGGTAAATAATGTTTGTGGTTGATATGAGAAAATAAGTCTGTGTAAGCATTTAAAAATGTTTCTTATCTTAAATATTAGTACATGAGGACTCATTTTGAGCAAAAAGTTTATTTATTTTAACCGTCTAAACTAAATAAAGTTATATCAAAATGATAAATTCGAAATAAATGATATCATAATTTAGGTATTTAAATTTTATGATTTGAAAAGGTTAATTTTCTAAATATAGAATTTTTATTGTTTGCAAACAAAAAATAGAGTTTGAAAATAAATTTTCTTTAACCTATTAGTTTTCGATGTTTATTCATCTCCTGTGAGGAAAAAAAAAAAAATTAGCAAATGTTATTAATCGTCTACACTTTGCTTGCTAAAGGCAATAAACATAGAAAATTAAAAGTTTTCAAATCATTTCAGCTACATAGAATAAGGAAAATAAGATATTGAGGCAGAATATCAAGGCCCGGAAGCCACTCAGGGATAAGGGTTATTGCAAGTACATTACGTTAGTGTGGAGATTTGATGGAGTATTTACTTAAGGGGGCGGTTCATTAGGAATTTGTTAACGTTGGACTTGAACACATCCAAGTTGTAGTCAAGTGGGAAGCAGGCAGACGGAACAGAGTTCCACAGGCGTGCAGTTCTAAGAAAGAAGCTTTGTTCATGGAATCCACGTTTTGATTTAGGCACAGATAAAGAGTGGGGGAAATTTTTCACAGTGGATTCAGCTAGACGGGTGTTTTTCGTGAAAGATTGATGAGGGGAGACCAGAGATTGGAGTTCAGACGAGCACCTGCCATGGAAATAACTATAAAACAAGGATAGGTTCGCAACGTCTCTTCTGTGGGAGAGAGGTTGCAGGGTAGAGAAAAGTGCATCCTCCACTAAGCCACAAAGTCTATTTTGTACTCTGTCAAGGCAGGATACATTATTATACATTATCACATTATTATATGAGGAGTCATTTTAAGGAAAAAGGTTTATTTTATCGATCTAAACTCAAGAAATGCACAATTAAAATGTGTGAACATTGAATGAGTAAGATAAATGAAGGTGACTGTCATTAGCAAATTCAGCCATGACCTTGCGTTTAAAAATCCAAGATCAAGTCAAAGCGGAACTAACTGACGGGACTTTGGTGAGTCTGTTTAGTTTGTGTGTTTATGAATTTATGTGGTCAAAGCAAGTGGTACAAATAAATGTGCAAAATCCTTTGCTGCATCGCAGGCATTTATTCATCATAAATTATTTATGTTAGATTTTTAAAAATTACTTTAAAAGTTGCTGTTATCCTCAAGATCTTTCAAGCTGCACCTGTTGGCCAGTAGAGGGCAGTCAAGGCACTGTTGCATCATATGGTCATCCTCTCCACATTTGCGAATGGTTGAGTTAGTTTTCTAGCCTCATCTGGTCATAGCAACTTTTTTATATACAAAATATTAATTTATTTTATTTAATTTTTTTTTACAAAAAAAAATCACCACTTATCAAGACCTGGAGGCCACTAGAGGATAAGGGCTAATGAGTGTACAGTAGTCAGTGGGACAATGTCGTAGTAATTGTTAGTAGTGGATATTTGGTAAATTGCATTCCTTAAGGAGACGGCTCATCAAGAACTTGTTTACATTGGACTTGAAGGCAGCCATATTGTAGTCAGCTGGAAAGCAGGGAAACAAAAGAGAGTTCCACAGACGTGCGGTTCTAAGAAAGAAGATTTGTTCATGGAATCTACGGTTAGGTTTAGGCACAGATATTAAAAAAAGAATAATGACCATGGCTTTATAACTACATTCACAGAGAAACTAACGCATACTTAAAAGTAAAAAAAGTAAACAATTTTGTTCCAGCAACTCCTAAGTCTTAATTGCTCTCTAAAACTATTGACAAAAAACAAACAAACAAACAAAAAAGAAGATGTACGTTTAATAAACTTTTATTCAATTAATATAATGATAAAATGAAACAATACGGAATTCATTTCAATGTCACAAAAATCTGAGTTAAAAAAAAAAAGCAAAAGGAACTGGCATGTAAAAACTGTTTAATATATCTATATATATATATGTATATATATATTTGTCTTACTATTTCTCGACGTATTAATAGATTCAAGCAACCCTACTAAATAAACAACCTCAACATACAAAAAACCTACCAACAATAATGCAATACTCCTAAATTACCATATAAATGCCCAGAAAAATATAAAACAGTTCTTATAAAAAATTTGATTTACCACTCATACAATATAGCATCAACCCAACAAATATTTTACAAAGAACTAACAAACAAAAGACAAACCTTAATAAACAATAATTTTCCCAATAAAATCGTCGATAAGCACATAAAACTCTATTTAAACTCACTCCACAATAAAAACATAAACCGTAACAAAGTGACACCATCAAAGTATACTATAAAAACCAACTACACATTAACTACAAAACAGATGAAAAAATAATAACAAACCTAATTAAAAGATACACCACATCCACTGACCAAAATAAAAAAATCAAACTAATAATATATTATACTAAATTTAAAACTTCCAATTTAATAATTAAAAATAATAATAGTACTAACACCGCACTAAACCAAACTAATGTAGTGCATGAAGTTATTTGCTTCTTCGAAGAATGTCTCTGAACCCACTTTGAAAACTTATACAACACATACACAGTCCACACAACAACACTCTTCCGACGACTAACCTATCATTTAGCTGACAATAGTGCTATAAAACAACACCTAACATCCCATGATAAAAACCTACAGTCGTCTGACATTAGAAATATCTTAACTAACAATACTAAAGTTTAGTACCTTAACAACTGCACACGATGACTAAAATTACTAGAAGCCATACTTATCAAAAAACTACAGCCCCTTTTTTACCGGATCTCATTTAACACCGGGACAAATATACTAACAGTATTTAATAACTAACAAGAAACTAAATAAATGAACTATAAAATAGGAAAACCGAAATTAAAAATAAAACAATTTGCCCCTAACCTTCTTGCACCCGCCTTTATGACCAATAAAAAAACAAATTTATAAATACAATAAGCCTCAAGGGAAACGAAAAAGAAAACGATAACAACAACAATCGCTCTTGATGATAATCGCATGCACCGATAGAAAGCGCTTGAAAAGAATATGGCTGAACAACAACTTTTGAGCGCCATTTTATACAACATGCCAGCTGAAATTAAAAAGACCGCTCGGCGAATGGAAAAGATATCCAGAAAATCAGAAAAAAGAATAACTGTCGTGTTCAATCAGATGTGCTTGAATAATGACTTGCTGCCAAAATATACAAATATATTTGTCTGTGTGTGTGTTACAAAACTCAGAAAAGCATCAATACTGTTGGTTTAAAACGGGTCCCTTTTGTTTGGATTTGAAACTGACGGTACTAATATTTTTCTGATCTTCTGTAACATGTATAAATAAATACTACACTCTTATCATTATCTAAGTATATTATCTTAATTCTTATATCTTCCCTCTTCATTATCATTTGTAACAATTTTACATTCTAAGGGAGATAACTCTGTTTAGTAATTTTTATCTACCAATTTCTCGAAATTCCAGACATTTATATTTTAATATTTTGACTTTAGTATTTATAAATCCGTTTAAATTAAAACATAATTAAAACATTATCTTCTTTATAACAATTTCAGTAATTGATATGCTGAGACTGCTGTATATTTTTATTGCTCAGTTACAGTGAACAGGTAGGGTCAGAGAGAGTATACAAACCAAAATAGCAAATAAAAAATTTGTAACTTGTTTATTCATGTTTTTGGCTTTAAATTTTATATTGTCTAATCTTTTTTCTTTTGTTTTTGTCAACAGGTGACCAACAGTTCTTTAATGAGTGGCTTTGAAGAATCCGTACCTGCCTCGTCCAATTCTTTGCAGGATATGGTTGATACTTTTATGCCAGATGCGGAAAAGCACGAAGTCGCTTCTTCAACAGTCCCAAATCACACAAAGTCAGACATCCGTAATAAATTAGTGTAAGTATCTGTTGTAGCAGCAGCACCACCACTTACTTGTATAATATTTTATTATCAGCAGCAGCAGCAGCAGCACCACCACCACCACCACCACCTCTTATTTCTATTACATTTTATTATCAGCAGCAGCACCACCTCTTATTTCTATTACATTTTATTATCAGCAGCAGCACCACCTCTTATTTCTATTACTTACTTGTATTATATTTTATTATCAGCAGCAGCACCACTGATTACTTATCAGCAGCAACAGCACCACTTATTTCTATAACATTTTACTATCGTATTTTTCTTGTTCTCGAATTTGACATTTTCTAGCAGTCTACAATCTTGGTCTCCAAGCTTGGTGATCTTAATGATTGAGGTTGTTCAAATTCCATTGTTGATGGTGTACATCTAAGTTTTCTTGGGTTGTCTTCTTTTCCTCTGTCCTTCCAACTTAATGTCTCTCCATTTTCTCATTTAAGAATTGCCTTTCTCAATATGACCAAAACAACATCGCCAGCTGAATGTCAGAAGCTGATCAAGCTTTGATATATCTAGTCTCAATAACAGGGTAATAGAGCCGATATGTTGGGTTTAATCCGACTTGATATTGCATATCCATCTGATCAGTGTTTTGTTATTATGCTCACCTTTATACGCATTACGCTCGTAACATAGTTGCTATGTACCCTCTCCCCGGTAGTAAGAAGGATAGCGTGCAATGTCAAGATTGGCAACAGTTTGCAAAATTTACCTCATATTGATTTTATCATTAGGGTACATCTGGACTCACATCCACCTGTGACATTCAACATACACCTAAGATAACAAGAAGAACCCACCATTTCAAGATGTTGTCATTCAGCTTCACCTTAGTGTGAGGTTGACAGTTATGGAGGTGTGCTTGCCCAAGACACCTTCTACACTTATAGTTGGGGACAGATGCCAACTTTCTGAAGCCACTACACATTTTGTGGATAATGTGCATAGACTGCATTGTATGGCGTTAGATCCCACTTAGTAATTGGATGATTCCAATAGTTTTCCTGATTCTGATACAATTACCGATTCTAATTTTTTAAGATCTCTAAATATTTAACTATAGAATTAACTATATTTCAGATTACCATAAAAACGTATCTAATATGTGTATATATATTCACAATTATAAAAATATACTTATGGAGTGGCGGGTGATCTATAGATTTTAGTTTTACTGGTTGTTTAAAATTAATAAAAATTTCCCAATCTATCATTAGTAACCAGCAATGGAAACTTAAAGTTTTGTAGCTAAAAACAAACAAAAAACAACAATTAAAAGAATCGTTTTTGGCATCAGAAAATATGCAAATTTTTTTTCCAAATATGGTACTGATTCCGATACCCCCCCCCCCCCCATTCTGGTTTTTCCAATTCCTGATTCTGATTAATCGTCCCATACTTGTATTCTGTGCAAAGATATTGACCAGGATTGTTCCGTTATTGACAGATTCACTCTTAACCCTTTGGTTTCTTTACCATTATTAGATAACTGAAGTTAAGCAATGTTAAACCTGGTCAGTATGAAAATGGGTGACCATTTGGGAATTCCGGGTGCTGTATGTGCTTGCCGCTTATCTCAACATTTTTTTCCAGTCAGCCAGCACTTCTTGCCATTGAACTCAAGCAGTACCGATTCAGGAGAGGTATGGTTGGAGATTGCACAACCCTTGTCTCACATATACATGCACAGTTACTGTTCCAGTGGGTAGCCATTGTCTCTTGAGACTGAATTGAGGCATCATCTATGCCACTTTAGAGAAAATAATCAGGAAAAACAACAAGGAGTAAGGATTGAAAAGACAGTTTGCTAAACACAAAATACAGATCTCATTAGTTTTTGTTCTTTTTAATGGACAAAAATCAGACAGTCCGATTCTTATTTACATACTATATGACAATATCGTAATATTAGTATAAATTTAGCAGAGATGCTTATTGTTAAATATCGTAGCCAAATCATATTCCATAAAACCTTTTAGACCCAGACATGTCAAATATGCAGCCCATGGCAAGCTTGTTTGTGGTCTGCACAGATAACAACTTTGAAAACGTGGGGGGTGCAGGAGAAACATATCAAAATATGGAAGGTGTCAGAATTGTTGTGAGAATTTCTTATCAGGTCTTTGCTATAAGGAAGTTTTTTTTTTATGTAATCCACTGACCAGAACATCATGGATACACCGTTTTTCAAATTATCACTATTTTTACTATCAAAGAAGTTAAAAGCATTGTGAAAACTCAAGAGAGATTTACATTAATTCATGGGAAAACTTTTTCACAAAACTAGGTTGACTGATCATCACTTGTCATCTCTGATAAAACCCGGAACTTCACAGAAATTTCGGCTTGACATACCAAAGATTGCCGACAGCAAGCGGTATTAAGCCTTGGAGTAAAACATGAAAATTGTTTGAATATTTGTCCATTTTGAACAATTGTAATGTATGCGCATTGGATTTGTTGCTGCTGCAGTCAAATACAATTTAACCATTAATTAAATTTTTTGTTATATTAAAGAATACATTAACCTCATGCTAATTTCTTTGGTTATATTTTTTTTGTAAAACTACCTGTATGTTTGTACTGGCATTCTTGAATAGGACCAGGCTATTGCATTAAATTAAAAGAAAAAATATTCTGCAATAATTTTGGCACTTCTATATTATAATAACAAAAACATATTGAATTTGAAGTAAAACAAATGGTACCTACGTAATTATCAGGTCTCAAATAGTAACATATCCAAAAATTATGAAAAATGATAGGTAGAAAAATAAATATTAATGAAAAAAGAAATTTATAAAAGGAAGCAAAATCACTATATTATTATGCTTACTAAAAAAGGTTGACTGGTGGGATAATTAAGTTCTGTTGCTTACATCAAAGGATGATGAATGTACTTCAAAATGTCGGACAAATTTTATTCCTCATCTAAACTTTACCAAAAACTGTTTTTCATTAATAATTATTTTTCTACCTTATCATTTTTTTGTAATTTTTAGATATGTTACTATTTGCGACATGACCATTATGTAGGTACCATTTGTTTTACTTGCAATTCAATATCTTTTCATTATTATAATATCGAAGTACCACAATTTTTATTAAGTGTATATTTTTAAAAGTGCCAGACTCTGAATTTGACATGCCTGTTCTAGACAGTGACATTTAATAACAGCTAACGTGTAGACATATTGTGGTTGATATTAAATATTAAATGCCAGGAAAACAAATCTTATAGATTTAGAAGAGTGAAATAGAAAGTGTTCTAAACATTAACAGATACGTAGAGAATTACATTCAAGTGTGTTTTATATAAATTATGTGTTGCTGTTTCTTTCCGTTTATGAGATATCGAATGTTAACTCTTCTGTACTTTTAATCTATTTCCTTTTATTTTCAGCCATTCAGAACACAGGGAGTTCAAACCATGGCCGGTTCCATTCCGTATCCCAACACATTTATTCCGTCCCGAGTTGAAGGCGACTCTAGCTTCAAAACAGATTCTAAGTCGCAAAATGAAATCTGCGCTCATACAATCAATCTATGATGAAATGATCAACTACACTGTGTAAGATTTGACTTTAACTTATTTGGAAATATCTATCTTGTAGATTCCCCTAGATGAAAAACAGAGCAACAAGAAAGTATTTATTTATTCATTTTTGGACATCTGTTATGAAAAGACTCTAGTTGAAAACATATCTCTACTTATATATAAAAGGCACTTTGTGTGTGTGTATGTGTGTGAGTTTTTTTTCCAATGGACTCCGAAATGGTTGGGACAATTTTTATGAAATTTCACACAAATATACTTTCTGTGTCTGGGAGTGTTCTTAGATAGGTTTTGTATTGATAAGTTTCGAAAATTGTTGATCCAAAAATCCAATTAAAGTCTGATTTTGATCAAAGTTAACACTTTTGTAGAGCCTAACATCACAAGTTCGTTTGAGAAGTTTTATCACTGCACAAGTAGAAAGGCCCAGCATATAAAATAAACAATAGGTTCTTTAAGAAGACAGGGGCATGTTTGAAATAGACGTTTCTGTTTAGAATAGTACTGAACCATGACACTTGACTTTTGCATTTGAAACTGTAATTCAAATTATTATATAAAAATATTTTTCTAAAAATCAACAGTAGGTTCATTGATAAGCCAAGGCGCATTCAATTTTTTCGTATTGGTTGGTTGGTTGGTTGTTTTACGGCATATCAACCCTTTTCGGGTTATTTAATGCCGAATCCAAAGATTTTGAAGAAAATTTTTTTTAATAGAATATATTTGTTGTTTTCACGTCGGTTTCTGTTTAACCCATAGTTGGGACCCTAACAGGTACTACCACTCCGGGTCAGAGTGGACCTGGGAGCAATAGTAATTAAAGGGTGGCTCCACACTCCCCAAAGCTCACAAGCTGGGGCCTCACCACTGGATATAGTTTAAGGTCATATCCAGGACCCCCATTGAGGGACTTTTACCCTCTGCAGGGGGGACAATCGGCGTATTCTAAACCCCCACCGACAGGGCCCAAGGCGCATTCGAAATGAATGTTTCTATTTAGGGCACAACTGAACCGTAACACTCACATTTTGAATTTTAAACTTGAATTCTAGCCATTATGTAGAAATAATTTTATTAAATCAACAGTACGTTCTCTACAATGGAATGTAGACTACAATGTATTATGGATACTTGTACAGTTTAGTCAAGACATTAAAAAATGAAAATATCGAAAAAATGGTTATATTGTACGTATCTGTTTTCAACTGAATATCTCCCCCCAAAATTTCATTTAATTTGATCGAGTAGCTTTTTTTTTTTTTTTACAGCGGAAAAACACGTTCTTATGAGAGCGTGTTGAAGTCAGCCATTGTGAAATTTGCTGAACACGCCACGGGGAGATAACTCCATGTAAAGTGTTGATACTCCCTCCCCATCTTTAATTCTAACTTTTCTTCCTAAAAATCAAACCTTTTGCTCGGTATCATAAGAAATTGTTTTTTCGCTGTAAAAAAAAAATACTTGATGAAATTAAGTGAAAATTTTTTTTTCGGAGAACTTTGTTCCATAACGGATACGTGTAATATAACCTTTTTTTTTTTCAATATTTACAGTTTTTAATGTCTTGATAAAACTGTACCAGTACCACATTATGGACTGAGTCACTGCGGGAAGACATATGCTTTCCTCCTGGTGCATTGCAGTGGGTTCCCAACTAGAGCAAGCAATCAATAAATTTGATTGAGAAATAGGCAATTTCCCTGGTTTCAATGACGATAAAAGTATAGCGTGAAACATTTGTTGATCCTGATTCAATGCTGGGTCTCCCTGCTAGGTACTGAATAAATGTGAAAGATTTTTTCATTTATCTCCCCCTTTTATTACCATCAAAACGGCTCACTGTTATTTAAATCAATAATTTAACACTCTATATTCAGTACTGACGAACAATCCAAAGGCAATTATTTTAATCCCTTATTCGCGTAACTAATTTTTAAACAGTTCACAATAAATTAACATTTGGTGCTATACATTTGTAATTTTATTCTCCTATGTTTTCTCTATATATGCAATAACCTTCATTTATATTAACAGTAATTAATTAAAGTGATTTAATAAAAAATTGACCGCTTACTAAAACCTTTCTAAATTAAGCTAACATTGCTCGCTAGAATTCTTACCAACAGGCGTTGGCGAAAAATAATAGAGAAAGGGTTGCTGGTTAGCTGTCTTGTTCACTTTCTTTCTCTTGCACCTCTGTCTTTCTTTTCTGTTAACAATGTCAAACTTTTTTTGTTTTATTGATATTAAATTCATTATTTTGATCTCATAGACAAACCATTTCGCATGGGGAGTTAACTTGATTTTCAGCAGTTAAAATATAAAAAAAGGGTTCTCATCTAACATATCATCATTTAGGCGAATTGATTTTTTGTTTAAAAGATAAATAAATTTGTTGATGTTTATCTATTTATATGAATAAATGCGACAGTTTTGGTCTTATGAATGAAATTTGTATTATTTGAGTTCTTTGAACTACAGTTCTTATCTTGAATGTCATTTTCACAACGTTTCAGTCGATATAACCTCCAACATTCTTCGAGAATTTGGACAGCATTTCGAACGGAACCCTTTATTTACTTCACGGGGCTAGCATACTCTTGTTCTGTCAGCCATGACTGGCTAGAGATACTAAGTAGTTTGCAATTATATTTTTTGATCGCTCATGCCGAGGATTGAACCTTCAATCTTCAGAAGAATATCACTTTTATCATTGATTTTTCCAAGTAACTGCTGCATCACGGGTCCTTGCAGATTTCTAGTACAAATTTTGGGAGCCTGTAACCTGAAAAATGAAGGTTGGAAACCTTAAATTTGAAGGTTGATGGTTCAATTCTCAGTGTGGGTGACCGAAAAATACAATTGCAAATTACTTAGGACCTGTATCCCGTCATGACTCACGGTACAAGAGTATGCTACTCCCATGAAGTAAATAAAGAGTTCTGTTCAAATTTTCATCCAGATTTGATAGAAACATTCCCGAGTTCAACAAGATGCACCTTAAAAAGGTCAGAGAACAGTAGTCCGAAGAATCCAAATAATACGAATAACCAATCCTCATCTCAAAAATTTGGAAACGTATTATGGATGAAATGTATATTATTTCAAATTCTCGTTTCATGTATTTCAAGTAAAAAACTTTGTGAAATAATAACAAACTGGCAAAGACGGCTAGTATCTATATAAAAATATACATAAAGATGTACCCACTATAATATTTGTAATTATTTTTTTATCGGACGTTTAGGAAATTGACCTCCCACCTCTAAATTCCACAATTTACACTTTTTTTTTCTTTTTTCATATTAACCTCATTGTTTAGAAGCTTAACTTTAAAAAAAAAAAAAAATTGAAGAAAAATATTTTTTATGACTTTCTTTGTCAGGGATCAGTTTTCAATTACAATGTTCTACTAAATTGAACACATACCTTGTGACCATTACAGAAAAATATTGCAACTCTCTTATACGACCAGTGTTTATTTCCGTTTAAAAAAAAGGGGTTAGGAAGGAAGCTTTTTAGAACCCCCTTGCACCCTCTCTCTCATCTATCTTATCTATTTTATTCGCGTCGTCTCGTTTGAAAGAATCCCAACTATGAAAAAATGCCCACTTCAAGACTGGACCTTTTGCAAAATTTTACAGAAAATTTGGTGACAAATATTTGTTGTGAATTTAAAAAAATTACTTATCTGCCCTGAAGTGTCGGAAAAAAATTATTTTTTGATTGTTGAATTTTTAAAATCATTTGTTTGTTTTTTTTTTTAATAAATTATTTCTTGCCTTTCGTAACAATTATTTGTTGTGAATTATAAATAAAAAACACTTGTCTGCCTGAATATACTCGAAAACCTGTAAAAGTTGTCATCAAGTGGAAAGAAAGTAAAAATTTACTTTAAGCCCCTTTTTTAGATGGGAATAAACACCAGTCACATAAAGTCGCAATATTTTTCTCTGTGATGGTCACAAAGTATGTGTTCAAACAAAACAAAACAAAACATTATTCTTTAAAAAAAGTGTCTTACACTAAAAGTCTCAGAAAAAAAAAAGAAGGATTTTAATCATTTAATGAAATATTTTATAATGTTATTTGGTTTTCTAATATTTCTAAATAACATTTTTTGAAACTTTATTTTAATATATTGTTATTGTTAAAAGTGACTCTTTATAATTTATTTTGACAATATTTTAAGTAACTGGGCTAAAATAAAATTTAAGAAGCCACTATAAAAGCACCATCCTTTCCGAAGTCATCCAGTGTGCTTTCCTTATGCCATTCAGTGGGAATATTTAAAAGTTGGTACTACTGACTTTGACTGCAATTAATGCTTCTTAATAGAAACATTAATTGCAGTCAAAGTCAGTAGTACCAACTTTTGAAGAAATTTTGTTAATTCTTTGTTTTATTATAAAAAACTAGCCTTGATGCCCGGCATTGCAAAAAAAACAAAAAAAAAAAAGTGGTAGTAGGCAAGCAGGCTCAAATTCGTACCACGAAGGAGGAAAATAATGTGAAAAAAAAAGTGACGTATTTGCCGTTGCGCACATCACCAAACCGGAAGTGACAAATGTTTAAATTAAGGCTAGTCAGTCGAAAAGAGGGGATGACTTTCCAAAATATTGCCGAAAAAAGCGACCCCTCCCTGTAGAAAAGTGCCCAGTTGAAGGTGAAGAAATTAATGGTTTTAGCCAATTTTTTGACATTTGTTGTTTGAAGGATCGAACTTCAAAACAATACCGATTTCGTGAAAATCTGTCATCTCTGTCAAAAGTTTTAGGCAAACATACATACATACATACATTTAAACAGAAAGGCGAGATTTATATTATAGACTAGTGGGGGGTACCCGGCGTTGCCCGGGTATTTGGAGGTGTGTGTATTAAAAAAAAAACGTAAAAGAAAAAAGTTTTAGTAGGAAGGTAGGATTGAACCCCGAAGCCTTGACATGAAGGTGGAAATGAAAGGGAAAATAAGCCAGACACCTAACCATCTCGGCCACAATGTGAGAGGAATTGATAAGCATGTAGAGTTAAGGGTTAAAAAGTGAGTCAAGTCAAAGAGGTTTGATTGACAGGTGGTCGTTTAATGAGGTCATCGCGGGAGTGTTATGATGACGCGGCAGTTTTTTATTTACTGCGGGGCAGCTTTTTGGGGTTTGTTTACTTTGTTTCAATGCGGGACAGTTTTGGTTTCCCCAAGATGATGGTGGGAGGGAAACCAGCTCCCTATTTAAAGGGGATTTCCAAATTGAATAGCAATTGTCTGATATAAGGGAAACTCCGCATTGATCAAAGCTGATTGCTTTTGGACATTCCCGGCAATCGCGATCGGAACAATGATGGCAGCTCCGAATTAGTTTCGCTTTTATTATACGAAAAGGCTGAATTCACACACGGCGATCCAAAAATGTAGAATATTTAGCTTTTCAAAGTCGGAAAAATTAAGTAGACAGGCGACCCCCGTTATTAACTCGCCGATATTAGGATTTCAAAATGATATAAAAAGTTTTAAGAATGAGTGACGGCCTCGAGACCCGCTAAAAAAAGTCTTTTGCAAACATACACAAAAAGTGAACATACATACATACACGCACACATTTTCGCTTTTATATATATAGATTGTTGATTTATTTTTCTCATTTCAGCTATCCGACATCTTCTCAGTACAAAGAAGTAGCAATGGCCATCATTACGGAATATACCCATCTTCGTGATAATATCCCAGGGTGCAAAGGTTATGTAAGTTGTTTATTATTTCTAATCAACACATGCACTAATAGTATAATGGATACTGCTGTAGATAATGGAATCACTTCAGCTGTGGTTGGTGCTGAGTTAGTGTTAATCTCTATATTAATAGAATTATATGACCACTTCAGTGTAGTGAAATTATGGGCAGGCTAAGAGATGATTACCAGTTTGTGTGCACAAGTGTAAGACAATGGAGACGAATAAGAACTCAGATATGGAGAAAGTATATTTGGATGACTAAGCTATTGAGGTTGTTCAGACGTTTTGCGAGGAGCAGGTGCAAGTGTGATTTCAAGAGAGGTTATAGTCAGCTAATGCACTCTCTAACTTCTGGCGTAGCACTACCGGAAGCAGTGACAAGGCAAATCAGTTCCTTCGCTTTTTCTCTTACGTCTATTTTCTTCCCTGTGCATCTACTCTTTTTTTATTACGTTTTTCCAATCTTTCTTTTTTTTTATTACGTTTTTCCAATCTTTCTTTTTTTATTTAATAATCATTGAAAAGTTTTTTCGGTCTTATTTTAATTAAGAATTATTGAAATTAATGGGTTTTTTTTTTTTAACAATTATTGAAAACACTTTGCACTCTCTTTTTTTTTTTTTTAAGAAAAAAAAAAAGATTATTGAAAACACTTTTTAAAATATTTAAAAAACTATTTCGGGAATATTATGTAGATCAGGGAGGGACTGACATGCAAGGTAGCAGAAATCTTAAGACATTTAAACATATCTGCATTATACATACATGCCTTATACATACATGAATGTTTGGATGGTGTACGTATGTACGTGTTAGCAACCATTTTGTACTTATATGTATGGGTATATGTGTTTCGTTTTTGTTTGTGTGTGGTTCGTTTGTGGTACCATTTTCAATAACACTTTCAAACATACGCGTCATATGCAATTGATTTTTTTCACTTTGAATTATTTTAATGTTCCTTGAGGGAAACTAAGTTTTTTTTTTTTGATTTTAGATTTTCTTTTGTTTTTCTCATTTCTCAATGTTTATTTTCATTATGGTTTTAAATATTTAGGTAGATAGTTTTTTTTTTTTTTTACAAAGGGGTTACCATATATCAAGGCTCGGAGGCCACTTGAGGATAAAGGTTAATATGTGTGTATTTTAGTTATTGAGACAGCAGCGTAGTAATCGTTTATGGTGGAAATATGGTATAATTAGATTTACGAGTATAGTTCAATAAGAACTTGTAATCAGTTGGAAAGTGGAACAGTTCCAAAGGCAAACAGTTTTAGGAAAGAAGCTTTATTCATGGAATCCATGTTTAGATTTAGGCGCCAATAGAGAGTGGGGGAATTTATTGACAGTGATTTTGGCTAGACGAGTGTTTTGTGTTAAATATTGGCGAGGCAGGGGGGAGACATAAAACACTTGCCATGAAAATAGCGATAAGGCAAAGACAAGCTTGCAATGTTTCTTCTGTGGAAAAGAGGTTGCAGAAAAGGGCATCGCCTACTAAATTCTGAAGTCTGTTTTGAACTCTGCCAAGGCAGGATAGGGTGCTCCGAGCAGCTCCTGCCCAGATGTGGCAACAGTACTCTATCCTAGGACATACAGCTTTTATACAGGTAGAGAACTGCATTTGCAGTGAAATATCTAATGTAATTTTCCATATATTTTTATTAAGGGTTTTCGTTCGCAATCCATCATTATCGATCTGCCCCGCGGGTTTGAATGATGTTGCTGACTCCTGGTCTAGTGGCCGCTACAGAAATAGGCTTTTTTCATGACAAAAGTAATGCAAGGAGATTCTCACTGAGAGTTTTCATATAAGGTTTTATTTGGGGAGAATTTATTCAGAAAGAGAGAGAGTAATGTTATTGTAGCTAGATAGTTACTTCTTAAATTTAACTTTCTAACTTAATGAAATGAATGACACAGATGGACAGAGATATTGGTTACATTCGCTGAGATTATCAGTTTTCTACATCATTGACTTTGGCTCATTCGCATGGTTTCCATGGAGAAACTCTGACTGAAAACCTTTGTTTCTCTCACTTTAAAATGTTATGTCTTTTGTTATCAACTCTCTGTTTTGTCTGTGGCATTTGCCGTCTGTGCTCTGCCTAAATTTTACTTTTCTTTCATTCAACACAGGGAACAATTCTGTTTTACAGATCTAGGTTATCATGCACTCAGTGTGGCCCTTGCCAAAATCCACACTAGATAACTTAATTGCCATTGTAACATTGCTTGTTAACAATGGCTAGATTTTTCTTAAATTTCAACTTTCTAACAGAAAACATCTTTTATTCATGTGATAGCCACATTCCCATCATGTTTTTTACTGTTTTAGTAAAACAATTTTGTTTTGTGTTTTTCTGCTTTATCTAGGAATCTTGGTCTGCTACACTCTCTGACAAATTCCGTAATGAACGTCGGATAATGACAAATATCGAAGTTGTAGAGAAGCGTAAGCGTCGAAGGGTTGTGACTGAACCGGAATCTTCATCAGGTGACCCAAGCGATAAGTCTATCATTGTTCCGTCCTCTTATCGACAGACCCAGGTAAGATGCTCTTCCCGTTTGTAATTGTATTAGTGTACACTCTCCCTCAAAAATGATAACAGACATCTTGCTACTCATCTCCCTTCATAATATCCCTGCAACTTATGTCCCCGATAGTAGCCCCCAACTTCAACAAAGTGGCACTGTGCCTTGTTTGGGGGGAAAATTGAATAAAAAAAAATTATGCTTTGCCAGTGTTCAAACAAATATTCATCTATAATATAAAAGCGAAAATGTGTGTGTGTTAGTGTGTGCATTTTTTTTGTATGTCCGCCAAAGGCATTTTTTTGGGGTGGGGGTGCGCTAGGAGGGGTCACTAAATCTTACAACTTTTTATATACTGTCTAGATTATAATATGTCCGATTTACGAAACGAGTTCATTTGAATCTTTTATTATGTTACAAAATTTGCGCCGTGATTTCATTTTCTCTACTACTATGGCTTGATGCTTGACCTAGAAAATCACACGTTGACGTTCTTTAACCACCTGCTTTTTTTAAACGTTTAATTTCACCCTTTCTCACTTCTCTGCCCGCGTAGCGTCGTGGTAAGTCAGCAGACTATTCGCCTCAAGGCTTCGGGTTCAAGCCTACCTCCGTCCCCAAACTTTTTTTTTTTCCTTTTTCCCCTGGGCAACGCCGGGCACCCCCGCTAGTCTATATATATAAAAGACAAACCGGCCATGTGCATTTTTGTATGTCCAGCAAAGGCTTTTTTCATCGGGTTTCTCGGTTACTATTCTTTAGAACTTTTTATATTCTCCCTAGATCATAATATCCACAATTTGTGAACGCACGTCGTATCTAGATTTATTTTGATCGACTTTTATAAAATTCACGCTATTTCATCCTCTTTCGTGTTTGTTCGCTTTTTTTCTCGTATAAATAAAGCGAAACTCACCGATGCAAAGGTGTCAGCGCCCTTTCGTGCCAGGATGTCTTGAAAGCAATTAGCTTTGATCAATGTGGGAAAAACCCTTCATATCAGACAATTGCTATTCATTTGAGAGTTTCCCTTTTTCGGGAAGCTTGGTTTCCCCAACATCGTGGGGAAACAAACAAATGAAACGGCAGAAAGCTGAACTGGCTTTCAGTTAACGTTCATTTCTGTACCTGTGTGAACTCCTTCACTTAGCAAGTCAACTTTTTAATTTACATCACTAAATTTCGACGCTTTTCACTTCCTATGGCTTCGTAGCGGTAAAATGTCACGTTTCTTTTCACTTTCTTTTTCGCCTTCATATCACGCCTGCCTGCTTACTAACACTTTTTTTCTTGTGCTCAACACACACCTCCAAACACCTGGCCAACGCCGGGTACCTCCACTAGTTTGTTATATAAATCTCACCTGTCTGTTTAAATGTATGTATGTATGTATGCATGTATGTCTGCCTAAAACTTCCGACAGAGATGACGGATTTTCACGAGATCGGTATTGTTTTGAAGCTCAACCCTTTGGACAACAAATATCGAAAAATTAGCTAAAAACATTGATTCCTTCAACCTCAACTGGGCACTTTTCTACAAGGAGGAATCAATTTTTTCGCCGATATTTTCGAAAGTCATCCCCTCTTTTCGATTGACTAGCCTTAATTTAAACCTTCGCCACGTTTAGTTTAGTGATAGACGCAACGGCAAGGACGTCACGTTTTTTTTTACACATTCTTTCCTCCTTTGTGGTAGGGGTTTGAGCCTGCCCGCCTGCCTGCCTACTATCACTTTTTTTTGTTCAACACACACCTCCAAACATCCGGGCAATGCCAGGCATCCAGGCTAGTCTAAAATAAGGTCAAACTTGGTGAAGTTAAAAGGGAAAAAGAAGAAAACATCTCAAACTGGAAAGTTTAAAGAAAAAATGATAAACATATTAATGGGAACATTGGCAAAGCATAATTTTTTTGACACAGGATGTACACTTGTATAATATAATACATATTTATTATTTTATGTATCTACATAAAATTTTATGTAAATATTTTCAGTATTTACTTTGACAGTGCTCAGTACATAAGTATGCCCATGAAAATAGCGATAAAGCGGAGACAAGCTCGCAGTGTTTCTTCTGTGGGAAAGAGGTTGCAGGGAAGAGAAAAGGCCATCACATACTAGATTATGAAGTCTGTTTTGAACTCTGTCAAGGCAGGGTAGGATGCAGAAAAGTGTCCAGTTGAGAATGAAGGAATTGATATTCAAGATGATGAAACAGAAAATTCTGTGTAGCTTGATTGCTATATATATTTTGAAAACTTGCTCATATAATACATATATATATTTTTAGTATTTACTTCCAGTGCTCAATATGTGAGTAGAGCTTGGTATGGCAATTAGCCTGATGATTTCCCTTGGATATGAAACAAACATTTCTGAGTAGCTTATAAGCCATATATATATATATAGAGAGAGAGAGAGAGAGAAGTAGTTATTATTCTAACAAACAAAAAATGTAATTAATTCACACTCATAAATTTTTATTATTTTTTTTTTTAAGCAAATGTCTGAGTTTTGGTTACTCATTGAATGTAGATTCCTTGTAAATAAATAGTATATACGAAAATCATATTGGAATAAAACTACATAATCCGTTTTCTGTATGAAAATTAGTTTGTGAAACACTTTTGTATATATTAATACAATCATGAACAAATAAACAAACAGGAATATGACATATATATATATATATATATATGAATTTTTTTTATGTTTTGAGGACTGGTTTCTTCTGTGAAAAGCAACCATTTATTAGCATTACAAGCGTATGCTGTATTTTCGTGGACATCGGCAATATTACATACCTAATGTGCTTCAACAAGTCATATCTTTTTTATTTGTGGGTCAATTTAAAAAAAAAATTACATTACTGGAAAGAAAATAGAATAAACATTCCAATGATGTTAATTTATTTTTCTTTTATGCGTTCAATGTTTTTATGCTTGAAGTTAAAAATGAAAAAAAAAATGATAAAAAATTATGGCAGCAAAAAGAGAAACTGTCTTATCAATGTTTGCATTTCATATGTTATGTTTGGATACATATGCGCTGGGTTAAATTTGATTGGATATGGCTAAAATTTTACAGGCTATATGAGCATAGAAGTCCATCTCTACTGGACTTTGATTTTGATTTTTATGACCACAGGAAGCAAAGTTACAACTGAGCAAAGTTGACGAAGAATATTTCCAAATTGATACAATAAATCAGTATATATAATCCATTTTCATATAGATAAGTTTCAGAATTATTTTCATGTATAATACGTAAATATTTGATAATTATTAATTGTGCGGAAATTTCTTTAAAATGTCATCTTTTATAGAAATTCAAATCACTTAAAGGGAAACGGCTCACTATGCGCTAATCATCGCTGTCAGCGTATGAATGAGTTTGTATTCTCTTAAAAATAGAAAACTGTTTTTTCTGCTTTCAAAACGAAGGCAGAAAAAAAGTTTCATTTTTTATTGAGTTTGTCAATTTAAAAAAATTATCAAGTTTTTCAAATTTGATTTCCAAACAATACTATTTTGTTGTTTTTAATGCTTTTAGTACACATGTACTAAAAGCGTTAAAAAACAACAAAATGTACTAAGTACATGCGTTTGTTTTTTAGCGGTAAAAATAAACAAAACAAAATATATAGCAAATAAAAGGTACTTGTGCACTTATGCTACCATGCTGAAATAATAACGTTATTATTTAGAAACTCATTCTTAACATGGGGAAGGAAGGGTGCTTTGTTAACTATTCTGTACTTTCACCTAACAATTAAATAAAATATGTTGTGAAACTTGAATTTATTTTTAACTCATTGTCAAGACCATTTTTTGAATCTAAAACAAACCCGTTTTTTTTTTTTTAACTGAAGATATCTAAATAATAATAATAATAATTAGACGGTTCGATAAAGAATTCCATTGTGATGCATTTTGTAAAGTTTTACCTTGTTTCCACCATAACATTTTTTTTTAAATGACTATCTACTAAGGTTTTCGGGTATGCTGAAAACGAATATCGCATTTAAATTTTCCGCAAATAAGGATCTTTCTGGATATTAAGCAATGCCATTTCTTATGTTATTGCTGGTGGCCATCTTGGTACATGCATTTGCACATAATTTCTTGGGGTTAGGTTTGCGCACTCGCACGTACCAAGATGGCCACCAGCGATAACATAAGAAATGACATTGCTTAATATCCGGAAAACTACTTATTTGTAGAAAATTTAAATGCGATATTTGTTTTCAGCATACCCTAAAACTTATAAAAGTAATCATTTTAAATGTTAAGGTGGAAACAAGATAAAAAATTACCGTTTTATATCTTTGTTTACATAATTGAATTTTCAGTAAAACAACAGAATAGAAATGACAAAAAATACCATCAACTGGTGAATATGTAGTTCGTTGCTTATCAGGATTCCTGGTATCCTGATACTGTGAAAGCTACATCAAGGATTCATGTAGAGTACGATTTATAGTTGCATCTCAGAAAATAGGGGTATATTTTGGGCCAGATAGAGAGGATTTACAAAATTGAAAATCGGACTGGTCCCAAAATGCATAAGTTCTGGTCGACTATGGAAATTTCCATCTTTTACAGAAATCCAAAATCTATATAAAAAATTTTCTTCGATTTATTTGTGAGATTAATTCATATCTACTCATTTTTTTTTTTTGTTGAAAGGAGTAGTAAATACCGGCCATGAATGCATTCAATGGCTACACTCAAGATTAAGCTCTCCTTTGGTGAGGAGGCAGGAAAATGCCTGCTCTCAATAAAGCTATATTTAAATGCTATAATACTTAGTTTTGTTTATGAATAGACACCCACTGTATGATACCATGTGTCAGTTTAACAAAAATTGAAATTTGTACATCTGAATTTATAATTCATAGCTTATGACTGCATAATCAGAAAAAGCACACAATTTTATATAAGAGTGCCAAGTTTCATGAGAATAGCTTGAAAAATAAATAAATGGTGACGAAATTACCAAATTTCTTGAAATGTTGAGGTCGGTAATTTAGCCCACTTTTTCTAAAGAAAAATGTCCACGGAAAAGCATAAATTTTGGCACTTAAAATTCTCATAACTTTTGAACTACTGATGGTATTTGCATAATTCAAACGGTTTTAAGCATCTTTTACATAGCTTTTTCATGCAACTTCATACAATAACAATTATCTAAAAAGAAAAAAATCGACTTGTAATGCTACATTTATTAAGTCGCCTGATGAGAACATCTACTTTTAACTGACCATTTGTCCGAAACATTAACATATCCAGTGTCGCAACATGTAAATTTGCTTGTATTAATAAAAATGATTATTGTGCTTCTTTTATTGAGCACTCTTAATAATCTTGTTAAATTTATTAGTTATCACTCTTGAATATATTTAACAAAAAATACTGTCTTTTATCTATTTGGCTGAAATATGCTCAAATATCAATAAAAACCGACATAGTATTCCAAAACCAAATAAAAGAGAAGAACAGTCATATATATATATATATATATATATATATATATATATATATTAATAGCACCTTATTATTAAAATAAGACTGATGATGAGGGGAGGTTCTGTCATAATTTTGCCATTGCCTATGACCTAACTCAGATTGTCCGCGAGCCCACCCGTGTGCCCGATACTACCGGTCAGTACGCAAGCCTTCTAGACCTTTTCTATCCACTTCCCCTGAGCTATGCTCATGTTCCGTTCTATCTCCTCTGGGATCCTCCGACAACTGCATCGTATCAGTTAAGATAAAAATGAAATATAATAAATCTACAGATGTACCTCTCCACCGTACTGTATACCGATACTCTATGGCGGACTGGGATAGCTTCCGTACATTCATATCTGATCTATCTCTCCATTCCATGTTTAAAAAGGATGTGTCCTCTATAGTATCAGACCTGACCGAATGGTTACTTGTAGGCATAGACCAATTCATACCATCCAAAAAATTCCAACAAAAACCTAACAGCCCGCCATGGTTCTCCCCTGAATGTGCTGCTGCCATCGCACACAGAAATCACTTTTTCCGTAGCTACCAACGTAATAGATCCACTGAAACTAAAGCTGTTTTCAGGACTGCTAGCAACCACTGTAAAAGAGTAATAAAAAATGCAACAAAACTATATGCTCAATCCGTTAAATCCAAAGTAGCTGAGCAGCGGCTTGGTTCTCACCAGTTCTGGCAAATAGCAAATAGGATCCTGAACAGAAAAGTGCGTTCTATCCCAAACATTATCAATGGACCAGAGGTCATCTCAACAGCATCCGACAAAGCCAAACTATTTGCCAAAAACTTTGCGGCAAATTCTACCCTGTGCGACGAAGGCCATCAACTCCCCATATTCCCTCCTATAACAGACAACACGCTATGCGACATACAAATATCTGTGCGTGAGGTCGCCAAGCTAATCAAGAACCTTGACTCCAGTAAAGCAACTGGTCCTGACGGTATTCCAATTATAGTGTTAAAATAATTATAACCAGAACTTGCCCCCATACTTACCAAACTGTTTAAGCATTGCCTTAAGGAGAAGTGCTTCCCAACACCCTGGAAAACCTCATCAGTATGCCCTGTATTTAAGAATTCAGGTGATAAGTCATCCCCCTCTCAGTACAGATCAATAAGTCTCCTGTGTGTCATGAGTAAGTTGCTGGAATCCACAATAAATAGAGAAGTAATCAACCACCTCAACAGAAATAACCTTCTTAGCAACACGCAATATGGTTTCCGTTCTGCTAGATCTACAGCAGATGTGCTAACGGTTATATCTCCTAGGATTAGTGAATCTCTCGAGAAAGGCTTCATTTCTAGGGCAATTGCTCTCGACATATCAAAGGCCTATGAAAAGGTTTGCCATAAAGGCCTACTACACAAGATTTCCAGCTACGGTATGGCTGGAAATGTTTTCTCAGTCATTAAATCATTTCTCTCAGATAGGCTGATAAGAGTAGTGGTTGATGGGCAGAAATCAGAGGCCCACAGTATTAATGCTGGAGTCCCTCAGGGGTTCATACTGGGCCCAACTTTCTTCCTGATCTACATCAATGATCTCCCAAAACACATACTAAAATCTGTCGTTGACATCTATGCTGATGACACAACCATCTATGGCAACACATCAAAGGCCGTAAATGATGATATTCTCTCTGATTCTCTCTCCTCTGATCTTGAGCGTGTGGTGCAGTGGGGAAAGAGGTGGCTGGTTACCTATAATGCATCTAAAACCAAGCTCCTATCCTTACATCATCAACGCTCTGATCCCCATCTGGCATCAATTGAAATGGAGGGCTCTCGTCTAGGGGAGGCCCCATGTTTTGATAAGCTTCTGGGGTTGACCTTTACTCCTGATCTTAAATGGAACACATACATCAAGTCTGTAGCCAAGGTCGCTGGGAAAATGGTGGGATCCTTCTACCGCTCCAGAAGATATCTCACTAATGATGCAATTCTCTATCTATATAAGAGCCAAGTACGCCCAAAGATGGAGTACTGCTGCCACATCTGGGCGGGAGCTGCTAAAAACAGTCTATCCTGCCTTGACAGAGTACAAAATAGACTTTGTGGCTTGGTGGGGAATGCCCTTATCTCTACCCTGCAACTTCTTTTCTACAGAAGAGACGTAGCGAGCCAGTCGTTGTTCTATCATTATTTCCATGGCAAGTGCTCGTCTGAGCTCCATTCTCTCGTCCCCCCTCGCCAATCTTTTTCAAAAACCACCCGACTAGCTGAAACCACCGTCAATAATTTCCCCCACTCCTTATCTGTGCTTTAATCAAAACGTAGATTCCATGAAAAAATCTTCTTTCTTAGAACTGCATGCCCATGGAACGCTGTTCCGCTTGCCTGTTTCCCTCCCGACTTCAACCTGGATGTCTTCAAGTCCAACACAAACAAATTCCTGATGAACTAAGTAATGACACCTTACCAATTCTCCAATACTATTGCTACACTATCCCTTTGATTAGTGTACACACAATAACCCTTATCCCCGATTGGCCATTGGGTCTTGATAAGTGGTGAGCTCCATGTAAAAAAAAAAATAAATATGGAAATTATATTCCAATGTGATGGAAATCGAAAAAGAAAGAAAAAAAATTATTTGCATAATCATCAAAATTTTGTGTTTATTGCAAGAATTTCTCAAGATGATCGATCTGAAGAAATAACACACAAGGAAAATATTTGAAAACATTTAGTGTGTTTGTAAAGTGAATAGAAATATTATTTTTGTCAGTAACGAAACATAGTCATTAGAATTAAAAAAAAATAGTGTGATTATGACGCGAAAATGTTTTTACTCTTTTTTCAAACAGATCATAGTTGTTTGAATTCAAAATGTGTGAAGTGTTTATGGACTAAAATTAATATATATTTTTTTAATCTTTGTATATATACATATGAGAGCGAGGAATTTGAATTGGCAGCTAAAACAAATGATGTTGGATGTTAAAAATTATTAAAGACGTTTGCTGGATCGTAAAAAAAAACAGCATGGTGAAAAAAAAAAAAGGTCTCATCGTGGAAATACAGTGGAGATGTGGAAGGTCTTTAATCTTTCTTTCCTATTTCGTCAAACATTTTTATTAGTGTTGGGACGATTAATCGGAATTGGGAATCGGAAAAATTCAACAAATTTTGGGGTATCAGAATTGGTATTGGAATCGAAAAAATTGATGCCTATTTTCCAATGCCAAAACGATTCTTTCAATTTTCTATTTTTTTAATTTGATTTTGTTTTAAGTAAAATCTTCCATTGCTGGTAATAATGATAAAATAATAAATGTTTATTGATATAAAAAATACTTGTAAAGCTAAAATCAATAGATCATCCTCCACAAATGTGTTTTGGCATTTAGGAAAATATCTGCACATTTAACATTTTTTTTTTACAGAAATCGGAGAAAATAACAACTCTATAGTTAAATATTTAGAGATTTATAAAGAATCGGAATCGGTAATTGTATCGGAATCGGGAAAAATATTAGAATCGTCCCATCACTAATTTTTATACTCATTAACTTTTGTGTAATGAAAAATATTATTAATTATTAGTAAGTGGACGATTCCAAAATTTCTCCAGATTCGGATACAATTACTGATTCTGATTCCAGTTTCTTTTAAAATTTCATAACAGTTAATTAAAGATTTGATGCCTTTTTAAAATGTTCAAATGACTGTATCCCCACCCGCCTCCCATATAATGTTTGCATATATTTTGCAAAACATAAAAATACCTTTTAAAGGGGGGGGGGTGCATATATGAAAAAAGTAGATCTTTCTAAATATGTTTCTCTAATGTTTTTGTTGTAATTTGTTGAAAATTGTGAGACAAGATTTGTTTTTCTTTTAAAACATATATCATTTGCATTTGGTTGTTGTTAATGCCATTTGAAATTTCAAAAACGATTAAAAAGAATCGACGATTAGTATGAACGATAAGAAAGCAGTTTCAGAACAGAATAGTTAACAAAACCCATCCCATGTCAAGGATGAGTTTCTATATATTAAGTTGAGAAGAAGGTTCTTGCAGAGTTTTTAATTTTGATTTCAAATGATGTATTTTCAAATAAGTCTACTTTATACATCATTTTAAAGAGCATTTTTGCGCTTTATCTAATCGTTTAAATTACAATTGTTTTATTAGAACATTGAATACAAGATGGAAAAAAAAAGAAAGTAAATTCACACAATTTTCTTCTTTCAATTTAAACTAGACCGAAAAGCTGCTGAAACAGCTAGCTATATAAGCAAAGCATTTGGTGTAAGAACCACTACTGAACACACAACACAATGGTGGTTTAAGAAATTTTGTGGTGGCGATGAGTCTTGGAGATGTTCGAACAACAATCAATAAAAGCCTCATTTAAAACCAATCCACACACAACTGTTTGAGGTCCTGGATATGACCTAAAACTATATCCGATGGTGATGCCCCACCTTGCGGGCCTTGAGGAGTGTGGAGCCACCCTTTAATTGCCATTGCTCCCAGGTCCACTCTGACCCGGAGTGGTAGTACCTGTTAGGGTCCCAACTATGGGTTAAATAGAATCCAACTTAAAAAGCTCCATTAAAAATCGTTCCTCAAAATAACTAGATTTGGCATTAAATAACCTGAAAAAGGTTGATATGCCGTAAAACAAAAACAACCAACCAACCAACCAACAACTTGCTTCTGAATTAGGCGTAATGTATACAACGATTTCCAACCATGTGAGAGAGATTGGAAAGACAAAAACACTTGATAAATGGATTCCTCATGAATTGAACAACAACCAAAAGAAACGCCATTATAAAGTGTCATCTTCCCTTCTTTTACGCAACAAGTACGACCCGTTTCTTTACTGGGTTGTGACTTGCGGTAAAAAGTGGGTTCTTTATGATAACTGGTGATACTCAGCTGCGTGGTTAGATGCCGATGAAGTTCCATGACACTTCCCAAAGCCAGAGTTGCACCAAAAGAAGGTCATGCTGGCTATTTGGTGATCTGCAACCGGTCTCATCCATTGCAGTTTTTTTTAATGCAGGCAAAACCATTACAGCAGAAAAGTACTGTCAACAAATAGGTTGGTTGTTTTTGTTTTACGGCATATCAACCCTTTTCAGGTTATTTAATGCCGAATCCAAAGATTTTTACGAAAAATCTTTTAAAAGAATATATTTGTTGTTTTCAAATCGGTTTCTATTTAATCCATAGTTGGGACCCTAACAGGTACTACCACTCCGGGTCAGAGTGGACCTGGGAGCAATGGCAATTAAAGGGTGGCTCCACACTCTCCAAAGTCCGCAAGCTGGGGCCTCACCACTGGATATAGTTTAAGGTCATATCCAGGACCATCAACAAATAGATGAAATGCATCAGAAACTTTGATAACAACACCAAGCATTAGTCAATAGAAAAGGCCCAATTTTCCTCCATGACATTGCTCGACTGCCCGTTGCTAAACTGACCCTGCAAAAGTTGAACAAATTAGGCTACAAAACTCTGCCTCATCCACCATACTCTCCAGATCTCTCACCTACCAACTACCTCTTTTTCAAGCATCTTGACAACTTTCTGTGTGAGAAATGCTTAAAAAACCTAAGCGATATCATCGTCACCAGAATGTAAGATTTTTATGCCTCTGGCACGTTTTGTGTTGCCAAAAATGTGTTGATTCTGATGGTGCTTATTTTGATCAATAGACTTTTGTTTGAGCCAAGATATGTTCATCTGAATTTAAAAGTTAAAAACCGCAAGACATTTCTTGTCATCCTGATAATAATGTTACTATTAAAAAAACATTCTTAACATTAGGACGGGTCTCTGTTATTTATTTCCTACCTTCCTTCTAAGAAGAAATGTTCATGTTCTTTTTTTTTTTTTTTTTGGCAACTATAAAGATTTGTTTGGTTATTAGATTGATTTGCGTTAATATAAAAAGAAAAACAAAATACAAATAATAATAATAATAATAATAATAATAATAATATGAATAATATGAATAATAATAATGGCAAATAGATTAACACCTTTAGCTAAATCATTTCCCTCAAATGAGATTCTACTTTTTTTTAGATTGCTATGTGGTAGAAAGAAAAAAAAAACAAAACAATTATTTTAGAATTTTGAGTAAGAAAGAATTTTGACGCATAAATTTAACGTAAAATGATAATAATTTCTGGCCCATTCTGCCTTTTTAATCTTGTCTAACCGCTCAAAAATTTAAAACTGAAAGAACATAACATTTTCGCTCGATTGTTGATATTTATTTGATTTGTTTCTACTAGTTTTTTGTTTAATTTTCGATTTTAGGCAGTTGTCAAGGGTTCTTCTGAAGGTCTTACAATTAGTTATTTTTTATTCTAACTCAACAGAGTGAACACTAAGTCTGTTTTGAACTAAATAATGCTTTAAAATAAATTTAAACACAAATCAACTTATCCAGGTAGGTAGAAAAGTCTTGCCTTTGGTAATATTTATTTGCTGCATATTTGTTTTTCATTTGTTTTTTTTTGTTCTGTTAATTACATTAACAAATGCTCAAATCTCATTCTTCTCTAGGGGGTGGGGGTCTAAGCTTAAATGTAGGTATAATTTCCTTTTTAATTTGAAAAAATTCTAAAGATTTTCCCTTTATGTATTTTATCCAAGTTTTTGATAAATTCATCGTGAGATTTTTAGTTATACTTTTCACTTGTGTCCAAAGCAAAGAAGTACCACAAAAATTGATTATTTCAGAAGCTGACAACAGTGCCCAGATGGCACCAACAAAATGTAAAAACCTTGTCCAGAGCATTTTAAATCTTTTAATAATCAAGTGTGAACTCCCTGAAACATTTAGCGAATATGTGAACAAAGGTTTACAAAGGGATGTTTACAATCAAAGAAATAAATTAAACTCTAAGAATCAATGTTAAATCTGAGAGTAGGATTTATAGCCCATTCCGTGACCTTTACTTTTAATTTGTAAATGCACAACTTCTAATAGATAAATAAATTTGTGTTTGTTTTATTTTTTTATTGTTAAAAAATTGAAAGAATTGTTTTGGAATCAGAAATTGGGCTAGAATTTTTCCAATACCTATTCTGATACCCCAAAATATTCTGATTTTTGCGATTCTCGATTCCAATTAATCATCCCAACACTAATATATATATATATATATATATATATATATATATATATATATATATATACTAACTTAAATGTATTCAAGAGTTAATACTCATCATGAATTAAAAACGAGGTTATTAAGAGTGCTCAATAAAAAAGAGCAAAATATATTTTTATTATTATACACAAATATTACATAGTCGCCACATTGAGCATGCTAATGTTTTGGGCAATTGATTGGCAAGAACCAAAAGTCCTTGTTAGGCGACCGACCGCTTCTCTGAAAAAAGCCTTTCTTGGACATACACAAAAAGCGAACATACATTTTCGCTTTTATATATATATAGATGGTAACCTTCGACCGTCTTTGGGTGTATCTTATCAAATTTGGGAATCTTTCAATCAAACTCGAGAATCTGGACAGAATTTTGAGTTCGACAAGATATACCTGAAGAAAATCAGAAGTTACACTGCCAGCATCATCACGAGAATAACACTTAAGATAAAAATGATTGTCCAAAGAATCCAATAATACAAAGTGTTTTTGGTTTAATCATTTTTCTCACTTGCTATTTCTGTCTGCCAAATTCCTGGAGCATGTTAATACCTATTATAGCTGAAAGAGAGAAATAGACCAAATATCAAAGTCTCATGTATGATATGAAAAGAAACTGGAATCTTAGAGAGATATCAATAGGTGCTACGGGGCTTATGAAGAAGAACCTGAAGTACTACCTAACTAATATTCCTGGTGAACCAAGTGCAAAAAAAAAGATCCAGACAATTGTACTTAAGGAAACAGTGAGGATACTAAAAAGAACTCTCGGTTGGTTTCAATAAAAAGTAGGGCAATATTGGCAGCTGGTTTGGCTGCCCCATACCCAGCATTACAATCTTCAAAAAAAGAAAATGAAAAAAAAAAACAAAGAAAAACGGTAGTCTGAACTATGTTGAACATACTTGTTTCTATGAATTGCCAGGAAAAATACAGGAAAAATATTTAAAATCATGCAGGCTTTTTGACCCAACTCGTTTCATTAGGCAGTAAATGATTGGTCCTTCCCTGACAAATCACAGGCATCATTACTATAACAAACAATAGTTAATCATTAAGAGCAAAAAGTTTTTTTCTTTTATTTGGGAGTCACTACTTATAAAGGCATGAAAGCCACTCGAGGTGAGGGTTAAATGAATGTTAGGTGATAGTATAGTTATCGTTAATGGTATAAATTGGTAGAATGTGATTATTTATGGGGACGGCTCAACAAGAACTTGTTTACATTGGATTTGAAGGCTTCCATGTTGTATTCAATCGGGAAGTAGGCTAACAGAACAGTGTTCCACAGCCGGGTAGTTCTAGGAAAGAAGCTTTGTTCATAGAATCTGTATTTAGATTTAGGCACAGATAGAGAGTGGGGGAAATTGTCTCTAATAGTTGTAGCTAGTCGAGTGTTTTTTGTGGAAGTTTAGCAAAGGGGGACCATAGAGTGGAGTTCAGTCAAGCACTTGCCATGTAAATAACGAAAGAGCAGAGACAGGCTCGCAACAAGGAACCGTTTGGTGCAGGAACCACTACTGAATGCACAGCACAATGGTGGTTTAAGAAATTTTGTGGTGGCGATGAGAGTATTGAATATGACGAGCGTAGTAGTTGGCCATCGGATGTTGACAACGATCAATTAAGAGCGTTAGTCACAGCCAATCCATGCATAACTGTGCAAGAACTTGTTTCTGAATTAGATGTAATGTATACAATGATTTCCAATCACTTGAGAAAGATTGGGATAACAAAACAACTTGATAAATGGATGCCTCGTGAATTCAACGACAACCCCCCCAAAAATGCCTTTATAAAGTGTCAGCTTTCCTTCTTTTACGCAAGAAGAACGACCCGTTTCTCAACTGACTTGCGATGAAAGGTGGATTCTTTACGACAACTGGTGACACTCAGTGGTTAGACGCTGACGAAGCTCTATGACACTTCCTGAAGCCAGAGTTGCACCAAAAGAAGGTCATGCTGACTGTTTCGTGGTCTGCAACCGGTCTCATCCATTACGGTTTTTTGAATGCAGGCGAAACCGTTACGGCGGACAATGTACTGTCAACAAATGGATGAAATACGTCAGAAATTTTGACAACAACAGCCAGCATTAGTCAACATGAAAGGCCCAATTTTCCTCCACGATAATGCCCAACTGCACGTTGCTAAACCGACCTTGTAGAAGTTGAAGGAATTGGTCTGTGAAACTCTGCCTCATCTGTCATACTCTCCAGACCTCTCCCCTACCGACTACCACTTTTTCCAGCATCTCGACAACTTTCTGCATGAGAAATGCTTATAAAACTTTAGCAATGTTAAAAACGCTTTCAGCGACTTCATCATCGCTAGAATGCAAGATTTTTACGTTACTGGCATAAATACACTTGTTTTGCGTTGGCAAACGTGTGTTGATTCTGATGGTGCTTATTTCGATCAATAAATTTTTGTCTGAGCCGAGATATGTTCATCTGAATTTAAAAGTTAAAAACTGCAAGAACTTTCTTGTCAACCTTTTAATAATATTTTATTATCTAACATCAACAGGTTATGTGATTTTGGTGGAACCATCTTCTATTTATGTAACCCGCACTCGACTAGGTTACCCATAATTTTATGGTGGTACTTTTGCTGCAGCATTTTCTTTCTTTTTTTTTTAATACAGTAATAAATAATTAAATTACAAATCATGAAAAACAAACTGATTTCGTTTTAATGACGATTATAGTAAATAGTAGTGATGGGACGATTCCAATATTTTTTTCCCATTCCGTGCTAAATTTCTGATTCCGATACAATTACCGATTCTGATTCTTTATAAAACTGTAATTATTGAACTATAAGATTGTTGCTTTCCCCGATTTTCGTAAAAACACATGTTAAATATGCCGATATTTTCCTAAACATCAAAATACACTTGTGGAAGATGATCCATCGATTTTAGCTTTACTGGTAATTTAAAATCAATAAACATTTATTATTTTATCATTCTTACCAAAATTTTATTTTAAACAAAATCAAATAAAAAAGACAATTAAAAGAATCGTTTTGGCATCAGAAAATAGGCATCAATTTTTCAACCTTCTTAGTGACATGCAATATGGTTTCCAATCTGCAAGATCTACAGCAGATGTGCTAACGGTTATATCACATAGGATTAGTGAATCTCTTGACAAAGGTTTCCTTTCCAGGGCAATTGCTCTTGACATATCGAAGGCCTTCGATAAGATATGGCATAAGGGCCTACTTCACAAGATTTCCAGCTACAGTATTACTGGAAATGTTTTCTCAATCATTAAATCATTTCTCTCTGATAGGTTCATAAGAGTAGTGGTTGATGGACAGAAATCAGAGGCCCAAAGTATTAATGCTGGAGTCCCCCAGGGGTCCATCCTGGGCCCAACTCTCTTCCTGATTGACATCAATGATCTCCCAAAACACATACTTAAATCATTCGTTGACATCTATACTGATGACACGACCATCTATGGCAACACATCAAAGGCCGTAAATGACAAAGTTCTCTCTAATTCTCTCTCCTCTTATCTTGAGCGCGTGGTACAATGGGGAAAGAGGTGGCTGGTCACTTTTAATGCATCCAAAACCAAGCTTCTATCTTTACATCATCAACGCTCTGATCCCCATCTGACATCAATTGAAATGGATGGCTCTTGTCTTGGGGAGGCTCCATGTTTTGACAAGCTTCTGGGTTTGACCTTTATTCCTGATCTGAAATGGAACACGTACATCAAATCTGTTGCCAGGGACGCTGGGAAAATGGTAGGATCCTTCTACCGCTCCAGAAGATATTTCACTACTGATGCAATTCTCTATCTGTATAAAAGCCAAGTACGTCCAAGGATGGAGTACTGCTGCCACATCTGGGCAGGAGCTCCTAAAAACAGCCTATCCTGCCTTGACAGAGTACAAAATAGACTTTGTGATTTGGTGGGGGATGCCCTTTTCTCTTCTCTGCAGCCTCTCTCCACAGAAGAGACGTTGCGAGCCTGTCTTTGTTTTATCGTTATTTCCATGGCAAGTGCTCGTCTGAGCTCCAATGTCTCGTCCCCCATCGCCAATCTTTCAGGAGAAACACCCGTCTGGCTGAAACTACTGTCAATAATTTTCCCCACTCTTTATCTGTGCCTAAATCCAAACGTAGATTCCATGAGCAGAGCTTCTTTCTCAGAAGTGCACGATTGTGGAACTCTCTTCCATTCGCCTGTTTCCCACCTGACTACAACTTGGATGTCTTCAAGTCCAACATAAACAAATTCCTGACAAACCGCCCCCTTAAGTAAGACACTCTATCAAATCTCCAATACTAATGATTACTACAATACTATCTCATTGATTACTGTACACACAATAACCCTTATCCCTGAGTGGCCTCCGGGCCTTGATAAAAAAAAAAAAAAAAGAGCTAGGCGTAATAGTTAAATAAAACCTATTAGCCAATAAGATACCACAAAAAATGAATAATTAATTAAAGTTTGTTTTTTAAAGAATATGCAAATTAGATAACCTTTATTTAATCTCTTGCATATCCATGACTGAGTATAATGTTTTAATAATTTTTAAACAGAAAAATTAGGATCTGGTCTTCGGGCTAAGATCACAATGTAGTATCTAAGATTAGCTAGGAATAGTGTAGACCAATCAAAGATACAGTGATGAGGAAGACCATAGATCCCCCTCCCCAATTTTTTCATTGGCCTTGTGTCTAATTTTATTTTGTTGATTTTCTTTGGCAAAATAAAATATATAAATCACAGTGTAGTATCTGTTCTGGTGCAACACTTAAGTTTATTTTGTCCTTAGTCACTGTAAGGGAAATTTTTGCCTACTTCCAGAGTACCCCTTTTTGGGGAGATGGTTTTCTTCCACATTAAAAACAACCTAGTGTCACATTTTGCTTTTGTGGGGAAGCAAATAAACACCAATAGAAAAAGTAGGCCTTTAATATCAATGTAAGTGCGACGAAAAACTCAACTTTATATATAGATAACATTATTATTTAGAAAAGCCCTTTTTAACATGTGGGAGGAAGGCTTCCCTTATCTATACTGTACTTTCGCAGAACAATTTGATAAGCAAATGATACCATTAAGAATCAATTAAAAGTGAAAGAGCAACCGGAAGTGAAGTGGAAACAATAATTGTAAAGATAACACCGTTTTAATTATTCTTTGCCTCTTGTAAAAGGTTATATTAGTATAGAAAGTAGACTTTAAAAAGAAAGAGAAGCTGTTTACTTAGAATTTAATCTATTTCTAAAACAAAAGTACAGAAAAATCTCTTTAAAAAAAAAAAAAAAAAATCAGCACTTCTTCATTATAATAACAAAATTTGAAAATCGAAATATTGAATTTCGAGTAAAACCAATGGTATCTTCTTAATTGCCATGTCGCAGTGATGAACATATTAAAGAATAAGAGACCACGGAATGGATTTTCATTCTATATTCAAAAAGCAACTTTATTTGTCATCCTCGTTAGTAGCGTGTACAAAAGAGAAATGGATTAGTCGGTTGAAGTGTTCTTGTGTACAGATAGATTTAATATATTGTCGGTTTGTTGAGGAGAGAATAGTTCCGTTTACACGTGTTTATAGCTAGCAGTCGTTGGAACGAAGGAGGCCGGTTAAAGGAAAAAGAAAGAGCAAGTCTTCAGTGCATTTACGTGTGTAGTAGGTGTGTGTGTGGCAGTGTATTGACAAGAGCATTTCTGTAGCATGATAAAGAATGTTTGGATACCGCACGTGAAAACAAATGGGAGTTAGGAGGTTGTCGGGTTAACTTGTTGTACTTGTGTTCAGCCTGGGGCCAAAGACCCAGGCAAAATCTGCTGCCGGCTGAAGCCAGAGAGAAAGAGGGGTAAGAGTTTCAGATTTCGCCTTTTATGTACTCGGTCACATGATTGAGAGCTGGCTTGTGATGGAACAAGCCAGGGAGAAAATGGATTTCAAATCTTGAGCCGCGACAATTAGCTCCTACCTGTGATTGTAGCAAGTTTCGGCTGCTACGATATCCAAAAATGACGAAAAACGATAAGGTAGAAAATTAATTTATTATGAAACCGTTTTCAAAGACAATTCGCGGAAATTGAGTTTTGCTATATATTTCAGTTTTCAGACGAGTCGACCTCTGGTTGCTTTTTTAGCAATTAATTTCATTAATAATTTTCTACTGTATCGTTTTTTGTAATTTATGGATATATTCATTACTATGACATGACAATTAAGTAGATACCATTGACTTTACTGGAAATTCAATATTTTGATTTTCGAATTTTGCTATTATAATGAACAAGGACCAAAAATCTTTGATATATGTACCTGTCACGGAACAAAGATATCAACTTCCAAAAATCACATAAATTGACCTAGTATTTTTGTTTAAACTAAGAAAATCACATTTTATTACAGAGCGAGACGTTATGTTTTGATCCGCCATGTTTAATAAATAAGCGCTAGACAACTCAATTCGAACTATCGAGATTAAAAACAGGTATAATTTCCTATTTAAATTGCTAAAAAGTGCAAAAAATGATTATATATATATATATATATATATATATATATATATATATATATATATATATATATATACACACATAAAGTTACTTGATCAGTGATCAATTTAAGTGATTTTTGGAATACGACATTTAAGATTTTTCTGCAATTTAGTTTTTGAAGATAGACTTACTTCTTTCACACACGCACACATGTACATAAATTCATCTACAAAAACGATTGGGGTTCAAATAAGTAGGTGTGAATGCGGTATTGTGGTGATAGTGACCGGCTAAGAGTAATGATCTCAAAGTTTCGTAGACAACTAGAAAGATCCACGATGGATATTGTATTGATTCATGTTATTGTAATTTTGTATTATTCGGTGTGCAATAAACTATATATGCGAGAGAGAGAGAGAGAGAGAGAGAGAGAGAGAGAGAGAGAGAGAGAGAGAGAGAGAGAGAGAGAGATAATAAAATTATAACAAGGGAGTCAATTGCGTCGTGGACTCTTTAGTCAGTGCGTCAATTTCATTTGCGAAAGGCACATTTCAGCGATTATTGCTGCTACTACTACTGCGTCGCCTTTCGTGATATCACACAAAAGACGAAAAAAAATCCTTATTTTTTTTAATAGACGAATACTAAAAAGGAGTTCTCGTTTTTCTACAGCTAAAAAGAAATATCTCTACAACTGTAAAAAAAAAAAAAAAAAAAAAAAAAAAATCAAACTCCCAAAACAAAAAATAAACAAGTATCTCAAGTGATGAGATTATTCGCGTCCAGAACAATGATATCAGTTTGACGCGAAGGGAGCATTTGTGGAAGTGATATCGACTTTAGGCGAGATGTGTTGAGAGAAAGACGAAACCGATGATGCTAGCACATATCTAACGAACTTTCATCCAGTGATTTATGGTGGCTGAAAGATTAAAGAGGTTGGTAGAATCGACGAAGAAATCTGTGATTATTTCCGAGATTAGCGACCAAAAGAAGTAAAATAACATTGACCCTTATCGTAGTATTAATAGCAGTAATAGTTATAAACACGTTTATAATAATAATGTTACAGCAAATAGGCCCGACCTGAACCAAATTCTGGGCTGCGTCCTCGTCGATACAGATAAGGTCGCTTGTTTTAGCGGTGTTAATAATGAGGCTAATTAACGCATTGAGAAAATTAAAATAAGTTGAACTTTTTTTTTTTAAACATGGGAGTCACCACTTATGATCAATGCTCAGAGGCCACTCGATGATAAGGGTTATAGAGTGAACAGTAATCAATGGGACAATATCCTAGTAATCGTTAGTTGTGAAAATTTGGTAAATTGGATTACTTAAGCGGAACGGCTCATCAAGAACTTGTTTACGTTGGACTTGAAGACAACCATATTGTAGTCAGCTGGAAAACAGAAAAACGGAGGACAGTTCCACAGGCGTGCAGTTAAGAAAGAAGCTTTGTTCATGGAATCTGCGTTTAGGTTAAGGAACAGATAAAAACTGATGAAATTGTTGTTCAGCTTGATAATAATAACACAAAAAGCGACAAGAAATCTTTAGCAATGAAAACTCGAAGTCTGTCAAAAAGGTCAAGCACATTTTGACAATAAAACTAAAAAAGTATATCACAAATAAACGTTACCAAAAGCAAGATAAGTTACTCTTCTACCTACCTGAATAAGTTTTTGGTATTTTAAAGCGTTTGTTTATTTCGAAACACAAACAGTGTTACGTTAGAACAAGAAAAAATTAGCTGACATAAGATGTCATATTGGGAGTTTTCATAGTCGCTCAAAAATCGAAATTAAACAAAATACTGATAGAAACCCACCCAATAAATGTCATCGTGACATTTTTCATTTTATTGTCCATGCTACAGAATGCCCAAGACCAATAATAAAACTAAAAAAGAAAATAAACATCGCTATTCGCAAATAACACACACAACGACAATTATTCACAACAAGACAATGGCTACCCCGTTGTTCAAAAGAAAATTCTCTGGTCCAACAACGGTCCCTACAAAAGCTAGTCGACACCCGACCCTTTTTCGGACAAGAGAGCGCAAATGGAACAATAAATGGAAAGCAGACTTTCCCTGGTTGGAACGAGGGGTTAACGATCAGGGTCGAGAAGTCGCCATGTGTCTGTTATGTCGAAACGCCGGCATGAAAAATAGCTTTGCTAACGTCGGGAGCACAAACTTGCAATATTCGGCTTTCCTGAGGCACAAGGTAAACCGAGGACACAGACAGGCGGCTTTGGTTAAAGAAACCAGAAATCAAGAAACCGGATTTCTTATTACAACAACAACCACTGATTGTCCCGCTACTGCGCCCCCTCCCACTATCGTAAAAACCGAACCGCGTTTTGTATGGACGGAAGAACCCGCCCATCCTAGCAACCCTAACAGAAACCCTATATGTTCTTCATCATTGTCACCCACATCACCACCAGAACAGACCGAATTGCAAAAGCAGCATGTTAGTCTTAAACAAGAAGAAGTGGTTATTCCGACTTCTTCTCCATCGCCACCAACGCCAGATTTTTTTGACATGGCTGAAAACCCGATTGGCCCTCAGCAACCCGTTTATCCTACTTCTGTCCAGCAGCAAGTGCAGGAACATAGCCACCCTATTGTCTCGCCATCTTCCTATTATTCTACAAATGCTTACGTAGATGTTGTTGCTGATGATCGTCATGATGCTAACGATGATCTCGGCAGTAACATCCCACCTTCCGATTTTGTGAAGATCAACGACCACAATGGTGACCATTCGAATAAGCCCTCGTCTCGTCCCCAAAGGATATTTTTGCTCTCCAAAAAAGATCCCCCTCGTCAGCTCTCTGGAGATTTAATCATACTTGAGGTAGGTGTCAAGTTTAGCCCGACAATTCCACAATATTTTTTCTCCAATTTTATGTATTTTTAGTGTCTTGATTATTCGGATAAAGGTACTTGTACAGTTTAATCAATACATTAAAAAATGAAAATATCAAAAGTTTAAATTGTATGTATCCGTTATGGAATGAAGTTCTCCGAAAATTTGTTTTCACTTAATTTCATCAAGTAGTTTTTGTTTTACAGCGAAACAATTTATGATACCGAGCAAAAGGTTCGATTCTTAGGAAGAAACGCTAGTATTAAAAATAGGGAGGGAGTGTCGGCACTTTAACTGGAGTTATCTCCCGTGGCGTTTCTAAACTCCAAACAAAAATTAAGAAAAAATCCAAGATGTCTACCTTCAACGTGCTGTCATAAAAACGTGTTTTTCCGCTGTAAAAAAAAAAAAAAAAAAAAAAAAAAAAACTACTCGATCAAATTAGGTGAAATTTTTTTCTGAAGATCTTCAGTTCAGAACGGATACGTAGAATATAACATTTTTTCGATATTTTCATTTTTTAATGTCTTGATTAAACTGTACAAGTACCCGGATAAATCCCCCAAAATGGTACTTCTAAAGTTTATCGCCGGAAATGGAGACGCCATTTTTTTTCGGGCACCTGTCATTAGAATCAGAGGGATAAATCAATATTTTAAACTATGACCGAAGTAGGAAATAAATAACAACAACAAAATTAAATTTCTCTGCCCCTACAATACTAATTAGTAATTAGGTTTACAAATGGCGCTTGCCCAGTTTAAATGATTATGAATGTCATTTTCATTTTTTAATAATAATAATAATAATAATATATACATTTTATTGAAAAGCTTTCCCGTTTTCATTAATTAAAACGAAATATTTCCAATTAAACAATTACGGCTATATGTTCTCTTTCACTTTTTTTTTGTGCTAATGCAGAGAGTGATCCGCGTTATTTTTTAAATCGTATTTACACGTTTAATTAAAGTTTTATATGTTTTTTTTTATTCAATTGTCAGGTTAAAGTGCAGAATAGGTAAAAAACACTTCCCTCCCGATGTTACTTCCGAAAAGAACTATGAAAAAAAAAAAAAAAAAAAAGAAAAAAAGGTACTCATGCAGAGAGTGATCCGTGCTGAAATAATAACGTTAATTTTTAAAAAGCAATTCTTAACATCGGGAGGGAAAGGTGTTTTGTACCTATTCTGTACTTTAACCTGACAATTGAATAAAAAACATATCATAAAACTTTAATTAAACGTGTAAATACGATTTAAAAAATAACGCGGATCACTCTTTGCATTAGCACAAAAAAAAAAAAAAAAAAAAAACGTGAAAGAGAACATATATCCGTAATTGTTTAATTGGAAATATTTCGTTTTAATTAATGAAAACGGGAAAACTTTTCCATAAAATGTATATATATAATTATTATTATTAAAAACAGAAAATGAAAATGACATATTCATAATTGTTTAAACTGGGCAAGCGCCATTTGTAAACCAAAATGTTTATTGTATAAAAATGTATCAAAATATAATTGTAAAGACATTTATTGAAAAGTCTTTTTAAGAAAATATAATTTCTGTAATTTTTTTGTTATTTATTTCCTACTTCGGCCATAGTTTAAAATACTTTTTTTTTTTTTTTTTTTTTTTTACATGGTCACCACTTATCAAGGCACAGAGACCACTCGGGGATGAGGGTTATTGCGTGTACAGTAATCAATGGGATAGTATCGTAGTAATCGTTAGTATTGGAGATTTGATAAAGTGTCTTAATTAAGGGGCCGGTTCATCAGGAATTTGTTTATTTTTCCCTCTGATTTTAACGACAGGTGCCCGAAAAAAATGGCGTCTCCATTTTCGGCGATAAACTGTAGAACTACCAAAAACTTTGGTAATGCACTTACTGATCTGCGCTATTTTTTAAATCGTATTTCCAAGTTTAATTAAAGTTTTATGATGTTTTTTTTTTATTCAATTGTAAGGTTAAAGTACAGAATAGATAGAAAACACCCCCTCCTCATGTTAAGAATGGCTTTTTAAATAATAACGTTATTATTTCGGCAAGGATAAATAAGTGCATGAGGTGTATCAGAATTTTGAGGGAATTTTTGACACCCCTTACACAAAACTGCGAATAAAATATAAAAAAACTCGTAATTTCTCATTTTAAAGTGGGTTGTTTATTTTCTTTATGGATTATACTTCCAAAATAAACTATTAAAGTTGTTTAAAAAATAATAGAAATATTATTTTTTATTTAAAAAAAAAAAAACAGTGTTTACAAAGTGCTGGCGCGTCTTCATGCCGCCATTTTTTTCTACGTAATAAAATCAATTGAATTTTACGAATTAAATATTTTTCAATCTTTAAACTTTAAAAATCTATTCAAATTTTTCTATTGGTTCAATTTTTATGATATTTTCAGGGTCAATGTGAAATTTTATGCTCTTTCCAATAAACTAAATATAATATTTTGGACAAACTTTTCTTTTAAAATTCACCCCCCCCATTTTGAAATGTCTATTAAAATTTTAATAATTAATTTATGTACCAAAAGTTTATATATCACAAATTGAAGATAAAAGATCAATAATATATTGTAATTTAAAACAAAAAAAAAAAATAGTTTTTTTGGAAATTTACCTGTAAAGTTCAAAGTGTAAAACCATGTAAAAAAAAATAAAATTCAATGTCGTTTTTTAAGTGGGAGCTTATATTATGCTTAGAATGTCAAGTAAATATGGGATGCTTACAACAATTTTTTTCTATTTCATTCAATGTTTTCTTTCTTTTTTTTTTTTTTTTTAGAAAAAAAAATTCAGTCGATAAAGAAGTATTAAAATATGTTGATCAAAAACTCATGTATTTCATTAAGAGAATAAAAAAAAATCGGTCAACTGTTTTTTTTGTTTAACAATAAAATTTATAAGTGAATAATTTCCGTTTTTAAGTACGGAGGACCGAAATACTAGATTTAATTTAAAGCACGCATTAAAAAGGCACATTAATTGTGTCCCTTCAAGGAGCCAGAATATAAAGGCGAATAAAATCAGACTTGTCTCCCTTTATTTGAACAGTTAAAACAAAATGTGAGTTCGCGTTTGTTTTTAATCCTTGTTTAGAAAAGTATTTTATTTAAAAAGGACATGGAATATAAGTATAAATATGGATAAATTCTTAACAATTGAACTCCTCATCGAATACTAGTTTTTATAGGTAAGTATTTTTTTTGGAATTTATATATTTTTTATAATCGAAGGAAGTAAAATTTTGTTGTTTCTTAAAAAAATCTTTTTTTAAGGAAAACCGATTTAAAAAACATATTTCATAATTTGCTATTAAACCTGTTATTTTTTAAAAATTTTTTGGTCTTTGCTCCTTTAATTAAAAAAAAAATTAGGGTTTGAATTACAGTTTTCAAGAAGTTATAAGCTTCGAAAGACAGGAAGTCTAAATATTTCAGTGTTTACCGCGAATTTTTACTGACGATTTCTGACATTGCTAGTGCATGAGTAGCAAAAATTTAGTACACAAAGTTAAGATGCTGGAAATGGACTATGTTTAACTAAATATGGAACGGATATCACTTAGCATGAAACGAAATACGCAATAATACGGAAACACTTTTAATCATGAAACAATAAAAAAATAATAAACTTCTGTTTTATACATTTTTATAAATATTTTTTTTTATATTTAAAATATATTCATATGGAAATATTTGATTTCAAAAATGTAATTTAAGCTTTCACAGTTTACATTTCTATAAATATTTTTCTAAATAAATATAAAATAAATATATTTTTAAAAATATTCATATGGAAATAATTAAAAAATTTTCACAAATTTTATCACATAATTTTGTCATAAATAATAAATCATAAAACCTTCAATTGAATTACGAAACCGAAATCAAAGTTTATTATTATTTATTTTTTCATGATGGCGCAAGAAGTGTTAAAGCTAAAATAATCGTTTGCAATAAATAATTTCCATATGGTTTTGTATTTCGTTTCATGTTTAGTGACTTCCGTTCCATATTTTATCTGAATCGAGTCCACTCCTGGCGTCTTAACTTTGTGTACTGAATAACCATTTTTGCTTCATGTATACGACCGGTACAACACTATCCCCTATATATTTTCGTCTTGTTTTTCAATTTTTTTCAGCAGGTTATTAGGTGTGTCAGAATGTTTTGGGAATTTTTGACACCCCTAACTCAAAACTGTGAATAAAATATAAAAACCTCGTAATTTCTCTTAAAGTGGGTTGTTTATTTTTTTTTTATGGAATATACTTCCAAAATAAACTATTAAAGTTTTTTTTAAAAAATAATAGAAATATTATTTTTTAAATGACAGTGTTTACAAAGTTCCTGCGCGTGTTCATGCAGCCATTTTTTCTACGTAATGAAATCAATTAAATTTTACGAGTTAAATTTTTGGTTCTAGTGCACCTATTGATCTGTGCTGAAATAATAACGTTATTATTTAAAAAGCCATTCTTAACATGGGGAGGGGAGGGTGTTTTGTACCTATTCTCTACTTTAACCTTACAATTGAATAAAAAAAAAACATGTCATAAAACTTTAATTAAACTTGGAAATGCGATTTAAAAAATAGTGTGGATCAGTAAGTGCACTAGCAGCAAATTTTTTTCAATCTTTTTACTTTAAACATCTATAAAAAATTTTTTATTGGTTCAATTTTTACGATATTTTCAGGTTCAATTTGAAATTTTATGCTCTTTCCAAGAAACCGAATCTAATATTCTAGACAAGCATTTTTTTTACCCCCCCCCATTTTGAAATATCTATTAAAATGAAAATAATTAATTTTCTTACCTCGGATTTATATATCACAAATTGAAGATAAAAGACCAATTAATAAAATAAGCTAATTTAAAACAAACCAAAAAAAAAAAAACAATAGTTATTTGCATATTTACCTTTTAAACCTTTTTTTTTTTTAAAAACGCGTTGATTTTTTTTTTTTTTTTTTTTTAAGTGAAACCTTATCATCTTATTATATTGTCCGGAAAACTTTGTACAATTATGACAATTTTTTCTATTTCATTCAATGTTTTTTTAGATATTTAAAAAAAAAAATCAGTCGATAAAGAAGTAATCAAATATATTAAATCAAAAGCTCATGTATTTCTTTGATGGAAGAAAAAAAAAATCGAAAATCTGTCGAGTGGTTTGCGTTTAATTGGCGAAAACTGATGAGTGAAATGTGATCATTTTTTACGTATGGTAACCCATATCGACCAACTTTATTGACTTCAAATATCTAATTAATTACAAAGGGGAGATAAGGGAAGATAAATTAAATGATTGTTTCTTCATATAGTTACTATCGAGATTACTTTGGAAATGTATTTGATTTAATGTGCTGTTTTTACGTTTTGGAAATAATTATTTATGTCCCTTTGAGGCATCCATATTTGACACCTTGAAAAACCAAGAAACACCAGATAACGCATTGCGAAAACGCGATTTTCGGGGATCCTTGCTTTAAAAAATCCTTTTATTTAAAAAGTACATGGAATATAAAATATAAATATGGACAAATTCTTATAAATGAAGAATGGAAGCACCCATTGATTAGTGTTTTTTTATAAGTAAGTGATTTTTTGGCATTTATATATATTTATTAGATTTGGATTAAGTTAAAATTCGTGGAATCTTTTTTAAAGAAAACCGCTGAAAAAAAATATGGTATATTTTTCGATTAAACATTTTATTATTTTAAAATTTGGTCTTTGCTCATTTTAAAAATTACATTTTCATTTTGTTATAAGCTTATATATATTATCTATATTTTGATAGAGAGTCTAATTAATCAAATGTTTATTCACTACTTTGTAATGGTGACTTCTGACACTGCTGGTGGATTATTATCGAATGGACACTAGTCTATCAGTTTATAAAAGAACATTTTAGCAAATTGGTCACCCATTTTAGAACCACTCGATGTTTGTTAGGCCAAATTTTGCGAATTTCCCTCTTTTTTTTTTTTTTTTTTTTTTTTTTTAAATTTTGCTTGGAATTTGCCCTTTTCCTATTATTTTATATACATATTTATGGTCATCGTCAAGTTTCGTCACCCGACATTTATAAAGTTTTTTGCTTGGGTAATTTTTATTTTTTTATTTTTATTTTTTTTTGTTTAATATGCAATGTTCATGTTTCGTCAACCGACATTTACAATTTTTAAATTAACAGGAAAACTCTGATATACTTACGTGCATGGACAGCAATACAATAAATCGATCCCCCATATTTGAACCACTTAACAAGAACATGCATGCCCCTTTTGCATAAAGGATTTTTCATTTATCAATCTAAGGGCAATAACTAATGGTCAACTAAAGACTTACCCTTAAAAAGTTGATTTTTAGGGTATTCAGATCTGTATTCTATACTGTTTTCATTGGTCGCCATGTTTGTTTTCACGTGCGTGTTGTCATTGAATGGTTCCAATATGGAGGATCGATTTATTGTATTAGAAACTGTGCACTAATTTAAGTACAAAACAAACATGGCGACCAGTGAAAACAACATAGTATACAGACGCGAATACACCTAAAAAACTTTTTAAAGGTTAGTTGGTACTCTAACGCACGTCCTTAAACTGATAAATGAAAAATCCTTTATGTAAAAGGGATGTTAGTGTTCTTGTCGACTGGTTCCAATATGGAGGATCGATTTATTGTTGCAGAAACTGTGCACACACATAAGTATACCAAAAGGTTTTCCTGTTAATTTAAAAATTGTAAATGTCGGGTGGCGAAACTTAAAGATAACCATAATATATGTATATAAAATAATCAGAAGGGGCAAATTTCAAGTGTATGTGTGAGTGGGGGGGGGCAAATTGCTTAACAGAGGCTAAATTCACAAATTATGGCCTAAAAACGTTGATTGGTTCTAAAATGGGTGATCAATTTACTAGAACGTTTCATAAGAAATCCAGCACCCCCTACAAATATTTAAATCTTGACATTTTTGCTTATTTTATTTTTGATAATCTGGTCCATAGTGTCCATCCGATAATAATCTGCTGAAAAAAAAAAAAGACAAAAATAAAAAAAAATATAGGGAAGGGGTACCGCTCATACATGAGAACCCATTTTATTTTTACTTCATTTTATTCCCTTTTTCCCTACACAATGCGGTCCTGGATATGACCTTAAACTATATCCGATGGTGAGGCCCCAGCTTGCAGCCTTTGGGGAGTGTGGAGCCACCCTTTAATGCCATTGCTCCCAGGTCCACTATGACCCGGAGTGGTAGTACCTGTTAGGGTCCCAACTATGGGTTAAATAGAAACCAACTTGGAAAAAACCCCAAATATATTCTATTAAAAAATTGTTCTTCAAAATCACTGGATTTGGCATTAAATAACCTGGAAAAGGTTGATATGTCGTAAAACAACCAACCAATCCAATCCTACACAATGCATATTTCCAATTGAACTTACGAGGTTACTATTCGGGATCATGTCTAACAGGGACTGTGAGAAATTAAGCAGTGAGATGTCTGTTTACATTACATTTAAACATCTACAGGTTAGGGAAGCAGGTAGGGAAATTCCAAAGTCTAGCAGTCTGAAAGAAGAAACCATTAGAATGGAAGGCTGTCCAGGATCTAGGGACCTTAATTTTTATTAGTTTTTACCTGAGTATTCCAATCAACTCTCTCTCTCTCTTTAATATATAAAATTATATGAGGTGTCTTCAATAAGTTTCCAGACATTTTTCATATGGGTACTTTTATTGATAGTACACACATGAAACTTTACTTCTCTTCGAAGTAATCTCCTTCGGCTGCAATGCATGTGTTGTACCGTTCAAACAACTTCTGGAAGGCTCCATGGAAGTCCTCTTGTGTGAGCGTGTCAATGACCCTTGTCACAGCCTCTTTCATCTCCTCAGTTATATCATAACGACAGCCTCTAACGTTTTCCTTGAGTTTAGGGAATAACCAAAAGTTAAAGGGAGCAAGGCCTGGACTATAGAGAGGATGAAGAACTGTTTTGATGCCCATCTTGACTGTGACAAGGATGGAGCACACGTGGGACAAACTTTGCACATCTTTAGTTCCTCATGAATAATTGTGTGTGCAGGTCCCACACTGTCATCAAACTGTGCACTTATTGTTTCTATAGACACACAATGGTACTTATCCATGAAATTCTATATTTGGCCAATCAACTCTGGTTTTTTGACTTACTTATCCTTCCACACATCTCATGATCTCTCACAGACTCCCTGCCTTCTTTGAATCTCTTATGCCATTCAAAAACTGATGATTGATTCATGTAAGCTGGTCCAAAAGCAGTCTGAAGCATTCCATACGTTTCTGTGGCATTTTTTTTTTTCAAGTTTAAAACAGAATTTTATTGCATATCATTCTTCTAAAGTTTCCTCATGTTCAGATTGTATTTTTGAAATTCACTAGCTATGATAATCAGGCTGTAGTAGGGTGCATTCCAATTCCTGATGTAGCTGTTCATTTGAACCTGAAATCATAAAAACTGATCAGTCATCTCATAAGATGTAAAGCAATAACAATGAATTTTCAAGAGTCTACGACAATTTTAAATGCCTGTACAAAAAAGTCTGCAAACTTATTGCCGGCACCTTATATAAGCATTGTGAGGAGTCTATGCAGATCGACTAACGTCGTTACATTCAAGAAATAAACAAGTTTATGACATTCATTTATATTCATTCCAAAAATCCCATAGTAACAAACACACAAAAGAATTTTAGCTTGAAGATTCCCTACGGGGGATGAAACACGGGCACTTCTGTATCTTAATTGTTATATATTTTCATAACTTAAGACTAAATTTCAGTTTCTTTGAAGCGTTTAAAATGGTTTTATGGGAGAAAATATTGACACAAGCTCCCATTTAACATTTCAAATATTTCAGATTTGCATTAAATTCAATGCATAACCACACCACCACCGGACACGGCGGACACCAGTTAAGCCAGATTTCATAAGCCTAAAAAATTGGAGACATTTTCTAGAGTAAACATCCAAATGGGAATAAGGATTCTAGATCTAAGGTCTAGTATCATTTTATCTTGATTTTATAATCTTTGCAAGTAGACATAAAAGTGGTACCAAATGGTTTCGTTGGGTGTGGGGGGTTTATTTTATCTGCCCTGCTGCGACAAAAATAAATACGCTGGGGCAGGGCACGTCGTAAAAATTTACCGAAAAAACAAAAACAAAAAAACGATGAGAGTGGAGTTTGGAGAGTGAGTGATGTTCTTTCAAGATGAATGAAATGTAGAAGAGGCTGAGGACGAAAAAGCAGTTTAATTCTTGCCTGAAGGCGAAGAATCATATCAATTGAACTTCATTTCGTTTCGTCGTTTTAGTTTCACTATTTTTATGCAACCGTGATTGCTGCTGCTGCTTGCAAATACTTTTCCCTTGTTTCTTCTTTTATTATTTACATCCAAGTCGCGGTAAAACCGAAACAAGAAAATACTAATTAATATATTGTAACCTCCATGTAGCTTGACAGCAAATATCACTTGACGATTTTACAGCTCTCTGTATATCTGTCGAGATATCCTAGCATATGAAATGAAGACTAAAACGGCATTGTTACCGAGTGTTACTTCAGCTGTTGTAGTAGGTGCACCGTCTCGTCGGTGCCCGGCGAACCCATACGCGAAGAAGCGAAATCGTAGATTCGAAGGGGCCGCCAAATATAAATCTTCCTACAAGACTTCATGGGAGTCCATGTTCAGTTTTGTCCGGGCGTCATCACAGCAGCAACAACAATCTAAATATTATTTTTATTGCACAATATGTGGAAAAGATGTGTCGATCAAGCACCAGGGATTCACGGACGTCGTCCGCCACGCGGAGGGTAAAAAGCATAAACAACAGGAGTTGGTCAACACGCTGGCGGCTTTTGGTCAAGTCGGGACACGGTTGTCGATGCGACTACAAAACCAGAAGGACAGTGATAATAATGATGACAAATCTAGAATTTTTTGTAAAGTAAGTTAAAAATAAGAATAATAAAAAAAAAAAATATTGGCGGAAGAGAGGCTGCTCCTCTCCAGTGCTCCAGGGGGGAATTCTGGTCATTTTGCAGTATAAACAACAAAAGGAAAAAGTGTCAAAAAAAAAAAAAAAAAAAAAAAAAAATATATATATAACAAATAAATGTTACCGAAGTCAAGATGATTAAATTTTTACTTACTTTTCACTCTCACATTAATCTTTAAAATGACGACTTTTATAAGTTTTCGGGTATGCTGAAAACGAATATCGCATTTAAACTTTCCGCAGATGGTTTTCCGGATATTAAGCAGTGTAATTCCTCCTGTTATAAGTGATGGGTATTGTACGCACAAGCGCACCAAACATACGCGTGCTTGCGCGTACAACAATGCCCACCACATATAGCATAATGAATTACATTGCTTAATATCCGGGAAACTATTTATTTGCAGAAAATTTAAATCCGATATTCGTTTTCAGCATACCCGAAAACACCCAAAGTCGTCGTTTAAAAGGTGATTGTTAAGGTGAAAAATAAGTAAAAATTTGCCTCAATTACACTTCTACTTACCTGGATAAGATGTTTGTGTTTTGACTTTAAGTTACTTTAAAACACAAGTAGTGCCGAGTCTTACAAGAAAAGAAAATGGCTGACATGAGACGGTCATCTTGGGGAGTCTTGATAATCACTCAAGAATCGAAAATTAAAATAAGTGGTACGGTACACGGTGTATTTTATTGTATGGGTTTCTAAGGCGCTTCTTCATAATAAAAAACGGAGATCGAAATATTGCATTTCAATTAAAAACCAATGGTTAATTGTCGTGTTGAAATTAGTAAAATATCAAAAAAAGAAATACCGTATTTCTTTTTTGATATTTTTTCAAATACGCAAAATGAAAATATATTTTTTTTTTAGAAATTGCAAGTTATACTTAAATAAATAAATAAATAAATAAGACAGAATAAACCAGAGAGGTAACTGCGGTTTGCCTTGTTACATTTCCCCTCAAAATGATGGCGGAAAAATGGATAGTGAAATCGTGAAAGTACGTGCGTTATGCAATAATACAGTAATATGTTTTGTAACATGGTAATTAAGTAGATAAAATTGCAATTAGTTGATATTGACATAAAAATTTAGTAAATAACATTTTTTTTTTTTTTTTTTTTAAAATGGAAATTCATTTTTTCAACTTTGGATTTGCATGCTAATACCGAAAGCGCCGATTTCTACCATTATATTAATTATTTTTTGAGCGATTATTGATGCTCCTCATCACATGTCAGCCATTTTTTCTTGTTCTCATCACCACTACTTATGTTTCGAAGTAAATAAACTCTTGGTAAATTTGTAGTTAAGCAAGCAAGCGGCGTAAATCATTTGACAGACAAAAAAAAAAAAATAAAAAATAAATAAATAAAATAAAATAAATAAATAAAATAAAATAAAAACTAGTTATTTTTTATATCAAACACATTATTAGACCCCAAGGTTGAAATAAAACTAGAAAAAAAAAAATTCAGTTTTATTATTTTTTCATCATTTTTTATTAGAAGGCCGCCGTCCGTATTGCTTTTAAAATTTGGCTTTTCTAAGATTTGACAAGTTGGTCAAATATGTCCTTTTTTTACGCTCGTTCGTCACAAAAAAAAAATATAGCGGCCAAAAAGATCGTTCCATGAAAGAGCGTAGAAAAGGTCAAATTTGGCCTTAAAAATGCCAAATTTTAAAAACAATATGGAGGCCTCGAATGTCGTACATTTATTCTAATAAAAATAATGAAAAAATAACTGTTTTATTTCAGTTTTTGGGTCTAATGTGTTTTATATAAAAATGAATAGTTTTTATAATTTTTTGTCTGTCAAATAATTTACGCAGCTAAACTACACATTTACCAAACCTTTTTAAGTTAGTTAAACCACACAGACACACATAAAAATTATCGGTCTTTGTTATTGTAGCGAAAATAAAACCAATAGTATCATCTGAATTATCATGTCATAAGGAACATATCCAAAAATTACGAAAAACGATGAGGTGGAAAATTAATTATTAATGAAAATAGGGTGCTTGTGCAGTTTACCAAAGACATTAAAAAGACTAAAGATATTGAAAAAAAATTATATTGTACGTTAGGCATTGCCAAATGAATGTGAAAAAAAAATACACATGATTCCATGACGTCAGATTTGTGTTAACTATACGAACTATGGAAAAGCAGAAGCGACAATGATTTTTAAAACCCTTGTTTATCTTCTTCAAACTGCAATTAAGTAATCTTTGTTATAATTTTGTTAGGTTTTAAGATTTACAGTTTAATTATTAATAATATTATAAACATTTGCATATTAAATATGAAATACGGTTTTACTAAATGTTCATTTGGTTAACTATGGCTTCCATATTTTGTTCGGTAAAAAAAGACAAACAATATATGGGGGGGGGGGCTACAAAATGCTTAATATTTGTGCAATAATATTTTCAAATCGGTTTTAATCTGGCAATAAAATAGCTAACAAGAGCTATGTTTATATTAAAACTTAGCATTAAAAAAAATGTAAACACAATTAATTAAAAATATATGTTGTAACGGAACATTTTGAAATAATGGAATTTTATTGTTTTAATCTTTTAAAAATCAATTAATTTTTATGGAGTTTCTTTTTCTTGGCAATTCAGCTGATTATTGACACGTCTAATCCAATATAAGCCCCACGTATATATTAATTCGAAAAAAATGCTATTTTAGAAAAGAACATATTAAATTTATATCATTTTTTTAATTGTAACTTCAAGGTAAGTTTTTGTTCAATATGTGTAGTTAAATTTAAAAAAATATGGTATTTGTACAGTTTAGTCAAGACATTAAAAAATGAAAATATCGAAAAAAGTTTCAATTGTATGTATCCGTTATGGAACGAAGTTCTCCGAAAAAAAATTTCACTTAATTTCATCAAGTAGTTTTTTTTTTTTTTTTTTTTTTTTTTACAGCGAAAAAACAATTTGTTATGATACCGAGCAAAATGTTCGATTTTTAGGAAGAAAAGCTAATATTAAAGATGAGGAGGGGGATCATCGCTTTAACTGGAGTTATCTCCCTTTGGCATTTCTAAAATTCAAACAAATTTTTTTTAATCCAAGATGGCTGCCTTCAACGCGCTCTCATAAAAACGTGTTTTTTCGCTGTAAAAAAAAAACTACTTGATGAAATTAAGTGAAATTTTTTTTTGGAGAACATCGTTCTATAACGGATACGTACAATATAACCCTTTTTCGATATTTTCATTTTTTAATGTCTTGACTAAACTGTATAAGTACCAAAAATATGTTTTACTTATTTGAACTCTTATGTTTCATAATAAATAGAAATTTCGATAGATTTAAATATATTTTGTTCAAATTTCGAAAAAATAAATGGGAGGTGGGGACACACACTAAAAAAAAAAAAGAATTCCCCTTTTATATTTTACGGAAACTGCATTTTATATTTCATTTTATATTTCATTTTAAAATGAATAAGTATTGAAAATTTCATGAAACTCTGACCATTAGTTGATTTTTGCTAGATTTATTAAGCACGGGTATGTTTTCACGTTCGAAATACTTATTACATGGGAACGTTATTTTAAAACGCCAATTATGTAAACACGATTTTCATCTTGCAATTTCATTATTTTCGTAAAAAATTAAAAAAAAAGTTTATTTTGCCCTTCTTTTTTTTAAATGGTACAAAAGTTATATTGATGATATTTATTATAAAGTTACATCGTTTTACATATGGGGGAAGGGTAATTCTGTGGTGACTTTTGGAGGTGCCTATTGTACGTACCCGTTATCGAATAAAGTTCTCATTAAAAATTGCTTAATTTGATCAAGTAGATTTTTTTTATAAAGAGGAAAATCAAATTTTAATGAGATCAATAGTGTCACCGCCATCTTGCTTATTTCTGTGGACTAGGAGGGGGCGCCAGGGGAGATAACTTTATCACTGCTTAAAGTTTGTTAAAATTTAACAAGATTATTTTGAAACAAAGACAGAACGAATACTTAGATAAATATATATATATATATTTTTTTTTTCACTTTTTTTAAATCCCTTTTTCATTTTGTCCTTTGTTAATCTCTTTTTTGTTTAAAGGCACCCCCCCTCCTCGTCCGCGGAAATCGCTCAGATGGCAATGATACAATCGATCCCATTAAGATTTTATTTTCCTCTGTAAAAAAAAATTACTTGATCAAATTAAAAGATTTTTTCCTTTCTTTTTTTGAAAACTTTATTCCATAACAGGTACGTACAATATAACTTTTTCAATTTCTTTGGTAAACTGCACAAGCACCAAAAATAGTTTTTGAAGACAATCTATATATCTATAAAAGTGAAAGTGTCTGTCTGTGTCTGTGTACATTTCCTGACACAATAACTCTGTCAATTTTCAGTCTACAGACTCGAAATGTGATATACAGGGTAGGGAGATTTGGGAAAATCTTTGTAATCGGTTTTCTGCCAGAAATTTGACTGTTATGGGGTCAAAATTCAACAATTTGACCTTTGAGAACTCTACCAAACTCCTCCGCCAATTTTTGGTCAAAACACCTGAAATTTTAGATATATATTCCTTGGACATGGATCTAACTTAATAACTTGATTTGAGCCCAAAACAATACATGTTAAGGGATCATAATAGGGGTGAAAGTTAAAAAAAAGTTTTTTTACCTCTACCAAATTACTCAGACAATTTCTGGTTTAAACATTTGAAATTTTGAATAAAGGGGTATTCAGAGATAGGGCAAGCTTTTTAATCAGTTTGGGTTGAAAATTTGAGCTACTAGTATATAAATGTATGTATGTTTGCATGTCTGCCTAAAACTTTCGACAGAGGTGACAGATTTTCATAAAATCAGTATCGTTTTGAAGTTCGACCTTTCAGACGACAAATATCGAAAAATTGTCTAAAAATATTAATTTCTTCACCTTTAACTGGGCACTTTTCTACAGGGAGGGGTCGCCTTTTTTGCCGATATTGTCGAAAGTCATCCCCTCTTTTCGATTGTCTAGCCTTAATTTAAACCTACGTCACTTCCGGTTTGGCGGTGGTCGTAACAGCAAAAGACATCACGTTTTTTTCCCATTCTTTTCCTCCTTTGCGGTATGGGTTCGATCGAGCCTGCCTTCCTACTACCACTTTTTTTTATTTATTTATTTTTTTTGCTCAACATACACTTCCAAACACCCGGGCAACGCCGGGCTGAAATGCTAGTTAGTAAAAATTGAGTTTGCAAAAAAGTAAATAAATAAAAATTAAAAATTAAAAAAAAAAAAGAGTGCTTAATCGTAACAAGTGAGATAAATCTTTTCTAAAACTTAAAAATCTTTGGCCAATTTAGCAAAACTTAATCTTGGGTAATTGTTTTCAAAAACTGTTTTCATTAATAATTTTCTACCTTTATCGTTTTTCTTAATTTTTGGATATTTTCATTACTGCGACATGACGATTCAGTAGATACCATTGGTTTCACTTGAAATTTAATATTTCAATTTTCGAATTTTACTACAATAATGAAGAAGAATCAAATAATCCAGGTAGATAATGTTTTTTGATCATTTTTTTTTTGTTTTATTGTCTATACAACAAAATGCCCTTTTAAATGGGGTGGGGGCAGATTATTGTCCATTACCAAGTGTGATTTCTGATTATAAAGATAAAACAAATCCGTATTATTTATCCTTTGCTCCCATCTTGCCAACTGAAAAATGCAATTCTATTTTCTTTCGTGTTTGAACACCATGGCAATACATAGAAAAAAATATTTTAGAATGAAAGTCCATTTTATTATGTAAATTTAACTTAAAATGGGCATTTCCTCTTTGACTCTATAATAGGACAGAACGAGTAACCATTGTTTTTCTCTATTTCCAAAAGAACTATATTTCAATAACTGGGTGATAACGCTTTCTGGCCAGAAAGTGAGCGAATGCTGAACATTAGAATGTTATAAATAAGCATTTGGTCACATCTTTGAAAACTAGTGATGGGACAATTCCAATATTTTTCCCGATTTTGATACAATTACTGATTCTGATTCTTCATTAATCTCTAAATATTTAATTATAAAGTTATTTTTTTCCCAATTACCGTAAAAAAAGCACATGTTAAATGTGCTTTTTTTTTTTTTTTCTAAACGTAAAAACAGACTTGTGGGGATATCTACGGATTTTAATGTTGCTGGTCATTTAAAATCAAATATTTATTATCTAGGTACGGGCAATTCTAATGGCTGCTTAGGCATAGGACCTGGTTTTGAATGCCGGTTAATCATAATATTTAAAAATTTTTCGGTTATTTTTGATTATGTTTAAAAGATTACAGCTTAAAGTTAATTTCTCAAAGAAAAAATAGTGTGTGAAATAAAAAATACATGGAATAATTTTATCTCAAATCTGAAAAACCGTATATTTCACGTAAAAATTCATCATGACAAAAATCGTATTTACATTTTTCTGGCAAGAGAAATATAAGTTTTCTGGAATTATTTCCAAGTGAAGTATTAAGTTAAAGTCTTAAAATAATGAATTAATACAATTAATGTACTTAACTTTTGCTAAAAAGGGTAATAATCATCCAAATATATGGCCATGGTAGCAACAAAATTAGTTTCGTGTCAAAAAAAAAAGTCATGGCGGCAAAATTCAAAGAAGTACGGAAGCACATTAATGACATAATTTCATTATCATTTAACAATGTTCCGCCTTATCGAGCATTTTTTTTTTTTTTAATTTTTTTGCAGTAGCAGACCCCTCGCTGCCCTTAAAAATTCATAAAAATTCAGGAAATAAACCAATTATTATGAAAATTTCAGTATTTATTAATTAACTAGCCGGGGGTACCTGGCGTTGCCCGGGAGTTTAGAAGTGTGTGTGCTCGGGCGGGTGTGTGGGGGGGTGTTAATCAAAATATAAGAATAAGCGAAGTAAAAAAAAACATAAGGCAAACGAACGATGTTAAATGTAAAAATCAGAAAAACAAAAAAAGAAAACGTGAAACAGAAAAACGAACGTTAAAAAATCTGAAAAATACTCCCCCTCCAAAAAAAAACATGTGAAAAATGGCTTAAATAACCCTGCTTCAATATTAAAATTTTAAAAATCGAAAAAAAAAAAGAAGACATCTCACACCACGATTCGAACCCAAAACGTTTAGATAATGAGGCCGCGCTCTAAGCAACTGAGCTAAGACGACGTCACTGAAATTGTGTTGCTTTTTGAAATATTTAAAGTAAATCAGGTTACGATGTCGTATGACGCATGAGAAGAGAGTTTTTGTTGACCCCCCCCCCTGTAAAAAAGTGATGATTTTAGGGTGAAAAAATTAACGTTTTTGGCCAATTTTTCGATATTTGTCAGGCGAAGGTTGGAACTTTAAAATGATACTGCTCTGGCGAAAATCTGTGACCCGTGTCAAAAGTTTTTGTGAGACATACAAACACACATACATACATACACACGTTTTTGCTTTTATATATATAGACTAGCGAGGGGTACCCGGCATTGCCCGGGTGGTTGTAGGTGTGTATGGTATTAAATAAAAAAAGAAACCGGGGGGGGGGGGGTAGGATCGAAGCTGAAGCCCTGAGGCGAAGTTTGAAAATAAAATCGGCCAGCCAGAAGTGAAAGATGTTTGAAAGTCGTTGAGCGTTACGACGACGACGACGATGACGATGTAAGCATTGTTATAAGCAAAGTAAAAAAAGAAAACAACGGTCGGTGGTTTTCTTAGTCAGGAATTCAAAGTCTTACATTCTATGTTTCAAAGGTGACCGTCTTGCTTCCAGACGTTCGACTGTCCATCTCTCGACTCCAGACTGTCGTCTGTCGTCCTCAGACTCTCTGCTTAACTCTAAAGTTTCTAACTATATCGAGAACTTCCCATTTTCCATGACGTCTTACCCATGTTAAAACATGTGTCTTCTTTCACGTGTTCTGAAAATGCGTGTCCAAAACATTTTCCTTTGTTTACAAAAGGAATTTTAACCCATATTTCCAATAACCTATATTTCCAATATGTTAAAAACACATTTATTAAATTATCCTATAGTTGCATTCCTCAATTCAATTTCATAACAAAATTGACAAATGCACATTCCTTTTCTTAAAACTATTTTATCTCTAAGCTAAACAATGGTTTGTTTTTACATTCCATTTTCTAATTCTCTCTCGTAATCTATTTCTAAACCTAAATTACGAGGTTCGAATTTCGTCTATTCTATTTCATTTTTACATTTAACTAATTCCCTATTTTTATACTTACATGAAAAGGGGACAACCCTTATCATGTAACAAGAGCATCCAGCATTAAAATACTTGTAAAATAGGCAGAGGGATGCAACATTTCATCGATGGGCCAACGGTTGAAGCCTAGCTGATAGTGCGGGACTTATTAGGTTGGCGACTCTTTTGAACTCTGTCTAAGAGGGAGATATTTGGGCCAGTGCGTCTCCAGTAGCACTGGCCCAAATATGGCAACAATACTCCATACATGGGCAAATGGTGGCCTTGTAGAGGTACAGGATACTTTCAGTCATAAGCAACTTTCTAGCATGGTAGAGAGAGCCCACCTTCTTTGCAGTTTAGTTTAATGTAATCTAATCCCCTTTTTTGGAATTTATATTTCCCTGTGGATATCATAATTATCCTCTTTTAAAAGTGTGTGCTAAATGAATACTTGGGAAATTATTGTACTTCATTTCATTCTTTTAAGAAAAAAAACAAAAAACTTTGGATTACTATAGCAGTTAAGCACCCAATTCTTAGAATATCAAAAACATTTTGAGAAACAAACTGTTTAATTTTAAGAGAGTAGTCAAAGGTATTACTATTGCATTCTAATCTATAAAACATAGGTGTATATATTTACATGTTTTGTGTATGTGTATACATATTTATAAATGTCTCTTATCTTTTGGTGGTTATAATGTATGTACACATTTAGTTAATATTATTGTAATGTTCTTTTTCATTAACTGGCCAGTTTTGGGAGAATGGGTATAAATATAAAGGCTGTTCATTTACTATGTGGCAATATATAACATACACTGGACACATACCTTCTTCGTCTTGGTTGGTCTATAATTGAAACAAAACACCAAATCGAAGTCATACTTTTTATATAACTTTATTCATTGGTCGTTATTTCCCATTGGAGTTGCAAGACATTGTAATTTCTAAATTATGCTAAATTCCTGTTTCTTCCAGCTTCCAAAACGCGGAGACTATATCTTTCATGCTAACTTGTCCAACTTTTCGGATCTGACTCCAAACTCTAAACTGAAACTTAACGCGTCTCTTCTATCTCATTATGTCATTAGTACACGTAGCATTAAGATCACCATTTATGTCTTTCTTGCGTTGAAAAACAATTCTTCAAAGCTTAACTTGCGTTAACACTGTTCTTGATCAATAAGCAAGGAACACGACCCAACAGTGCGGGCATTAAAGAAACCGGAGTTTAAAAAAAAATGCCCGGTAAAGTAATGTTTTACACCCATGACAGTAAAAATGTATACAACTATGTTTTACATATTTTTACCCTATATTATTTTATCTGTAAAAATATCTTTCGCCTCTATACATATTTTCTAAACATCAAAAACGATCATAACAGCAGCATTCAATTACTTGCTTCCCCCCTCCTGCAGTGCTCTAATATCTTTGTTTAGCCTATCAAGTGATAGAATCGGAGGTGGGGGGGGGGGATGGGAGGAAAAAGATGACAAGAAAAAATTAATTTTGTATCTATATACTAATTTAATATTCGTATTATACTAGGCTACCGGTGACCCGCTGGGTCAGTATGTTAGATTAGCTATGGAATTAATGTATGAGTGTGACATTTCTGACGTAAAGAAAATAGTTTTTGTGACATAACAGAAACATTTTTATGAAAGTATATTACAATGAAAAAAGAATATAGATAGATTTCTATGAGTCGTCCTGTTTATTGTTTATTTTTGAAAAAAAGAAAACTTACAGCCATTGAATTAGAAGTCGTTTGCCATACTTATAGGTAAATGTGCACTGAACAGATATCGTAATACTTCAAGTTAAATTCAAATTTTGATATATCTTTTTTAAATGAAATTGTTAGTTGAAAGTACAGAATAGTTAAAAACACTCTCCCCATGTTAAGAATGACTTTTTAAATAGAAAATGAAAATAAAATGTAACTTTTTCATTTATTTTAAACAAACATTCATGACCCATTGGGTCAAATATTTAATTTATGTTAATAATAAGGTCAATAAAACTAAGTAAGACTGTGGAAATGAACGATGTAAAAAAAAGCAGAAAGTTTTAACAATTGTTTATTTGGATAATTTAAACATGAAAAAAAAAACAATTGGGATGCTGAAAACGTACACAGTAAAACAATACGTTTTATTGTGTTGATTATTTATTTGTAAAAAAAACAACATTTTCGGGATTATTTATTTATGTTGGTAGTGTAGAAGAAAATGTATGAATGTTTTTAAGAAAGGTGTATTAAAAAATGGAGAATAAAAAAAAAAGGAAGAACGTGGGTAAATCGCCATTGTAAAATGCTCTTATAGTTGTCAACAGGTCAAAGTTGATTTATTTGTAAGAAATTGTGACAGTATAATTGTAATACAGAATAGTTGCAAAACATCCCCACCCTTCCCATGTTAAATAATAATTTCTAAATAATAACGCTAATATTTCAGTCCACAGGTCAAATTCTGCAAAAGTAGCAATTTGTGTTTATTTGTTTACGCTGTTATGGGTTTATGTACACATGCGCAACCGGAAATCGTAAACCGGATGTGTGGTTACAACAACTCATTACAAGGTCATTTGAGTTTTATAATTATATAGATTGTCACCGTTTATCCTCTTTTTTAATAATAGGAGCTCCCGATCGAATTATTTATAATTTGGAAACCGTGATACACGTACATACATTAAAGGTACTACGGTATTAACATATAGATAAGTTTAAATATGCTTAATTATTTTTTTTGTTTCATTTTAATTGCAGGAAGGTCTTGAATCTTGGACTACAAGTTCTGGTATTTCTTCATTAATTGAATCCCTGGAAGGTTGTTCAGCTGCTACCACTACCACTTTGTCCACTGCGCCTTCTCGAACAACTGGTCCGGAAGAATTGCCAAGGTACATATTTATTTTAAGACATTTTTATATATTTACTTACATTTAATTGCGTTATATATATCTTCTATAATATGAAAGTGTGTGTGTGTGTGCATTTTTTGTGTATGTCCGGCAAAGGCTTTTTGGGGGGCGCACTCCGGGGAGGTCACTCATTCTTAAAACTTTTTATATGCTCCCTAGATTATAATATCTATGATTTACGAAATGAGCTGGTGTGTATCTTTAATTTCAGCGACTTTTACGCACTATTTTCGCGATATTTCTTGGTCTACGCGTGTTTGTTTGGCTTTTCAGTATAAAAGCAAAACCGAATCCGTAACATCAGTCAGCTCCCTGGCACTCGTGCTAGGGACATCCAGAAAAGCAATAAGGTTTGATCAATGCAGGGGAAACTCCCTTATATCAGACAATTGCTATTCATCATCCCCCTATTTATGGGGAGCTGGTTTTCCCAACATCTTGTGGGAAACGCAGACACTGGCTTGCAGCCAAAGTTAAGTTTCCCTATATGGCATATGTTTGACCTCATTAAGTTCACACACCTGTCATTAAAGTTTTTAATTGTTAAATTAGAACACTTTTCATTCCTCTCCCGTCGTGGCCGAGGGGGTAAGATACCAGTTTTTTTCCCCTTTCTTTTCTATCTTCGTGTCAAGGCTTCGGGTTTGAGCCTACCTACCTACCAAAACTTTTTTTTGTTTTGCACCGACAAAAACACAGGCAACGTAATAAAAGTGAAAATGTGTGTGTGTTCATTTTTTCGTATGTCCGCCAAAGCTTTTTTTTTTTTGGAGGAGGCGGGGGTCACTGTTTCTTAGAACTTTTTTATATACTCCCTAGATTATAATATGTGCGATTTACGAAAGGAGGTTGTCTGTATTTTTTATTTCAGCGACAAAATTTGCACTGTGATTTCATTTTCTCTACTACTATGACAAGATGTTTGACCTAGAAAAACACAAGTTGACGTTCGTTTAACCAACTGCTTTTTTAAATGTTCGCCTTAAGGCTTTGGGTTGGGGCCTACCTCCCTACCAAAATTTTTTTTTTTTACTCCAACAAACACCTGGGCAACGCCGGGTACTCCTGCTAATCTCTATATATAAAAGGCAAAACGCGCGCAAGATTTTGTATGTCCAACAAAGGCTTTTTTCACCGGGGTTCACGGGGTGGGTGGGGGTGTTACTATGTCTTGCAACTGTTTATATACCCCCTAGATAATATTATCTAGGATTTGCGAACTTGCGTCGCGTCTAGATTTATTTATATTGACTTTTACACAATTCTTCCTATTTCGGCCCGTTTCGTGTTGATTCGGCTTTTTTGTATAAAAGCGAAACTGATATGAAACTAAGGTGTGATTCTCGGCCTACGGGTTGGGAGCATCTAGAAAGCAAATGGACGTTTGGTCAATGTCAGTTTTCACAGTCATATCAGACAATTGCTTTCATTTAGACACACTCCCCTAATAAAGGAGGAGCTGGTTTTCCCCAACACGTTGGGGAAACAAAACCAGACAAAGTTGGGTAAAAAACAAACACAAAAGGACTATCCTGCAGTTAAAATTACGTGTGAAATTTAATTTTCTTTAACCTAATTAGATTCGCCACGCACCTGCCATTTATAAATGTTAAATGGAAATTGTTTTCAGTTACTTTCCTTTCATGTGCTAGCGGGTAACTTGCCAAGTTTTTCGCCTCAACATTTCGGGTTCGATCCTACCTACCTACCAAAACTTTCTTTTTACGTTTTGTTTTTATATCATGTTCACTGATTGTTTTTGGATTTCCGATTTTTTAAAAAGAAGTTTAACATAGGGTTTGGATCTGTCTCCCCCCCCCCCCCCAACACACCTACAAAAAACTTTTCGCTGTTTTTTTGTTTTTTTTGTTTTTGTTCGTTTTTTTAATATTTGTTTTCGAGTCTACCTTCCTACCAAAACTTTTCTTTTTTGATCTACCCCCCCCCCCAATAACACACACACACCTACAAACACCCGGGCAATGCCGGGTACCCCCGCTAATCTATATATATAAAAGCGAAAATGTGTGTGTGTGTATGTATGTATGTATATGTGTTTGTATGTCTCGCAAAAACTTTCGACAGAGGCCACGGATTTTCACCAGATAGGTATCATTTTCCAGCTCGAACCTTCAGCCGACAAATATCGAAAAATTTGCCAAAAACATTCATTTGTTCATCTTCAACGGCTCACTTTTTTACAGGGAGGGGCAGAAAAAAAATCATATCTTCATGACAAGATGGCTTCTATGCATGCGCAAATAACGTCGGAACTTGAATTAGTTTAAATACTAAAAAAAACTGACCCAGTTTTGTCAATGTCCTCTTAGCCCAGTTGATTAAAGCGCGGTGTCATTATCTAAAGGTTGTAAGTTCAAATCGTGATGTGAGATGTCATTTTTATTTTTTTCAATTTTTAAAGTTTTAATATTGAAACAGGGTTATTTATGCCATTTTTTCACGCTCGCTGTTTTTTTTTTATTTTTCAGATCTTAAGTTTTTTTTTTTCCATCACATTCTCGTGTTTTCTTTTTTTGTTTTTATTTTTCTAATTTTAAGAAATTTTAACATCGTTAGTCTGCATTACGTTCGTTTTTTTTGTTTTTTTTTCGATTTTTTTAACAAGTTTTAACATTGTTTTTTTTTTTTTATAATATTTAAACAAGGTTATTACTTCGCTTATTCTTTTGTTTTGATTTAAGCACACGCACTTCTGGGCAACGCTGGGTACCCCCGCTAATATAATATAAATCTCACCTTTCTGTTTAAATGTATGTATGTATGTATGTATGTATGTATGTCTGCCTAAAACTTCTTAGTGGCATCGGACCAGGTGGAAACTGGTACCATCTGAAACGGCGATGTCTTGGTTGAATAATATGTGAAAATTAGAAAAAACGGTCAATTATTTCCTATAGAAATGGACGTTTGCGATGAGGGAGGTTAGCAAAAAATCGTTCCTTCATGACAATTTAGCCAAACATGCATGCGCAAAAAAATGTTCTTTCTTGAATTAGTTTAAATATAAAAAAAACGACATAACTTCGCTCACGCGATCATAGACCAGTGGTTATAGTGGCAGCGTCGTTATCTTAAGATTGCATGTTTGAGCCGAGATTTCGAATATTTTTTTTTATTTGATTTTTAAAGTTTTAATATTGAAACGGTTATTTATGCCATTTTTGCGTTCGTTTTTTTTTTTTTTTTTAATTTTTCCATCAGGCTCGCTGTTTTTTTTTGTTTTTTTTTTCCCCGATTTTTTAAGAAGTTTTAACATTTAAACAGGGTTATTTATGCCATTTCTTTTTCGTTTGCTTATTCTTTATTTTTCATTTTGTTTTGATTTACCCCCACACACCTCACCACACCCGGGCAACGCCGTGTACCCCCCGCTAGTAAAAACTAAAATGCACAAATGCCATCATCCGCTCTTTTCGATTGACTAGCCTTAATTTAAATCTTCGCCACTTCCAGTTTGGTGATGGATGCAACAGCAAAGACGTCACGTTTTTTTTTTTCACATTCTTTTCTTCCTTCATGGTACAGGTTCAAACCTGCCTGCCTACTACCACTTTTTTTTTTTTTTTTTTTTTTTTTTTTTTTTGCTCAACACACCCCTCCAAACAGCCAGGGCAACGCCAGGCACGCAGGCTAGTTTAATATATAAATCTCACCTGTCTGTTTGAATGTATGTATGGGTGTTTGTATATCTGCCTAAACTTTAAACTGGGTCGAAACCGGTACCCTCTGAAAGAGCGATGTCTCAGTTGAATAATATGTGGATATTAGAAAAAACGGTCAATTATTTCCTATAGAAATTGACGTTCGCGATGAGGGAGGGTAGCAAAAAATCGTTCCTTCATGACAATTTAGCCAAACATGCATGGGTGAAAAATGTTCTTTCTTGAATTAGTTTAGATATTAAAAAAATCTACATAATTTTGCTCACGCAATCATAGACCAGCGGTTATAGTGGCAGTGTCGTTATCTTAAGATTGTGCATTCAAGCCAAGATATAGGCTATTTTTTTTTTTTTTCGATTTTAAAAATTTTAATATTGAAACAGTTAGTTATGACATTTTTTCATTCTTTTTGTTTTTATTTTTCCATCGTGTTCACTGTTTTTTTTTAATTTTTGTTTTTCCGATTTTTTTAAAGAAATGTTAACATTTAAACAGGGTTATTTATGCCATTACTTTTTCGTTTGCTTATTCTTTATTTTCCATTTTGTTTTGATCTACCCCTCCCCCCCTCACTTGGGCAATGCCGAGTACCTTTGCTAGTGTGTGGGTGTGTATATATATATATATATATATATATATATATGAGAGTATTTAAACTATGCAAATTAAAATTTGCAAAAATTATTGAACAAAAAACAAGAAAAACAACATGGAAAAGATTAGTTCTTCATTCCATGGAGTTTCAAAAATTTGGATTTTTTTCATCAAAGGAAAATAACCATTAAAATAAATGTATAGAATTGCTATTGATTTCCTAGTTAGCATAAAAATTGAAAACTTCGATATTCAAACTGTAATGTTGAGGTGCCATTTTAAAGCCTTTAAAGTAACGGATCTACTTTAACTTACTAATTAACTTTGAACTGTTCAGACTGTCTTGACTTTGGGAAAAGGCTCCCTGTAATGTACAGATTTTTAATAACCAATTTGTAATGACTACTGACCCAACAGGTCACAGGCGGTCTAATCTACTATTATATAAAAGTTACTGTGTGTGTGTGTGAGTTCCTTCCTCATAGGCTTAGCTGTCTCAAAACTTATCTTTTGCAAATTTCACACAGTTAATTTATATGTCTGGCAGTGTTCTTAGATATGTTTTGTACAGAAATTCATCCGATAAGTATTGAAAAAAAAAAAAAAATCTTTCTTTCTTACAGATAAAACAAATTTGCAGGGGAATATTTTTGTTACACTGGCTAAGACGATAATTCTCAGCAAGTCATTTCTTCTTAAAAAAAACAAAACTATTATCATTTGGAGATATAGCTCAGTGGTAGAGTATTCGACTACAGACTGAATGGTCCTCAGTTCAAGCCCGGGTGTATTGCACAATTTTATTTAATTTTTCCTTATTAATTTACGATAAAAGAAGAGGTACCATTTAAAATCACCACAAATCATTTCTTCGTTTGCACATTTTAAGACTAAACATTAATCAGAAGTGACTTTTCCAGGGCATTCATTGTCAAGCCCCAATATCAGCTGACATAATAATGTAAATGAACACAGACTGAAATTTGATGAACAATATTATCATTATTATTCTTTTATTTTTTATTTTTTTGCAAATTGGTCCGCCAAGTAAATTATTTCTTGTAATAATATATTATATATTATTACAAGAAATAATTTACTTGGATTGATTCTATAATAATACATACACAATCTGCATAAATTATCATGTTTAAGAGTACTGTATGTCCAGTCAACACCGAGCATCCAGCTAGTATATATATATATATATAAATTTTTTTTAATTATTTGAGGGTAAACAATTACATATGGTCACTACAAATAGCCATCTGTTTCAGTCAATGAGACTTCCTCAGGCGACCTGGAACCTATCGATGCCACAAAAAAACAAAAATATATACATACACACATACACATGTATGAAATGTCAGACAAAATGGAATATTAGTATATGGAAAAGTGGGTAATAATGTTAACAAATTAGTAAAAATAAGAACACAAACCCATTTCTAAAATAGAACCCAGATATTCTGGTCGATTAATACAACCATTATTATTTTGTGTTGCACCAAATACAAATACTTATGAGTCAACTGAAATTTTTTTAATTTATTATTTTTTTTTTATTACATTTTCACCCCAAACAAGGCATATTGCCACTTTGGTGTAGGGGGCTACTATCAGGGGCAGCAATTACTGGGGAACTATGTTGGGATTTGGACAGCAAGATGTTGTTTCACGTTACACTTGAACTTCTGCATGTCAGTACAGTTAGGGAAGCAGGGACCTGGAATGGAATTCCAAAGTCTAGCGGTTCTGGGGAAGAAACTACTGGAGTAGAAAGATCTTTTACATCTAGGGATCTCTACTGTGTGGGGGTGAGATTTAGCTGCCTGTCGGGTTTGTCGAGGGTGTCTACGTCGGTGGGGCACAAGTGATTGCAGTTCGTCAGAGCATTCACCATTAAAATACTTGTAGAACAGGCAGAGGGATGCAACGTTTCGTCGATGGGACAGAGGCTGAAGCTTAAATGCCAGTTCAGGGCCTATCAGATTGGTTCTGTTTTAGAAATGTTTTTTGGTGTTCTTATTTTTATTAGTTTGTTGCTATACTTATCCAATATTCCATGAATAAAATTTTTTTAAAATTAGTTGACATATTTGAAATTTCAATATGTTACAATGTATCCAAAACAAATTGTAATGTTTTATTGTTTGAATAAAATAATGTTTTGTTGTTTGCATAAAATAATGCTTTGTTTAAATTCTCTTTTTTATTTTTTAACCAGTTTTCCATTTACATCGTCTGTTAAATCACCAGCACCATTTAAGAAAGCCTATGTTGAGTCGGAGCATGCAGATGGGATCCTCAAGTCACTCTCCTGGCTGTGGAGGACAAACAAACTCTGTGATGCGGTCATTTGTAGTGGTGAAACCAGAATTATGGTTTGTAGTGATTTTTATATTTTCCTTTGATTAAAACTTTCTTATTAACTTTAAATGTGTCATTTCGGGCAAAGATCACAGTGTAGTAGCTCTTCTGATGCTACACTTCATCCTTTCTGTCCTCGGTTAGTGGAGGAGAAATCCTCCATGACTGAGATAATTTTTATTTTTGTTCCTATCCAGAGTGCCCCTTTTTGGGGAGCTGGATTTTCACTACATTAAAACCGATCTTGTGTTTAATTCTGCCCTTGTGGGGAGGTAAGTAAATAAGAACTTTTAATGTGACACCATGATAGGTCAAATTACTGGATGGTGCCTATCTCAGGTCAGTCTGTGTGTTAAATTATATCAGGGCAATATCAACTGGCCTTACTTATAATTGATTTAGAACATTGACTATTATTATTAAAAAAAATAAAATGTTAAATAATGAACATTATTATTGTTTTGTAAGTGTTATGTAGAAAAAGGTATGCAGAGAGAATGTTTTGAAATAAGGAAGGTTTGGTAAAATATATTGATTAATTTAGAAACAATAACAAGGAAGGAATGCGGTGATGAACAAAATATGTTTCTAACACATTATAAAACCTGATTCAAGAAGTCACGTGTTAAAAGATGTGATTTGAATTACGTCATACCAAGGATTAACTTGAACATATACAAGAGAGTTAGGAGTTAGTGGAGAGGAGACAGTGAGTTATAGTTGAGAGAGGAACTGAGATGGTTCTTAGAAGATGGCTCCAAGTAAAGGGGATCAGAAACGGTGATAGTGAAAATCAGTGTTGCAACTTTCGAAAAAGGGGAAAAAACACTCTGGAATAAAAAGTTGCCGAAAATAAAACCCAATGCTCTGTCATTTTCTTGGAAAGAATTTCCATTGCAGCTTTCCGTCGAACAAGACCACAGATGGACCAGATATATTCCCGTTTGGCCAGATGTTAAAACCCCAAATACATGTTATTTGTCCTTTGTGTTGTAAAGGTATTTATGTATATTCTTGTCCCGTCATAAACTGTAATTAAATGTGCATACACACACAACGAATTTGAAATTAGACGATTACAACGCTCGACAATCATAGATGAACACAGGAGTATACACGTCATATAGATGACTGTGACGCATATATACATATATATATTCTGTATACACACATTCATTAGAAGAACATTATATACCACGCGCTTTATATACAGTGCTTTACAGATATATTGACCTTATACCTCCACAATGTAACATGTGTGCCGGTTAAGTATAAGAATTTGATTTTGTAAAATGTTAGAATATTAGCTGGTTTTGCCATTTGATGCCTACTCACTACTTGAAATCAACAAAATTAAACTAATTTATAAGAAGGCAAGACTAATTGATAAGAAAAAGAAGGCAAGACTAATCGATAAGAAAAAGGAAGGCAAGACTAATCGATAAGAAAAAGGAAGGCAAGACTAATCGATAAGAAAAAGGAAGGCAAGACTAATTGATAAGAAAAAGAAGGCAAGACTAATTGATAAGAAAAAGAAGGCAAGACTAATTGATAAGAAAAGAAGGCAAGACTAATTGATAAGTAAAAGAAGGCAAGACTAATCGATAAGAAAAAGGAAGGCAAGGCTAATTTACTATTTTTGTACCTTTTCTCCACGTTAAAAAACGACCCTGGTATCTAACTCTGTCCCGTGGGGAGGCATAGTAAATAGGTACATCAGTTTTAGAATTCAGGTGAATCAGACAGCAAAAGGACACTTCAGACTGGCTCTCAACTTGCTAACCAACAGGACGTTTGATGAAACTTCTTAATGTTCTGAATATATCCTCAATGGCTTTTTTAAATTTGGCAGTTGAAAAAGATTATCTTTACTGTTATATAAAAAAGAAACTTTGTGTGTAAGTTTGTTCCTTATAGACTCCAAAACGGCTGGGCCAATTTTTATGAAATTCCACGCAAATCTTCTTTATGTATCTTACAGTGTTCTTAGATAGGTTTTTATCAGAATACCTTCGAATTAATCCGATGAAAGAAGGAACAGGTGATTTTAACCAAAGTTGACACTTTGCACACCCTAACATCGCTAGTACATTTAAGAAGTTTTATTGCCACACAAGCAGAAAGGCCCGATAACAGTAGGTTCTTTGATATGGCAGGAGCGTATTTGAAATGAATATTTTGTTTGAAGTACTATTTCACCATGATACTTGACTTTTTCTTTTTAAACTTAAATTCAAGCCATTATCATAGCACAAGCAAAAAGACCAGGTATATAAAATCAACAGTAGGTTCTTTGATATGACAGGGGTGTGTTTGAAATGAATGTTTCTGTTTAGAGCAGCATTTAACCACAATGTTTTAAACTTTAATTCAAGCCATTATATATAAAAATAATTTTATAAAATTGTACATGAAAAGAATTCGTCAAACCAACAAGGCATCCAATAAAACTTTCGGGTTTGTATTACTGTACACATAGATTCGAAAAAGTTGTCAAAAACAAATATATAACAAATAAATGTTATCAAAGGCAAGATAAGTTACTTTTCTACCTAACTGGATATGTTTTCAGTGTTTTTATTTAATGTAACATGTTTATTTAGCTCGAAAAACATACTGTGTTTACCGATGTATTGGAAAATTCAAAATGGCACCCGACTCTCCCTTTAACACGGTAAGTTTGGGAAAAGGTGCTATAAATATAAAACTAGACAAAATACTGTTAGAAACTCGCTCAATATATGTTACCGTGGCATAGGTTGACATATATTCGGTGGGTTTTTAAAAGTATTTTGTCTAATTTATTATTTATAACACCTTTTCCCAAACTTACTGTGTTAAAGAGTGTCGGGCGCCATTTTGAATTTTCCAATACATCGGTAAACACTGTATGCTTTTCGAGCTGAATAAACATGTTACATTGAATATAAACACGAAAAATATATCCAGTTTGGAAGAAAAGTAACTTATCTTACCTTTGATAACATTTATTTGTTATATATTTGTTTTTTGTCAACTTTTTTGAATCTATGTGTACAATAATACAAACCCAAACTTTCTTATGTTCCAACCATATCCTCAAAGACCTTTTTAGATTTAGCCATTGAAAAAAAAAATATTTGGAATAGCGCATCAACCAAATGTTTACATGAACTTTAAAATTTTATAAGTCTAATAATGCGTTTTGTCACATTTTGAATTATGCCCTATCGGCTGGGCTACAAATTCTATGGAAATAACACCATGCAGAGGGTTAAATAAAAGAATATGGTCACCTATAGACCGTGGGTGGTGACTCCTGATGTTTTAGATTATGATCCTGTTGATGGAGCCATTTCTTTTAATGTCTAATTTGATTAAACCGAAGATTGGAGAAACTCAATTCGATCAATCAGCTGATTATGATGTGTCCTAGTATAAATAAAACTATATCCGATGGTGAGGCCCCAGCTTGCGGGATTTGGGGAGCCACCCTTTAATTGTCATTGCTCCCAGGTCCACTCTGACCTGGAGTGGTAGTATCTGTTAGGGTCCCAACTATGGGTTAAATAGAAACCGACTTGCAAAAAACAAATATATTCTATTAAAAAGATTTTCTTCAAAATCACCGGATTCGGCGTTAAATAACGTGGAAAGGGTTGATATGCTGTAAAACAAAAACAACCAACCAACCATCATGGACAACATCGATACTTTCACAACAATTTCAAAAATAAAAGAATGGATAAAAACATGTAAATGTAATCGCCCAAAAAACGAAGTATGTGATACCCTCTCCACCATATATTTCGGCAGAAGGGATGCAAAGAGAAGAAACTATTCTCTGGATATTGAGCACGTTTTGTTGCCTGTGCGTTAAAAAGAAAACTCCTCCCCCCAAAAAAAATAGATAGTAGCGAATGCCCGCGCCCCCAAAAAAAAAAAAAAATTTAGCCAAGTAGGAAAGCTCGAACCTGAAATGCAAATGAAGGGAAAATTTAATTTGGAATCTACTTTGCCCAATGTTCTAAGACGAATTATGACTTTATAAACCTGAAAAAATAACTTTATAAGCATTAAGTGTGTAATATGCATTTGTTTTTTTTATTTTTTCTAAAGGCACTTTTTTCACTTTTTTTTTTTTTTATAAATAAAGGAAATTTTCATTTTGTTGCTTCTTTTTTTTTTAGGAGGGGTGGGGCTTTTTCGATTTGTTTTTTTGAGGTTGGGGGGCTGTTTTGTTTCTAAAAGTTTGAATTTGAAGCAGTCAAAGTTTCTGTATAGCCGTTTCAAGAATAATAAAAACAAACAAATGAAATCTTTTCAGTTTATTCGTAAGTGTTTTTTTGTTTGAATATGTAAAAAAAAAAAAACCCAAACATTTCTCTATTTACACGGAATTATTTTTTAAGCTAGAAACTTATTGAGATTACCAAATTATTTTATTTGGTGAAAAGTTTTTTATGTTTCAAAGTTTCCAAGGGGAAATAACTCTACGTCTTTAAAAAAGTTGACGTCGGAAATAATTCCAAATAAATTAAATATATTATCAATTAAATTGTTATTTAAAGTTTATTAAATAACAATTTTAAATAGAACACTTAAAACAATTCTCTCACTAGAAGCGTTAACTAATATACAGCTATTTAGTAAAATTGATTTTCCTTAATGTAATATGCAAATGAGGTGGCCTCTTAATCGTATATTTTGCAAGAATCATACCATATATAGAAATAAATGAAAGAGTAAAGTAACAGACCTTTTGTATATATTAATCAAATTGTGAACAAACAAACGAACAAAGTAGCAATACAAATTTATATATATATATATATATATATATATATATATATATAGATGACTTGAGTGCCAATAGCTAGAATCAAAACCAAAACACAACTCTCCACCTATAATCCTCTGAGCCATGCCCATATGCATAATATATATATATATATATATATATATATATATATAATTAGGCTGTTATCCCATATTTAAAAGATGGAATAAAAAAGATGATCGTCGAAGACAAAATGCAAGCAAGCAAAAGTCCACAGTTTTATAATTATATAGATTAATTCGGCGCAACACTAATTAAAAAAAAAAAATATCAACTTTGTGGGTCTTTGTTTTGTCATTTTTTACTTTTAGTTGGTAATACAAGTATACACACAAACAACTGCCCTTTATATAATAGACAACCTCATTCATGATTAAATAACCCATAATTATCTCCACTAGACCATCTGTAAAAAATTAAACATCCTGTGTAGCAGCAAGTCCTGGGAACATCAATCTGAAAGAACAGTTGGAAACGACTTTATATCATACATTATGACCACGTAATCCCTACAGCCCCCTACCTTGAAAATGCTGCTGTGAGACCTGACATAGTTATATGGAATAAGTCAGAGAGAGTTGCAACCTTGGTTGAAGTGAGTGTCCCTAATGATGGAGGTCTGAACAGAGCTGAAAGAGAGAAACAGACCAAATATCAAGGTCTCATGTACGATATGAAAAGAAACTGGAATCTTAGAGAGATATTAATCATACTAATTATTATAGGTGCTACAGGGCTTATGAAGAAGAACCTGAAGTCCTACCTAATTAATATTCCTGGTGAACCAAGTGCAAGAGGAATCCAGACAATTGCACTTAAGGGAACAGCGAAGATACAAAAAAGAGCTCTCGGTTGGTTTAAAAAAAAAGCATGGCAATGTTGGCAGCTGGTTTGGCTGCCCAATACCCAGCATTACAATCTTCAAACGAAGAAAATGTAAAAACAAAAAAAAAAAGATTGACATGCTGCAAAACAAACCAATCAAAAGTTGAATTATGTATTTATTGAGTGAATATTTTTTTTTACAACAAAACATTATAGACTGAACAAAATATTTTAAAATGTATTTAATTTTTTCTTTTCTTTTTTTTCTAACGTTTTTATATATTTTCTTTCTAGTTGCATCGTCTCATACTGTTTGCCGTGAGTCCTCATCTATTGGAGAAGAACATTCGAGATGGAGCCGAGTTGGAAGTAAATCTTCCTCCGGGTATTAGTGATGAAGCTCTTGCTACCTTTGTAGCCTTCCTCTACGATGGTGTCCTGAACTTAACTGAATACAATCATAAAGATATCGAACGTGTCGGCAATTTGCTTAAAGTGGAAAATGTCCAACGGTATTGTCGTGAGTTTGCTAATAGCCTGGCTGAATATAAACTTCATCAACAACTACCAGTACCAATGACTGTTGTCGTAGACCCAGCAAACCATGAATATACCGGTAAAAGAAAACGTGGCCGACCGAGTAAACAAACTGTAGTGCTCAACTTGGGGGACGATCATACCCTTGGAGAACGATCAGACCCAAGTCATTATTTACAGTCGGCCGAACTGTCCAATTATCATAGCTTGTCCTTAAGCGGCTCGACCATATCCAGAATGAATAGTGATATGCCGGTAGTATTTCCTGATAGCCAGGAATACTGTCTTCCGTCCACCAGTCAAACTTCGCAGATTTTTGCGAGTCACCAAGGACATGTTAAAACAGAACCATATCAGCAACCGCCAGAGTTTTGCTCACCGTTCCACATAAACCCTAAAAGCAGCAGTAAGTCCCATAACAAGGACGATGCTGACAACATTAGTTCTTTAGGCACCCATGAAACTTCTAGAAAATCGTCTACACCAGTAGACATTCAAACTAGTATAACTGCTGCTAATAATAATAATAATGATGGTGATAATAATTCCGCATCTGCTAACAGCAACACTGACGATGACTGTAGAAACTTAACCAGTTCCGCTGGTTCGACTGAGAAGAGCACGAGCAAGTCTTCTGCTAAATCTCTCAGTTCTCCTTCGTCGAAAGGAAGCATCACTGCTTCATCAGAGACGCTGCAGCAGCCCTCAACATACGCTCCGAATGTAATCACGTCTTCGGCAGCAGATAGATTTTCTTTGTATTCGCTTGCCTCAAGCTGAAGAGGGAGAAATATTTAATTTTTTATTTGGTTAAAAAAAAAGAATTTTATGAATCTCATTGAGAGTGAGAGATGAACGGAGATTTAAAAAAAAAAATTGGTACTTATATACAGTTTAATGAAGACATTAAAAAATAAAAATATCAAAAAAAGGTTATATTGTACATATCCATTGTGGAATGAAGTTCTCCGGAAAATTTTTTCACTTAATTTGATCAAGTAGTTTTTTTTTTAATTTTTTTACAGCGAAAAAAACGGTTTGTTATAATACCGAGCAAAAGGTTCGATTTTTAGGAAGAAAAGTTAGTATTAAAGATGGGGAGGGAGTGTTGGCGCTTTAAACTGAGTTATCTCCCCGTGGCGTGTTCAAGAAATTCAAAGATGGCTACCTTCACTGCACTTTCATAAAAACATGTTTTTCTGCTGTAAAAAGAACAAACTACTTGATCAAATTAAGTGAAATTTTTTTCCAGAGATCTTCAGTCCAAAGCGGATACGTACAATATAACCTTTTTTCGATATTTTTATTTTTTAATGTCTTCATTAAACTGTACAAGTACCAAAAAATTAATTTCATATTTAGATGGGGGCACTTGTTGAAGTTGAATAGTGAGTCATTTTAACTAGATTGCCCCCCCCCCCCCAAAAAAAAAATTCCCTTTGTTTTTGCTTAAATTACTTGTGTACTTGTGTTGGCTATTACCCAAGAAGGGTTGATTCTGCGGTCATTGCGAAATGTTCACATTTTTATAATAGACACCAACCGCCATGATTAAATGGTAAAATTGAGTCGATCCAACTAATTTGGCTGTGGGTTTACATCTTAACAAACTCAATTTTTTGAGTTTATTTTATCAATTAGGGTTTAAGGACTGCAGCAAAGGGGGGAACCATAGGAACAGCTTTCGATTGACATGGAGTAATTATGAAAATATAAAATAATTATCCCTCGTTTATTAAAAAGTTTTGTAAATAAAAAAAAAAAGGAACCCTACATTAAAAAAATAAATCTTGCTGGCAAAAACTGATCAACTTTTTTTTTTTTTTTTTTTTTACAAAAATGCCATGTGTGAAGGTCAAGGTCAAACCAATGTCAGGCGAAATCTGTCGCTTTTGTTTCCTCTATCTGCTGAGTTCCTTAAACCCTAATTAATCCTCTTTTTTTTTTTTTTTTTTTTTTATATATATACGAATGTTTTTATTTTATGATAATTGAGTGTGCTGACAAATTTCTTAGATTGAGGAGAAGAAAAAAAAAAATTGATCTTTTGTTTTATGTTGGTCTTAAAAAAATCTATCGTGATTAATTTCATAGTTTATCTGAAAGTCAAAGTTATTTGACTATTGATCAAATGACATGCATGAATCTGTATGATCTCTTGTTGCATATATACACCGGTGTTAGATGAAAGCATCTTCCTTAACTTATGTGGTAGTTATTATGGATACTCTAGCTCTTTGTCTTATTTTCTTCTCCCTCTACTTTTCTCTCTCCCATTTTCCCACTTTCTTTCTTTCCCACTTTATCCCTTTCTCTTTCTATCTTCTCTTTTGCTCCCTTTCTTTTTCGCATAACTTCTTCTCTTTAAACCTCCTTTTCCTTCGTAACCCTCACTCTCTCTCTCTCTCTTTCTCCTCCTCCTTCTTACCTTCTTCATTCTCCTCTTCCCCATCTCTTCTCTGCCTCTTATTTCTCCCCTTTCTTTTATGTCACCATCTCTTCCTCTCATCCTCTTTCTACCCCTTCCCTTTTTTTGGCTATTTTGATCTTTCTGTGATTTCATTTTCATTTCTTTATGTATCAGTGCTCATCGTTTTTTTTTTTTACTCTCTTAAAAAGAGATCATCATTGTCATCCTTATCATCATTGCTAATTAGATGAACTGTTTTTTGTTTTATTTTTTAATATTTTAGTACTTATGCAGTGTAAGGACCATGGTTTACAGAAAATATGGGAAGGTATCAAACAAGTTTGTGCTTTTTTTTTTTTTTTCTGTGAAAATGCTGGCCAATTTTTTCAATGAAAAAATTTGAAAATGAAAACAATATTCTTTACAATTTTTTTACAAAACTTAAGAGAAAATTGAAATAAAATCAAGAAAAAACATTCATTGTAAGGTAAGTTTCATGAATATTTATTTTTTTGAATAACCAAAAACTGATACCAAACAAACATTTTAATTTGTTTTTCTGTTTTTTATGGTTTTTATATTCAAACAAGATAAATATTCAGATTTTTTTTATAACAAGTCAATGATAGCAAACTAATGTTTTGTTTATGATTTTCTGTATTTTTTAAAGTGCTTAGCTTTTCAGCACACTCCGGTGTTTTACCAATAGCATGGTCCTTATACTATATAAATATCAACATTTCTATTATGTTTTCATAAAAACAACTTATCATCATCATGAATGTCAAAATCATGTAACGTTTCTTTTAGATGAAGTTAAAAAAGAATTTCTTCAATTGTGTAAAAATTAGTAACAAAATAAAACATTGATTTGTAAACAGAATGCATAATTAGCCAAATTGATATCATCAAAGTCTATGAAATTGGCTTATCATTCATTCAAATGCACACAGATCTAAACTGTTGGGAATGGTATGAATCTGTAACCACACCTGACAATTTCCAAACTAGGGGAAAAACAGCAACTTGTGCTTAATTAATTATATATACTGAATCATTTACAATGTATATTTGCTTTGGCATAAGCTAAAAAAGGGTTTATGTGTTGTTTAAAAAAAAAGGCATTTATGCATTTAAGTTTTGGAAGACAATTCTTTTGTTTTCATTTTTGGAGATGGTCATTCGGAACAGGGGGGAGATAAAACAAAACAAACACTAAATAAATGTAATAACATAAAATAAAACAGTAATTATCTGAATATTTTCTAAATTACGATGGGCATTTTATGTATTTAAAAAAAAAAAAAAAGAATGAATGAACGTGGCGATTAACTAAAATAAAAAAGAACTTCTTTTAAAACAAAAAAAATCATTTTTATATGAAATTTAACTTTTTAATAAGTAAAAATAATCATTAAGATTTATAAATAGTTTTGAACAGTTCTTATTTGAAAATATGTAACTTTTTTTTTTTTTACAAAATTTAAACTTTTGTAAGAATTTCGTGGATGTCTCCAAAAATGAAAAGAAAAATGTCTATAAAAACTAAAATATACAAATGCCTAAAAAAACGAATTGATTTTGAAACCAATTTATGTTTCCTGTGTCATATTTTTTCATGGCATACAAATCCCGGTTTTAGGTTAATTTTGTTTTGTCTTTTTATCTTGGTTTCAAATTTCAATTTTAGATTTAAAAACAAAAACGCATATAATTTAGTACATATTTTTGTCTGTCACTATTTCATGTAGAAATTAACTCTTAAAAAAAAACAAACTTTTGTTACTAATTTTATCTCCATATCTGGATAAATTACATAACAAAAACCATTTATTTAGTGGATGGGTTAGTTTGCATAAGCACATATGATTCCCCATAGCAAATTGTTAGTAAGAACGGTTGGTGCTTGTGTAGATTGGTTTGAAAACATTAAGTATTTGTGTCATGTCGAAATTAGTATAAATCCAAAAATGAAGAAAAATAATCCAGTAGAAATGTGCTAGATGTATTTTTAACAAAAAAATCATCCACAGTCATGTTTTCAGATTTTTTTGTTAAAAAAATAGTGATCCTTAGTTAAAGCTAAGGATTATCTCCCTTGTTTCTCAGATTGAATTGGTTGCACAGCTTGTCCACATTAAAACATGTCAGGGCAGTGAAGCAGGATGCTGAACTGATTCTGGGCCCTCACCTTCACACAGTCCATTCTTGAAACTGTGAATGGCTTGCACTCCTAATGGAAGCAGTCTTGAATTGCCGTGCCTGGTCATCCAGTGTTTAGGACGTGATGAATTTGTTAGAAAGAGCTGACCCAACAGACACAGGGTGAATGCCACAACTATGACATCTCTCTATAGTTCTCCATTAACTGGGGCATTGTGCTGGTCTGTTGTTAAAAAGATGATCATCCACATATTTATGCAGTTCTCTGATCTGCTACTACACTTTTGTTGAATGCCACAGGAACTCCTGCTACCCACGGATATAACAGGATTGTTTATTGAGGCTTATTACTGCTATGTTCTATCTATACCCGAGCATATTAACAGGGTTACCGCTTTGAAGGATGTAACTCTTTACCATGCACTGACAGTCATCCACTATGACGAATCTGTTTGCAATCTGCACCTGTAAAATGGACTGTTTTACGTAGTCGAAGACGTCATAGAAGACCATCTTGGAAAGGCACTACTCTTCTGCATCAGTGCTTGGACTCCAAATGTAAAATTAATTCAAAAACACTAAAAAAACAAATTTCTATGGGAAATAGATTCAATTCAATTTGGTAAAAAAATAAAATCCTACTTCAAATGCCATGTAGGGAAAATGTACAAATTTATACAAAAAAAGGACATAATAACCTAGCACCTGCCTTAATTCACCTTAAATTATTGCATTGTTGTTGCATTTATTAACTCATTCGGAAGTCTGTTCCAAGGTTCACGGATCCTGAGTGAGAAAGCATCTGTCTAGTTCAATCGAAATCAGCAATAAAACAGTTTCTTGTAGTGTCTGCATAGACCGCTTTTTGGTGCAAGAGTGAATAATAGGTCCCAAGGTGTGTCATAATGATCAATGAGGAGATTGTACTGTTTCATTCATGTAGGAAATCATCAGCTGATGCAGGAATGAAACGTGAACTTACCATAGATATATTTTCATACTACTACTAAGCTCTACTTATATATTGAGCACTGTGGAAATAATTACGGAAAATATAAAAATAAACATACCCAATACATTATATCACTATGTAACGTGGGTATATACATGAAATAGTAATAAATTATATATATATATAATATTTTTATTTATATAGACAAATATTACATAGTCGCTACACTGAACATGCTAATGTTTCAGACAATTGGTTGGCAAGAACCAAAAGTCCTCGTCACGCGACGTATGCCTTCAATAGCACATAAGCTTTATTATGTCGCGTGATGATGACTTGGTTCTTGCCAACCAATTGTCTGAAACATTAGCATGTTCAGTGTAGCGACTATGTAATATTTGTCTATATAAATAAAAATATTATACTCTGTTCTTTTTTATGGAGCACTCTTAATAACCTCGTTTGAATTTACAAGCTTTCCCTCTTGAATACCCTTTAACTTGTTATATATAAGAGAAAAGAAAGTAAAACTGTAAGTTCAAATTTACAATCAAATTTATTGTTCGACCAAATACTGCAAAAAACAATCTACAAAGTCCTTATTCTGCGGAGTTTCAAAGAATGCTATTCTTGCTATTCTTCTCGTAAGAGGACAAAAAGAAATCAGCAAATTATATTTGTAGCAATGCTAGAATTTGCTGGTTACGGCATTAAATGAAACCACAATTTATTATAGTAAAAAATTGCAAAGATGTACATGTCTTTTAAAAACGAGTGAAAAAAATGTAGGAAATGTAAAAAATAATAAAAACAAACCGGGCATAAAGACTCTTTCAAAGGTAATCCAAAAGGTGAAAATAATTCTTTAGAAAGAATCAAATCCATATTTAAAGCCAGTTGAATACGATTAGTCTGGTTGGAAAATTTTCAATGCAGCTGAAATTATGGAAATTGTTTTTGTGGATAGTGCAGTAATCCAAAGATAAGTTGATCCCCAGTTAAGTGGATTTGAGAAATTAGATGGAGAGGAAAATCAATATGTCAGCTCCCATTGTTGGCTTAATTAGAAAATCAACTGCTCTTGTTCCATAAGCCATGACCATGTAGAAGTCCTAAGTATTTTGCAATTCTACTTTGAGTGTTGCCTGCACTGAGGTTTAAACCTTCAATCTCCAGAATAGTGTAACTTACAACTGAATTTTACCAAATATTGGAAGGATCCGTGGCATAGTGGATTAAATAAAGAGTTTTGTTTGAAATTCTGTGCAGATTCCTAAATTCAACAAAATACACCTGAAGAAGGTCAGAGGTTACATCGACTGAAATGTTGTGCAAATAACACTCAAGATGAGGACAGTTGTCTGAAGAATCCAAATAATCCAAATAATCAACCTTCATCTGAAAAATTCAGAAATGTAGCTTAAATGACTACATTTCTGAATTTTTGAGATGAGGATTTATTTGTATTATTTGGGATTCATTGGACTACTGTTCTCAGCTTGAGTGTTATTTGCACAACATTTCAGTCAATGTCACCCACTGATCTTTTTCAGGTGAATCTTGTCGAATGCTGGAAATTTTTCTGTCGAACCTGGGAATCTGCACAAAATTTCAAACAGAATCCTTTATTTAATCCACGAGGATAGCATGTTTGCATTCTGTCATCCATGGCTGCTAGAAGTCCTAAGTAATTTGCAATTGTATTTTTGAGTGTCGCCTGCACTGAGGATTGCACCTTCAACTTCTAGAAGAGTGTAACTTATAACTGAATTTTACCAAGTACCCACAAGGACCTGTGGTGTGGATAACATTTTTAAAGGGTTCTCTTTGTATTTCTGAGTTTGACAGAAAGATTCCCGAGTTCGAGAAGATACACCTGAGGAAGATCGGAGGTTACATCAACCAAAATGTTGTGAAAATAACACTCAAGACGAGAACAGTAATCTGAAGAATCCAAATAATATGAATAATCAATCCTTGTCTCCAAAATTTTGAAGCGGCCATTTAAGTTGTTTTTAATATTTTTTTTCTCAATGCCATTTTCACACACACATGCATGCAGGGATGAGGATGGAATTCATCTTGATTTCAGCAATTTTTTTTTTTTTTGTATTGACTACTCTTGTCACTACTTATGCATTTACTATTGTTTTAACGTTGTTTATATAACTCCTTACCCCTATTGTCACAGATTGGTAAAATAAGACTGCCCACCTGTAACTATAAAAGTGTGATTCTAATAAATTCTTGTAGGGGTAATTATTAGACTGGGTTAGTGTTCAGGAGAGATAGAAAATGGTAGGTTATTTTAGCTTTTAATGCAAAGTGCGATTTTCATTAATACTTGTAAGGATGCAAATTTTTTAACTTTGTCATTTTTTTTTTTTTTTTTTTTTAGCGAGGGGGCGGGGATGACTTTATTTTTACTTTTGCCTCTTTCCATTTTCTTTGGTCTTTAGTTTCATCACTTGACATTTACATTTTACCAGAGGTGGGGGTGGGGCTTTGAAAATGGCTAAAATAATTTTTAAAAAAACCCAAAAAACTGCAGAATAATTATAACAATCTTTTACTTTGTGTTCAAAGATTCAAATTAAATATTTCTATATATTTTTTTGTTTTCGTCATGTTTTACTCAAAACAAAAACAAAACAAAAAAGTGATCCGAAAAGAAATATATAACAAATAAATGTTACCAAAGACAAGATAAGCCATTCTTCTACCTACCTGAGTAAGATTTTGCTGTTTTAATTTATTTTAAAACTCAAAAATAAATAAAATTAATGGTAGAAATCCACCAAATAAATATTCCTACAACATTTATTAGGTGGATTTTGAGACTCCAAACATGACAATCTCCTGTCCGCCATCTTTGTTGTTGTTTTAACTCAAGTGCATGCCCTACTTGTGTTTCAAATTTTATAAATGCTTTAAAAAAAGTTAAATCACCAAAAACTTATCCAGGTTAATATAAGAGTAACTTATTTTGCCTTTGGTAACATTAATTTGTTATGAATTTGTTTCTGGACCACTATTTCGTTTTATTATGTGCAGTAAAATATGTCCTTTTCTTTTTGTTTTTGTTTCTCTTGTCAAAAGTTTTTTTTTTTTTTTTTTTTTTTTTTTTTAAAATTTAATTTATTTTTTTATTTGGCGGACTTAATGACACATTTACCTTCATTTACCTGTAATATTTTTGTTATTTAATTTATTTAAAAAAATAATCTTTGGATTATTATCGATAAAGTAGAACATTTTCATGTGTTACAATAGATTGCTAAAAATGATTTCTGGGGAGACAGATATAAACAAAAGTTGAAGAGTTTGACATAGATGACCAGATATTGGTCCTATTTGTTTTATGATTTGAAACAGACGGTACCAATGTTTTTCTGACAGACTCGAAATTTGATATACAGGGTACTGAGATTTGGGAAAATCTATGTGATCGGTTTTCGGCCAGAAATTTGGCTGTTAAGAGGTCAAAGTTCAACAATTTGACCTTTTGAGAACTCTACAAAACTCCTCCGACAAGTTTAGGTCTAAACACTTGAAATTTTAGATATAGATGCCTTGGACATGGATCTAACTTAATAACTTGATTTAAGCCCAAAACAATAAATGTTAAGGGGTCATAATAGGGGTCAAATTTAAAAAGAATTTGACCTCTGCAGTCTCTACCAAATTACTCAGACAATTTCTGATCTAAACATTTGAAATTTTGCATAAAGGGTATTCAGAGATAGGGCAAGCTTTTTCATTGGTTTGGGTCGAAATTTTTAGTTATAAATATATAAATGTATGTATGTTTGCATGTCTGCTCAACACTTGACAGAGGCGACGGATTTTCTCAAGATCACTATCGTTTTGAAGTTCGACCTTTCAGACGACAAATATCGAAAAATTGGCTAAAAACATTAATATCTTCACCTTAAACTGGGCACTTGTCTAGCCTTAATTTAAAAAAAATATCACTTCCAGTTTGGCGGTGGTCGTAACAGCATGTACATCGGGTTTTTTTCCCCGTTCTTTTTCTCCTTTGTGGTACGGGTTCGAGCCTGCCTTCCTACTACCACTTTTTTTTTTTTTTTTTGTTCAACATACACATCCAGACACCCGGACAACGCCGGGCTGAAATGCTAGTATATAATATAAAATAAAAGTCTTAATATTGAAAATTTATTCAAATTTTCAAAAGAACCTTATAAGCCTATAAGTATAAGTAGGAAAGTATAAAGAATTTTAATTATTCGACAAGAAATAAAAATAAGACAAGAACAACCTTATTCCATGGAGTTTTGAAGAATGCAATTCTTCTCATCAGAGGGAAGAGGTTTGCAAAATATACAATAAATTTTGCATCACAGGAAACAAGTAATATGAAATTTATCATATTTATATCAAAAAGTAATTTAACAGTTTTTAGACAGTTTTGGATTGTCTAATGTCTGTGCCCGAATTGGTGCATTTATTAATTACTAGCCTGGGTGCCTGGCATTGCCTGGGTGTTTGAAGGTGTGTGTTGAGCAAAAAAAATAAAAAAGTGGTAATAGGTAGGCAGGCTTGAACCCGTACCGCGAAAGTGAAAAAGAATGCAAAAATAAAAATGTGATGTCTTTGCTGTTGCACCCATCGCCAAACCGGAAGTGACGTAGGTTTAAATTAAGGCTAGAAAATCGAAAAAAGGTGATGACTTTCGAAAATATCAGTGAAAAAAGCGACCAAGTTGAGGATGAAGGAATTAATGTTTTTGGCCAATTTTTCGGTATTTGTTGTCCGAAGGGTCGAGCTTCAAAACGATACTGATCTTGTGAAAATCCGGCGCCTATGTCGAAAGTTTTAAGCAGACATATAAACATACATACACATAAACAAACAGGTGAGATTTATATTATAGATTAATTCCTTTCATTCTCATGGCAATTGTTTGGATGCCTGAAGGTAAAGGCTTAATAAATGGAGTCAGAGGTGGCTTAGTGAGTGGTTTGTATCTGCTGACCAGCAGGAATTGTTCACTTCTTACACTGATGATTTCATTAGCACGAAACATTAACACCTCTATGTATAAAAGAATGACTATTATTTAATTGTATATATGTATATTTAGGCAACATTTTTTTCCCTTAAGCATATTTCAGTAAATAAAATAGACATTTTTTTTGTCTATTAATTCTGGTTTTGATTCTTTCCAACTTCTGAATAACGGTCTTCACTTCTGAAGGATTGGAAAGTATTTGGACTAGCAACAAATATGGGGATTTCATTAGCTAGTTCCTGTTAGAAGTTAAGACCTTTATTCAGAAATTGGAAAGGATCAAAAACAGAATAGACAAAAAACGTCTATTTTATTTAACTAATAGGCAGGCTCGAACCCGTACCGCAAAGGAGGACAAGAACATAAAAAAAAATGTGACGTCTTTGCCGTTGCGTCCATCGCCAAACTGGAAGTGAAGACGGTTTAAATGAACGCTAATCAATCAAAAAGAGGGGGATGATTTCCAAAAATATTGGTGAAAAAAGTGACCCCTCCTTGTAGAAAAGTGCCCAATTGAGGGTGAAGGAATGAATGTTTTTAGCCAATTTTTGATATTTGTTCGTTAAAGCAAATATATATATATATATATATATATATATTTGCTTTAACATTTAACAGACTTGTTACAATTTTAGGTAGAGTTCAATTTATTATTCAATGTAAAATGTTCCTACTCTTTCTCTCTCCATGTTTGGAGTTAATAACTCCTTAAGTATTTGTGCAGCACTGTTGACATTTTTGTTATTTAATTTGAGGGCAGAGAAATTATATTGATTAAACACTAAATTCCTAGATTAAATTTTCTAGGTATTAGAGAGCGTGGTAACAACACCATGTCTATTATGATGTCAATGCTCAATATTTATGCGTTAATTAATGAAACAAAATCTTTTGCCTTGTGTGAGGCAAATAAATAGAAACTTATTGAAATAACTTTTTTTTATTGCTTAAATCTTAAATATGATTCAAATGTTATGTTATGCAGATTTGTTATTCTATAGAAATTTTAGTGAAAAAAAAAAAAAAAGAGCTTCCATTTTATTATTTAAGAATTTAAAATTTTAATCCTCTCTCAGAAACTGGTTTGTAAGGCGCTACCATTTTGAACGTTTAAATGAGGCAAGTACATTCACTCATAACTCATCAGGAGAAGATAACTCAATGAGATTTAATCGAGGTTTAATCTTCCAAATGGTTGTTTAATTTCTCAGAATTGAATAACAAAAATATTTGAGAGTTGGTGGGGTAGAGTGATCATGTTATGTACGTCCGCCGCAACTTCATATGATCCAACCGGTGTGTTATAAATCTGTTAACTTGTCTTCACAGAACTGCAATTTTTTATTAGCCGTTCTGATTACGTGTTTCTGCAAGCAAACAGATCAAAATTATTCAGAATTAAAAATAAAAACTCAATTATATTTGTACTGTAAATTATGTTTTTATTCTTTATTTTTATCATGCAGTCATCTTTTTATCATGCCTCTTTTTTTTGCAGTTGTTTAATTGCAAGTTTTACCTGTTGTATAGCGGCTATAGTCACAACCCTTTCTATAACGACAAACAAAAAACAAACTGAATTTTTTTACAATGAAACAAAGTAACAGACTTTTTATTTTTAGGCATAGAATAAAATATATACATAGCATAAACGCCACAGGTATTTTTACATGTATGAAAACCTCTCTGATATGGCGAATTTCCTAACGCTGTGGCTTGAAACGGGGAAAAAGTTGCAACAGGTTGCCCTGTTGCGACCACTAAGGTCTGGAAGCACTAATGTGCGTCCAACCTCTCCCACTGCTTGAATGCCAATGCCAAAAAAAAACAAACACTCCCTATGCAGTATTCAGCCGCTTTAAATAGGAAGCGGGATGAGGGGGCATAACGCAAAATCATGTTTATACATGAATAACGCATGCCCAAGAATTAAAAGAAGGCACCCCAAACACTCAGTAGCTAGAACCTATGTTTCATCTCGACTTTGATTAATTTGCAGAACATTTCAACAGTGGCTTTATTCATATTAGAAACCCATTAATGCAATGGATACAGAGAGAGAGAAACAGAGATGAGCATTAAAAAAAATTTTACAAGGGAGTCATTGCTTATCAAAGTCCGAAAGCCACTTGAAGATAAGACTTAGTAAGTGTCAGTGTTATGTAATTGCTGTAGCCGGTTGTTTGGAACGCGTTTGTTTAGTTATTATAATGTTAGCATGTACTTTCGTTGCTGGGACAAAATATATACACACTGATAGAGAAGTAAAAATCACAACACAGTTGATCTACAAATTTATATTGTTTTATTTCCCACCGCTAACCACCTTTTTGGTGGCAAGTTGTTATTTTGTGTTTTGATGTTTACTGAAAGGCGAAGAGAGGTGTGTGTGTTTAGACGTTTGTCGGTAGTGAAGAGATGTGCTGCTTTTTTCTCTTACTGACTTTTCTCTGTGACGATTTTATTTATAAAAGCATTCTTTCCTATTGTAATGTTTAATATTTCCTTTGTCTATTGTTTCAACGTTTGACCAATATATACTCACATATTTCTGGGTCAAATTATGCATTCCGTTAAACAATGGTGGAAAGTTCTGAATTCTTTACATTTGAATCCATTTGCGTGTGTGCAACCCATTGAATGTTTTTTCTTCTCAGGGTTGCCTGCTAATATCTAACAGGAGATCATTGAGACACCGTAATGAAGGGCAATCATAGGAATTGGGTAGAATTTCATTATTTAAGAGGATGGCACACAAAATCTTGTTTACATTGAGCTTGAAAACAACCATGTTGTAGTTAACTGAAAAGCAAGTTTGCGGTTATGGTACCACAGGCGGGCAGTTCTACGAAAGAAACTTTGTTCATGGATTTGCGTTTAGTTTTAGGCACAGATAGAGAATAATGGAAATTGTTGATAGTGATTGTAGCTAGACGAGTGTTTGTTGTGAATCTTTTACAGGGGGGGTGCCATAGATTGAAGCTCAGTCGAGCACTTGCCATGGAAATAATAATAAAGCAGAGATAAATTTGCAATGTCTTTTTTGTGAGAAAAAGGTATCATAGAGGAGAAAAGGACGTTGCCTACTAGATTTCAAAGTTATTTTGAATCCTTTCAAGGGAGGAAAGGGTGCTTGCTGCCCAGATGTTGCAACAGAACTCCATCTTAGAACATATTTGGCTCTTCTATAGATCTTATATAGACACAGGATTGCGTCAGGAGTGAGATAGCTTCTATAGCGGTAGAATGATGTAATCATTTTTACAGTGACCTCAGTAACAGATTTGATGTATGAGGTGCCTTCAGTAAGTTTCCAAACGTTTTGTACAGGCATTTAAAATGGTCACAGACTCTTGAAAATTCAGTATGTTAATGCTATACATCTTATGAGATGACTGACCATTTTTTTATGATTTCAGGTTCAAATGAACAGCTACAGCAGGAATTAGAATACACCCTACTAAAGCCTGATTGCCACAGCTAGTGAATTTCAAAAATGCAAAAAAGGGTTTTAAGTGAGGACTCTTTACAAGAACAATATGCAATAAAATTCTCTTTAAAACTTGGAAAAATGCCACAAAAACGTATGGAATGTTTCAGACTGCTTTTGGACCATCTTATATGAATCAATGATCAGTTTTTGAATGGCATAAGAGATTCAAGGAAGCTAAGGAGTCTATGAGGGATGATGGGAGGAGTAAGGAAGTCAGAACACCAGAGTTGATTGGCCAAATAAAGAATTTCATGGATAAAAACCATTGTATGTCTATAGAGAATAAGTGCACAGTTTGATGTCAGTTTATGAATTGTACACACAATTATTTATGAGGGACGGGGGTTACCATAGATTGAAGCTCAGTCGAGCACTTGCCATGGAAATAATGATAAAGCAGAGATAAATTTGCAATATCTTTTGTGAAAAAGAGGTTTCATAGATGCGGAAGATTTGTGCAAAGTTTGTCCCAAGGGTGCTCAGAGAAGATCAGAAAGAAAGACGTTAGTATGACAGCAGGGAGATGGTCGAGATCCCGCAGTTCTTGATGATCTGGTGACCTGCAATGAAAGCTGGATCTGCTGCTCTGACCCAGAAACCAAGAGACAGTTCCTAGTAGAAGCGTGTTAGCTCTCTCAGATCTAAGAAGGCCAGACGTAGCAAATCCACCCTGAATGATGATGATTTTTTTTTTTTTTTTTTTTTTTTTGACAGCACGGGCTAGGACAATGTACCAGTTCACAACTCCATCCTTGTCACAGGCTATTTGACCAAGATTGGCATCAAGATAGTTCCTCACCCTCCCTATTGTCCAAACCTTGCTCCCTGTGACTTTTGATTATTTTCTAAGCTCAAGGAAAACCTTAGAAGCTGTCGTTATGAGACAATTGAGATGAAAGAGCCTCCTATGAGTCATTGACACGCTCACACAAGAGAACTTCCATGGCGCCTTAGAAGTTGTTGAAACGGTATAACAAGTGTATTGCAGCTGGGGAAGATTACTTCCAAGGTGCTAGAATTTCATGTGTGTACTATCAATAAAAATGCCCATATGAAAAAGTCTACGCGCAGCTGCCCCTACAGGGGGTATCCTTTGTCTTTCGAGATTGATCAGAGGCATCGATGAAAAAAGTCTGGAAACTTATTGAGGGAACCTTGTAAGTTTTCCATTTCAGATCAGGAGTTAAGGTCAGTTCTAGAAGCTTGTTAAAGCAGGGTGCTCCCTCAAGATGAGAGCGATTCATTTCAATTTGTGTCAAGTGGGGCTCAGAGCGTTAGTGGTGAAAGGAGAGAGGCTTGATTTTGGATGCATAAAGTTATTCACTCACCTGAGAAAGGCTGAGATACAAGATTCAATTTATAGTTAATTCCAACGCACGAGGGCTGGGATGAGTGATTGCTTTATGCATCCTCTTGCTTTAAAAGTTTACAGAAACAGATGTCCCAATACCTTTCTAGGGAAATGACATCAGATTCTCAACTTCCTCATATTAGCCGGGATCACATTTTAACCCTGGATCCGTTATCCATTGCTGATTCTGTCTTGTCATCATGCACTCCATCTTTTTTTTTTTTTTTTTTTTTTTTTTTTTACATGGGGGCACCACTTATCAAGGCCCGAAGGCCACTCAGAGATAAGGGTTATTGCGTATACAGTAATCAATGAGATAGTATTGTAGTAATCATTAGTATTGGGGGTTTTGATAGAGTGTCTTACTTAAGGGGGCGGTTTGTCAGGAGTTTGTTTATGTTGGACTTGAAGACGTCCAAGTTGTAGTCAGGTGGGAAACAAGCAAGCGGCAGAGAGTTCCGCTGGTGTACAGTTCTAAGAAAGAAGCTTTGTTCATGGAATCTACGTTTGGATTTAGGCACAGATAAAGAGTGGGGAAATTATTGACAGTAGTTTCAGCCAGACGGGTGTTTCTCGTGAAAGATTGGCTCAATGGAAAGAAACAATTAAAATAGGTTTTTCATCGTCGAGGGACTTCAACAGTAAAGGGATGGGATTTTATTGTTTGTCGGTTTAGTCAGGATTATTATGTATGTCAAGGGGGCACAACTGCTAAGAGTTCATCAGTGCACATTCCATTAAAGTACTTGTAAAACAGGCACAGGGAGTCAATATTGCAGTGAAGGAACAGAGGTTAGAGCTTGGCCGGTAGTGTGGAACCTATTAGATTTGAGACACCTTTTTGGACTTTGCCGTAGATTGAGGGAATAGTGGTAGATGCAGTAGGTTTGGACACAACATTCCAATCATAGATGAATTGTGGCTTTGTAAAGACATAGAATGCTTTTTGGTGTAATTTTCTAGTACAGTAGAGGAAGTCCACCTTCTTAGCAGCAGCCTTGGCAATGTCTTCAATGTATTCGTGTCAATTTATATTGCCTGTGAATGTTAGACCAAGAAGTTTGAAAGATAGACTTTCAGATAGGATGTTATTTGTCATGGCATTCGGTGAGTGAGCAGGTTTTTGGTAGATGTTAAAAGAAGCTTAACCATCGTCGCATTTAAATGTCACCATCCATTTATGACCTCATACACTACAGACTGAAGGTTGTTTCACGGGTTTTCTGCCTCTAAATGTCATTTCAATATTCTTTAATATAATAATTCAATATATAATTTTTTTTTTTTGTCCTTCAGTCCTCATTTCCAATGAGTGATTTTTCTGACAAAGGGTGAAGAAAAAGCTGCTTTCCAAGTCGGTAGTACTTTGTAAACAGTAGCCTGAAATGTCGGAAAATTTCTGTTTCTATGTCTATCATTGTGGTCATGTCACTAGTAAGGGTGCTGGAGGTAAACATTTTATCTGGGCTGACGTTACCCGCCTGATAGTCAGGGACCCGAACCTTGGATTAACAACTAAGGAGGCTGTCCTATCAGCAGGTGCAAAGTACCGGGGCTGCTGTATTGCCATTTGGTGAATTTAAAAAGTCAGCAATATGCTCCCCCACACCCTCTAATCGAAAACTTTTGAGATCTTTGCCCTAGAGCATTTACTAAATGTGCTTGCTTTGTTAGTGGGGCCACAAATTCGACTGCAACCCCATGCAGAGTAATAAAACCCCCCTGCCTGACTCGGCACCGGCCCACAAGTTCAAAGAGACCCAAGCTTGGTTTTAGAAGGAGTGCGACGACTTTGTACCCTTCTCTCATTGGCCTCCCTCCTTCCCTGACCTGAACTCGCTGGACTACTCCGTTTGGTCATATGTCGAGAACATCACCAACATGACCTCCCACAACACCTAAGCTAGTCTGATCACCACCATCCGACGAGTATTCGCTAAGCTCCTTCTGGCGCTTATGGTTAAAGCATGCTCCCAATTCTGGACCTATACCGAGGTGACGATTGAGGCTAAAGGCGGCTTAATTGAATAGAATTCAGTTCTACTACATAATCAAATTACCTGAATTGATTTTTTCAATAAAAGTTTAAAAATAAAACTGTAGTGTTGTTTTCTCTAGGGCGACACTTTTATCATTCTACTCTGGAGAGTGACATTTGGCATTTAATGTCCATCGTCTTATTAGTCTCCTTTGTAGTAGTAATAAACATTCATACCTATTTCTTCATGCGAAGAGCAGCCTCTGTTTGCTGGTTGGGTAACAAGATAGCCAATCAGATTTCAGTGCGAATTGATTTTCATCTATCCTGTGAAGGACTGCTTCAGCCCCTTTCAGATTTTGAAACAAGTAAAGACGCTCCCATTTTCTCTCTCCTGCCTGCTGATCTACTAGATTCCTGAGCACCAGCTATTTTCACCTAAAAATATATATCTTGTAGACTTTCAAGAGTTAACTAAATTTTTTTTTTTTACTTTTTTCACTTGAAAACTGTCTTGACTTTGCTAACAGTATAGGTAACTTGAATAAATGTAAACATGCGCTGGGCTGCATGTTTTAGTGCTGCATACGAATGCAGACATTGAGAGTGGTAGATTATTGACCAAAAGAAAACAGGAGAGGGAGAGAATTAAAAATATCTCTAGTAAGAATCTGGCCATGCAACAAAATGTCTTCTTTCTTAAAACTACAATAAGTATTTCACTGAACAGGGAATCATGCTGGAAATAACTTCTGTGAGAAAAGATTATCCAAGATTATCTGCAGATAAGCTCCTTTTTTTCCCCCTGTTTAGCCGTTATCTCCATTGAATATATTAAGTAATCAACTTCTGGGTGGTCGAATGGGGATCATGGACAAACACCAGCATCTAAGATTTTCAGTTTAGAGTAAAGGGATTTGAGATGAACAAAAATTTAGAGTTCTTCCTGGGATAGGGGGACACCTGTGACGCTCAACGATGTCCATCTTAAAAGACTGGAATGTGGCACGCCGTTATTAATTTAAGTCTGCTGCTTTATCCCCAGTGAATACAGCCAGCCAGAAGGTTTGGCGAGGGGGATCATAGATTGAAGCTCAGACGAGCACTTGCCATGAAAATAACAATAAAGCAGAGACAGGCTTGCAACGTCTCTTCTATGAGAAAGAGGTTGTAGGGAAGAGAAAAGGAATTCCCCCACTAGGCTATGAAGTCTGTTTTGAACTCTGTCAAGGAGGGATAAGGTCTTTCTAGCAGCTCTTGCCTAAATGTGACAACAGTACTTCATCCTTGGACGTGCCTGGCTCATATGGTTAGAGAATTGCATCAGCAGTGAGATAAAAAGGCTTCCTTCAGTCTTGACAGACTATGGATACCCACGGTAAGAGTGCTTGCGCATGAAATTTTTGTGGCAAGAGTTGCGCAAAATCCAGCCACATCTCTCCTGTGTTGACATTGTTGAATACCAGTGGCAAGTGGAGGTTCAGGACGACTGGAAACAATGCCGAGATAAGCGGAAAACACATAGAGCGCCTAGAATTCCCAAATGATCACCCATCTGGTACTAGCCAGGCTCAACATTGCTTAACTTCAGTGATCTGACGAGAACCGGTGTGTTAATGTGATTATGCCGTACAGCAGTGATATATCTACTGGATCGATAAAAGGATCCCACCATTTTCTCAGCGACCTTGCCAGCAGATTTGTATCCATTTTTATTAAATCAATTTAATTAGTGACAGTTGATACAAGAAAAAAAAAAACTCTTGCACATAACATATATAAAAAAATAGGACAATAAAATTACAACTAAACATCACCAAATATTAATTTATTATAATATGTTTAAAAATAGTTATCTGAATTAAGAATACAAATAAATGTGTTTCAGCGTTCTTACTCTATTATTTTCTTTTTTAGAAATATTTTACTGATGCATCAGCACTTATTAAGGCATGCAGGTATCTCGCGGATAAGGAATAACGAGATTGTCAGTTGGACTATAATCGTCTCTACTTCACAAGAGGATCAAAAAGAAAAGAATAGATTGGATAGTAGAATATTACTTAAGAGAGATTAATTATCCAAGAGGACGACTCAGCAAGTATTTGTTCACATTAGACTTGAAGACGACCATGTTGCAGTCAGTCAGGAAACAGACTCATCGTACTTTATTCCACAGATAAGATGTCACAGGAAATACACTTTGTTCATGGTAATTTCGTTTGTATTTTTGGTAAGGAGAAGTAGAAAGGAAAGTTCTTTGCTGTAACTGCACATGGAAGAGTTCTTGTTGTAAATATTGTATGGGAGAGTACCAGTGATTAGAGCTCAGCTAAGCACCCACCGTGAACATGACAATACAGAAGAAATAGGTTAGAAACATCTCTTATGTGTGAAAGAGACTGTACGGATGAGAAGAGATCATCTCTCACTAGATTTCGAAGTCGATTTTAAACTCTGTTGGACAACAAAGAGTTCTCCAAGCAATACTTCGCTAGATATGGCAACAGTACTCCATCTAAGGATGTAGTTGCCTCTTCTGCAGTTAGAGGATTGCACCAGGGATGAGATGCCCCCTGAAACGATAGAATGTGGCGGATGAATCGCGAAGTGATTTATACGAACACTAAATCGCAAATGTCTCTAATTGTTTACCCTCTTTCCTTCTCTATTTTATTCGAATTCATTTTCTTCTTCACCCTCAAAAGCAAGTAAGCTTTCACAGAAATATGTGAACTCAAATGTTTCCCAATCAATGAAAATCATTTAAAGTGCCAAAAGTAACATGTCTATAGGTAAAGAATAAGCCAATGCAAACTTGAAATTTCTGTAAGTCCTGGCCAGAAAATCAAACTCTAGAGACTTCTCAAATAGGATGAACGAAAAAAAACCAAAAAAAAAAACCCCAAGAATGTCTGCTCAATCCCCTCTCCATACTTTTGAGGTTGGGGGAGGTGGGAAGCACTCAACGACTCACGTATCAGACTTCATTAACTTGCACACATCTATACACGCACTAACAAGAACAAAGTAAACCAACGCACACACACACACCATGCTTAAAAATACTCACATACATATGTTGCTTATACATGCATACTCACACTAAGAATATAATAACCTACACGTTTCTAAGCCTTGTGACAACTAACCCAACAAACGTGGATGTAACTTTTATATTCTCATCTCTTGTATTAAAAGAGTTTGTTATAAAATTTTGTTTTTTCTATATTTCTCATTTACAAAACTGTTTATGTCTAGGTAGCACTTGATACCTGGTGACCCTTCTGCTTTCTCAATTTTGAATTCATTTTCATGTTATTAGGCATGCACGTGCATATATATATATATATATATATATATATATATTTAGCAAAAATGGTAATTAGTAAAAACCTGAAGAAAGAGCAAATATATATTTTTAATAACCGTTTTATCTGCTTAGTTACATATGTTTCGGTTACCGAATCGTATCAACGATACAATAACTTCATCAGACTTTACAGGAAGCACACAAAAGTGGGGCGGGGAAATAATTTAAATTCTAATTCGACAAGGTTTAAGATTTAAGAAACATTGGAAGGTGGTAAGTGGCGAGGAGGAGTATAAAATATTCAACCAGACACGGCTAGGAATAGAAGGAGGGAGAGAGAGAAAGGGTGGAACAGAAGGGTGTAAGATGGGTAAAACTTTGAAGGCAGAGGTAGGGGGAGAGAAAGAGAGGGATAACAACTAAAAGGAAAAGGAGAGAGACAAACAGTTAAGAATGTGGCGCTAAATTGTGGACTGTAGCGGTTAGTCGTTGGATACATGTCATATGGAGTTTAACACGTTAAAGATCTATGCGGTTTGGGATGGGGGCGTTGTTTGCAATAACTAAGATGCGTCCTTTCAAAACAAGCTTAGTTACATCCAACTTAAGTGCATTTATCTATTTAAATGCATTGACTATAAAAAGTCTAAGAAATTAAGTAAATTAAATTATATGTAAACTAGGCATATAAACGGTAATATATATATATATATATATATATATATATATATATATATATATATTTTATTGCATTTTCACCCCAAACAAAGCACATTGCCACTTGTTTGTAGGGGGCTACGATAAGGGATATAAGCATCAGGGGTACTGTGTAGGAAGTTGGGCAGCAAGATGTCGGTTCACATTGCACTTGAACTTCTGCATGTTGGTACAGTCGGGGAAGCAGGCACCCGGAAAGGAATTCCAAAGTCTAGCTGTTCTGGGGAAGAAACTACTGGAGTAGAAGGCTCTCTTGCATCTAGTGATCTTTACTGTGAAGGGGTGGGATTTAGCTGCTTGTCAGGTTTGTCAGGGGTATTTACGTCTAGGGGGCACAAGTGTTTGTATTTCGTCAGAGCAATCACCGTTAAAGTACTTGTAGAACAGGCAGAGGGATGCAACATTTCGTCGATGTGGCAGAGACTGAAGTTTAGTTGACAGTTCAGGACCTATCAGATTGGCGACTCTCTTTTGAACCTTGTCTAGTAGCGAGAGACTACTGACAGATGCACCAGCCCAAATATGACAACAATACTCCATACATGGGCGAATGGTGGCCTTATAGAGGTATAGGATACTTTCAGGCGTTAATAGCTTTCTAGCATGGTAGAGAGAACCCACCTTTCTTGCAGTGGCCCTGGCAATGCCTTCAATGTAATTGTTCCAACTCATGTTTCCTGTGAACGTTAGGCCGAGGAGTTTAAAAGATGTACTTTCAGATAAAAAGTCATTGCCCATTGCTATTGGCGGTAGGGAAGGTTTCTTGTAATTATTGAAGGAAACAAGTTTAGTCTTGGCAGCATTGAAGGTGACCATCCATTTTTCCCCCATTCCACTACGGATCAGAGGCCATCCTCTAGTGTTTCTGTCATTTTTTTAGATATGTGTTCATTTGTTTTCCTGTCGTGTCTGTTATAGAGTGTAGTGTCGTCAGCATACATACCCATCTCACAGACAATTTTGTCAGGGAGGTCATTTATGAATATTAGGAATAACAGAGGTCCAAGGATAGATCCCTGGGGCACTCCCGCATTTATATCATATTCTTCAGATGTACGACCGTCAAGGACAACCTGGATTTTTCTCTTATCTAAGAAGGATTTAATTATGTTATGTATTTTTCCAGTGATGCTGTATGATCTGATTTTCTTGAAAAGACCCTCATGCCATACTCTGTCAAAAGCCTTAGATATATCTAGAGCTACCGCTCTACCCTCCCCCGCTTTGTCCAGTGACTGGTATATACGTTCTGAGATTACAGTTAGGATGTCTGCTGTGAAACGGGCTTGCCTAAATCCATATTATTTGTCAGTCAGAAGTTTAGCATCTGTAAGGTGATGGACTAGAGCTTGGTTAATTATGGTCTCAAATATTTTGGCGAAAAGTGGGACGAGGCTAATGGGGCGATTTATTTTTTCTGCAAAACAGCTCCTCCAGCATGTTAAAATTTCGGTACACTCTTTACAGATCTGTTTTGTTATGCAGAAACAAACGGTTATTATTATGTCCATACCGTCTGTTTTCAATGCATATACTCTTCAGAAAAGTTACATTTTTTTTTGCTTAGAATAAAATTGCATAACAAGAAGAAAACGTTCACAGAAGACTCAACATCGTGTGTTTGTTCCGGCACGACAACCATCTTTGTTGATTGAACAATTAATATATATATTGAAGAATATATATATATATGTGTGTGTGTTTTGAAAAAAGAAAAACCGAATGAATTTATAAAATGGTGATCACCGTTTCGTCCCTTATTGCAGGGGACATCTTCAGGATATTAAAATAATAAGGACGAAACGTTGATCACCATTTTATAAATTCATTCGGTTTTTCTTTTTTCAAAACAACATAACGGCAACCATCGCTGGTACTTTTATTTTATTTTTATTCATATATATATATATATATATATATATATATATATATATATTCTTCATTTTATTTATTCATTGAAACATACCTTTTATAGACAAATAATATTGGTATTGCGCATAAGGCGAGACCCTAACGTTCAAACACCCGCGTCTATCAATTGAAGTATGGAAACACAAACTGAGTACAATGTCCAAATATATTTTATATTTTTCTTATAATAAAAATCTATAAAAAGATGTAAACTTTATTATGAATTAATTTTTTTATTTTTATTGCACATCTTTTCCAATAACTATGTTCATTTAAGTTGATATGTTATATATTTTTTCAAACTGTTTAGATATTTCAAAAAATATATTTATTTACAGAAACATGAAAAGAAAACAAAGCAATTTTTTACACAGTTTTAAAAAGGTGAATGTTTAACAGTTTCAAAATGTGAATATTTCACATATTCGTAATATTTGGATTCATCGGACTACTGTTCTTATCTTGAGTGTGATTTTTAGAACGTTTCGGTCGATGTAACCTCCGACCTTCTTCTGGTGTATCTTGTGAGAGGTTACATCGACTGAAACGTTCTAAAAATCACACTCAAGATGATTAAAGTAGTCGGATGAATCCAAATAATACGAATAACCAATCCTCATCTCAAAAATTCAGAAACGTTATTTCACATATGTTAAATAAAAAACCCATTAAATTCAAACATAAGTACGAATCCAGTAGATGATATTGTCGAAACATTTATTTTTAAATCGGTGACAGCACATAAATTCCTGTAGGTGGCTGTAGAAATTTTCTGAGCAAGTGCCTCTCATAGCTCTTAGTTTCACCTTACATAAACTCCAAGATCCTTGAACTGTGTTTGTGTGTATTGTCGGATCATCCAGATCCACAAAATTATACTTGTGATTGACCACAAACTCATTAGGCAAGGCATTATATGCTCCCCAGCCATCAATTATAATGTGTGATCCTTTATTAGTATGTGTTTCCACACATACTAATAAAGTAACTAACAGTTTTATGCCGTCTTTATTAATGTGTAAAACAAAACAATTACAACTTTTTCAATTCACTTGAGTATTGTCATGTTAGGAACGGCTTTTGTAAAAGACATTCTAAACTGCACTTGTTAAAAACAGCTTTAGGAATAGACACAACAAACCACCGCATCATAAGAACTGTGTTTGGGATAGACACCTTCAACATCCCAATGTCAAAAACAGCTTCTGGAGTAGACAATTTTTTTTTTTGGGGGGGGGTTGAAAATAATTCCGCCGCATTTAACCGTGAAAATCGTTGTCAGCATACCTATCTGCAAAAAAAAAAAAAAAATAAAATAAAATAAAATGGGGTATTAGAGAAGTAGGTTTGTTTATCGTGTGTGCGTACAAACTTGGCAGTCAGTGAACTACAGTTCATAATACAGGTCTTTATATCTCTATAAGTACTTGGCTTCATAAAATTTGAAAGAAATTTTTCTTAATCAGCATAGTCGAAAACTTTCAAAAGTCGTATCATATTACTGAATGATTGGTAAAAGAGTTTCTTTTTTTTTTTTTACTGGTATCAATAGATGTTTGAAAACAAAATGAATACTCCATGCATGGCCGAACTGTTTTCTTGGCCAGAAAAGACTATATATTAAAGAAAATACTATTCCAGATTGAAACACGTACTACACTTTCATATTAGCCCCCCCCTCAAAATGCTGTGTATACAGGATCGTGATTTATATTCTGCCATGCGTCCCTGAACGTCCTTTCTGTTAATTCCCAACCTCACATTAATCTTGATTTTATGTCGTGTTCCGTTCTCTTGGAGAGATTGATAAGATTATTTTCAACTGCAACATACGTAGATAGACATACAGTGCATGCAGTCAATTATGCAGTATAGTTAACAACAAAAACTTGAAAACAAAATATACAACAGATATTTTTTTTTACCAAGCTCATTAATATTTGAATTTTAACCGACGTGTATAATCCAAAAAATGTAGAAACTGATTGGAAGATCTATTATCTCTGAATATGTTATCATTACTCTGACTTAGCTGAACACGAATCGATCAAAGACGATGATCACTAATTTCAGCCTTAAAAGATAACAAAGAAGTATTTATTCTAGAACTAACCATAAGTCCAAAGGGTGCTTGCTGGTTGAACTTAAGGTAAGTGAAAAAAGTAATTATTTGTGAGAAATTCCATATACAGTCGCCATCTTTCTTGTTTTGTTTGGCCGCCCACGCAGGTTAGTGGTTGGCCGTCATTGGTTAATTTTTAATGTGTCAGGTGATTTGCTTGGCGCACTTTTTGTATCATGCTTTCACTTTCAGTCCACACAGGAACTCAGCACACGGATGGACTCAAAACCCAGTGGCCCCTACACTGGAAGGAGCCACGACAATTTCTTCTTGTTGTATCACCAAACAGTTAGTGAACAAGGAACCACATCTCTACAAGTAGAGGCAACTTATCCTGCTGAAACCATCCAAATTAAAGATGACATTCAAGAACAGTTCTTCATGTTTATTTACCAAATATTGGATCTTATTTCAATTCACCTAGAGTCTCAAGTGACTCACATTATGCCTAATTATAGACGCAAATATTCCGTCCGAGTCCACCATAAACATTTATGGATCCTTTCAAGGAACAAAGAACTACCATTCCGACAATAGAAATTCAGACTACTGGCTCCATGCGTATGGAGGCAAAACAGGCCACCGTTTTGCAAATGGACAACACCAGAACCAATAAACTTTCATTGCTGTTACGTTTGAATAAATTTTGAGTTTGAAATGTATGGCTTTTGTATTTGTGGATTTTTTTTTTTACCTCTGCAAGGGAGTAAATTGGGATGTGAGAAATAATTTCTTACATATTTTACTATCTTGCAAAGGAATTAAACACCGTCAACGACAGAGATGGTTGGAGATATTTGATTCTAAATGTGTCCCAAAGATACTTATAAGATATAGGATACTTTTGGCGTGAGTAATTTTCTAGCACTGTACAGGGAGCTCACCTTTGCAGCAGATTTGGCAAAATCCTCAACGCATTTGTTCTACTTCATGTTGCCTGTGGATGTTAAGCTGGGGAGTTTGAAGAATGAGCTTTCAGCCACGGTGTCATTTGTCATGGCTATAAGTGAGTGAGACTTTTTTTTGTAGTTATTAAAGGAAAGAAAAGCTTAGTCGTGATAGCATTAAACGCCATCATCCATTTACGGACCCATTCCGCCACCGACTGAAAGTTATTTTTTTTTTTTTTTTTTTTTACAAAGGCATCACCACATTATCAAGGCCCAGAGGCCACTCAAGGATAAGGGTTAAAGAGTGTATAGTAGAAATTGGTCAATATAGTAATCATTAGTAATGAAAATTTGGTAAATTTAATAACTTATATGGAACGGCTCATCAAGAACTTATTTACTTTAGACTTGAACACAACCATATTGTAGTCAGCCGGAAAGCAGGAAAACGGAAGACAATTCCATAGGCGTGCAGTTCTAAGAAAGAAGCTTTGTTCATGGAATCTACGTTTAGGTTTAGGCACAGATAAAGAGTGGGGGAAATTATTGATAGTGATTACAGCTAGACGAGTGTTTCTTGTGAAAGTTTGGCGAGGGGGGAAGTTTTCTAGGGTTTCTGTCATTGACTTGGATATGTGTACATTCGTTTTTCCATCATGTCTATTAACGTTAGGGATGAGGTTAAATGGAAGATATCTTTCTTTTTTTCCTTTTTCAGAAGTAGCATATCACTGAACTTACGAGGGTTATTGTTGAGGCTAATGAACTTTCTTTTTTTTTATTTGCGTTCAATTTATTGAAACATTCTACACCACACCGGATATAAAAGACTTATTATCTGGCCCGTAAAACTCTCCTATATCCGGGTCACACTTATATAAGTGTTTCTTATATCTGGGTTGCAGTGTACATTAATGCAGGCTCTAATTTGGGACGAGAGAAAATCTCTCTTATCTCCGTTTTTCTTATATTCGGGTCTCTTATATCCGGGTTACACTGCTTCAAAAGAAAAACGTGTTGAAAATCGAATCGTGCTTGACGCAATGTTTGTTTTGTCGGAATGTCGTTTATTCTTTATGACGTTTACAAATGTGAACGAAGAATGACGGAAAATAATAATTGTCTTAGCTTTATTCGTTCTTCTTTCACACATAAAGTCAGTTCTCTGGCGGGAATAAAACAGCTGTTTCAAAGAAAAACGCACCTCAGATGACCGGTAATAAACCAACATCCTGACAGAAAGTCATTGTAAGTAAAAATATTTAGAACCTTTTCTTTAAAATCCATCTGTCTGCGGCCCTGTCGGTGGGGCATTAGAATACGCCGACTGTCCCCCTGCAGAGGGTAAAAGTCCCTCAATGGGGGTCCTGGATATGACCTTAAACTATATGCAGTTTTTGCAGTGGTGAGGCCCCAGCTTGTGGGCTTTGGGGAGTGTGGAGCCACCCTTTAATTACCATTGCTCCCAGGTCCACTCTGACCCAGAGTGGTAGTACCTGTTAGGGTCCCAACTATGGGTTAAATAGAAACCGACGTGAAAACAACAAATATATTCTATTAAAAAAATTTTTCTTCAAAATCTTTGAATTCGGCATTAAATAACCCGAAAAGGGTTGATATGCCGTAAAACAAAAACAACCAACCAACCATCTGTCTGTCTGTCTGTCTGTCTATCCATCCATCCATCTACCTACCTACCTACCTACCTACCTACCTATCTATTTACCTACCTACCGATCTATCTATCTATCTATCTATCTATCTATCTATCTATCTATCTATCTATCTATCTATCTATATAATTTACGAATCGCGGTAAAATTTTGTTATCTAGGTTGTGTCTTCTCGCCATGCACATATCCTAGGCATATCACTAATTTTCGACATCCATATGACAAAAATGCAAGTAAAAAACTAGTAAAACGAAATTAATTCATCGTAATTCTTACTCTGTATCGAAGAAGAAGGATCACGGTTTAAATCACATAAAAAACATTATCTATTTTACACCCCGTAAAACCTGCGAAATTTGATTTGAGCATCGCAAAATAAAAACAAATTAAAAACTGAGAAAAATATCCATGGTGGCAGATTTTTGTAAATACAAGAACAATCAGCCCACATTAAACTTTAAAAATGCAAGAAAAAAAACAAAAAACTTAGCTCAAATATACATTATATATTGTTAAAGTTGTGGCTCAATTATTAGTCAAGTGAGATATAACTGTAAAAGTCTTACATTTGGCTTGAAATATGATGAAAAGATATATATAAATGTGTATGTCCAGAAAAATTGTTTCCTTGAGCAGACAACATCTAAAACAATTATCTTCCGGTATCTATGGACGGCTTTAAGTGACAAAATTTCCTTGTTAATAAAAATTTATGAATTTTCAGTATCATAATTTGTAGCTCGAAATAAAGTAATATTGAAATTAATTCTATTAAATTTATCTTTATTCTAGGAAATAATTTTTAATTCCTAAAACTAAGCATTACTCCAATTTTTACTAAATTCTTAAATTAACTTTATCGGAAATTATTTTCTAATTCAAAATTTTTGTGTGGAATTATAAATTAAAGTCATTGTTTTGAAATCAGCCGTAAAGAAATTTAATTAACTCTGACTCATAATTATTTCAGTTACTTGGTTTAGAAATTTGCTTACTTGCTCATTGCCGAAAAACGGCATCGATCAAAAATTCAAAATATATACGTAGACAGTAAGATTGTCTGATTATTCATAATAAGCTTTAGGAGATAATCTTGCATGATTTTATTTTTCACAGAGTTTGAAACATTAAACCATTAAAAAAAAAAAATGAAATTATTTCGTGAATCTTTAGAAAATTCACAGGCTAAAATTTTAAAATGTAAATAATAAATATTTAAACATTTTTTTATAAAACTTAAATAATTTGAATATATTTTCCAACTTCCTTTTTTCAGAAAAATCGAGAAAAATCGTATAAATTGGCCACAATTGTGACCCAAAATCTATAATATAAAGCTGAATGTGTGTGTGTGTGTGTGTGTGTGTGTGTGTGTGTGTGTGTGTGGTCACGAATAGGCTCCTATATGGTTGACTATTTTAAAAAAACTGATTACATATAATGATAGAAGATGTATCGAGACACAGGAATGGGTATGTTTGATCTGGCAGAACGATGATTCATTAAAATTGTGGGGTCTGCGTACGCGCCTGGTCCACAAAGTGTGGAAATAAAAAAATTAAAAATTAAAAAAAAAGAAAGCGTTTACAAGTGTTTTTGATATAGATGTACATAATAAGACTTTGATAAGTAGGTCTGCGTTCGCGCCTGGCCTCCAAAGAATGGAAATAGGCACAAACTTTAATAAAGACTTTTCATATTTATCTGCGTAAGTATACTTTGATAATTATGTTTCAGTTTGAAGAAATATGGTATAATAAACTTATGGGGTGTTCGTTTGCGCCTGACCTCCATAGAATGGAAATATGTCACAAAGTTTAACAAGGTTTTTTTAATATAGATCCACAGAATATTGTGATAAGTGTTTCAGTGTGAACAAGTATGGTATAATAAATTATGGAGTTTATCTATTTTATTTTTACTTTCATCATATTTTGCTTTGGTTTTGATACCCCCAAATTCGAAGCTATCTCTTTACAACCCTTCCTTTTCATAACCTATCATACTTTCATAAATCAGAGCATTTTCTGCAGGCTGTTTTTGAACCCAGTCAACGACGGGTACTTTTACTAGGTAAATATATTTTATTTCATCATTCCAATATATTTTAATATGTAAAAAAACTAAGATGGCAATCCTCCCTACCCCCCAAAAATTTCTGATGAGATCGCGTTATGGAGGGAGGGAGGGAGGGATTTTTTTGTTGTATTTTATTTTATTTCAGTTTATATATAGTTCAGTTTTTTTTTTGTTTAATATAAATCTGTAAAAAAAAAAAAAATGAACGAAATTGATCAATTATTTGATTTTTGAGAGAATTTTAAAAAATCGCGTTGTTTTCATTGTTTACGTGAACATTTCCCGTTTTTAGCTTTTTTTTTGGGGGGGGGATTTAAAAACCACGGAGAGCAAAAAAAAAAATAAAAAAATAAAAAAAATAAAATAAATAAATAAATAAAATAAAAAATAAATAAATAAAATAAAATAAATAAATAAATAAAATAAAATAAATAAAAAATAAAAAAATAATAAAATAATTTTTTTATAATCTTTCTTGAGAATGCAGCAAAAATGACGATGAATCAATTTTATTTTACAAGTTTTTACTGTTATATGTTATGGAGGTCGAAAATTCCGTCTTTATTAGTGTCACACCTAACATATACTGATATATTTTATCACTTTTTAACATTTGGATAATTCTGACTACTGCTCTGGTCTTGAGTGTTATTCACGGCCGATGTAATCTGCGATATTCTTCAAGCGTACCTTGTTGAATTCAGGAATCTTTCCGTCGAACTCGGGAATTTGGAACGGAACTCTTATGGCAATCTACGTCAGTAGCATGCCATTGTTCTGTCAACAATAATTCGCAGCTGTATTCTTAATATCGCTCGCACTGAGGATTGAACCTTCAACCTCTAGAAGAGTGTCACTTACAACTGAATTTCACATTCCGTACTTTCGTGGTCGCCGCGAACCCACGGGTCCAATCTTATCATAAGTATCTTTTCTGATAAATTTATTTCTATATATCTAAAGAAAACTTTTTTTGAAGTTTTACTTCAGTACTCGAAGTGTTATCCTTTGAAATGTCACCTTACTTCTTAAACTTAGTACGATCGTTCAGAACAGTTAACATTTTCTGAGTGTAATCATTACTGTTCAGAATGACCACACTGGCACCCTAATCCGGTTTAGTAACATAAATATCATTAGACTTTAAAAGTTTGGCGGCCTGATTGTGAATCTTGCTCCATGCAAATTTTTGTGTTGATAGAATTAGTGAAACTGTATGCGAGTTCAGCTAATTTTGCCTTCATATAGATGAAATCATCATTCGACTTAGGCTCATGGTGTTTGAACTGGGAATGTAGTACCTCAAATTACGCAAAAATATTTTCTTTATCAATGCAAGGTGGGGGGGGGGAGGGTACCTACACATCCAAACCTTTGGCATATACTAATTTATCCGTGTGGGAAAGAAAACCATCAGAGAAATGGTCAACCTCGATCCCAACACCATGCCTAGCACAAAAAAAACATTACATCTCTGATGGTAGAAACAAGCTTTGTTTCTACGATAATTGTCACCAGCAGAGTGATATTTAGAGAACCATATTCAAAACGAGAGGCTGATCCACATGAACGACCAAAGCCGTCGGTATTTAGCAACAATTAAAATCAAGGATACGACCAAATCTAACTAGGGGCGACGTAATTGTCTAAGCAGAACTTCAATGTTCTATCAAGATTTTCTACTCACATTGGACAAAAGTTTTGTTATTTATGAATTAAAATGTCAGTGTGGTGCTGACTATGTGGGCCGAACTCTTCAGCGCCTGGGGTCAGACTGGCCCAACATGTACCTGCACGAATTCGGAAGTCCTGTATGCCCAACAAAAATATATCGACGAGCACATTCCGGCGTTTAAAGAATACCCCCGGAATTTTACTTAGCACACCCGGGCACTCACTAATTCACGAGTCGGCAATCGGGCAGCATCTGCTCGACAATAAATTCTGCGGAGATGCCTATTCGAATAGTTGCTTTCGTATCGTACACAGGGCCCGCTCTAAACGCTTACTAAATATCTTGGAGGTCTTTTGTGTTACGATACGTAAGCCCTCACTCTGTAGACAGAGCTCTCCCATAAATTGGAAAATTGGAGTTTACAGAGTTTTAATATATATATACATAATTAAAAAAAGTACTTCCTTATATGAATTTGTGTTTGTGTGTTTGTGTCTTATATATATATATATATATATATATATATATATATATATATATATATATATATATATATATATATAAATTCAAACACTACTGTGTTTGATTATATGGTAAAGTGGCAGTTTTAGTCATTTAGAACTGCTTTAAAGCTTCACCGTTCTCTCATTTTTCTATCAAATTTCAAACAATTATTACAGTTTATAGATCATCTTTTCAGCTATATTGCGAAATGTTTTTTTCAATTTTCGTTCAGTAAAACAACAGTTATGATAAATTTACTGGTGTTCAAAATTGTAAAAAAAAAACACGTACGGAGGTGAGCGACGTTTTTTATGATTGGTTTCCATAGCAACCACGTCGCTTCAGTTACTACTGTTGCTATCAATTCACCGCTCTTGCGAAAAGAGAAGTAACAAGCGAAACAGAGAGAATGAAAGCATAAAAGGGAGATATTTGAGGGATTTTATTGAGTGCCGCACATTGTTATTACATTTGTATATATTATGTTTATGGGGCAAAAAAAAAAAAAAAGACTGAAATTAAACAAAGAACAAGTGAATTTACTGGAAGCCTGGAAAAATCATGGATTACAATAGAAACATACGAGCATGAAAGTAATATGGTTAAGCTTAAACATGGAAAAATAAAGGACTAGTTGTTTACACTGGAAAAGAAAAGGACAAGATATTCTAGTAAAGAATATAATAAATTTATAACTTAAAATATTGCAATATTAAGAAACTTTTTAAAAATTCAATTTATAACATTATATAATCAATTTATAATGCTGCAATATTTTAAGTTATAAATTTATTATAATTTTTTTGCTGGAATATCTTGTCCTTTTCTTTTCTAGATTTACTTTTCAACGCTTAAGCTTAACCATATTACTTTCCATGCTCACATTTTTCTATTGTAATATATATATATATATATATATATATATATATGTGTGTGTGTGTGTGTGTGTGTGTGTGCGCGCACGCGCGTGTGTGATTGTCACTTCTTGATAGAAGCTTACCATCTCTTCAGGTTGACGGCGAACGTCCATGTTCACTATGCATGTAAATGGCTCTTCAGTCCAGCTTCACTCTTGCATAATCGTTTATAGGTGTAGCGTGTGCATGCGTGTGTGTGTGTGTGTGTGTGTGTGTGTGTGTGTGTGTGTGTGTGTGTGTGTGTGTGAATATGCGTATATATGTAAGTGTTATTTTGGTGAGCGTGTACTCTTATGTAATTGATAATATGCGTGCGTAATTTTCATATTGTCCGTATTCTTCTCATTTCTTTTTTATTCTTGATAGGGTTTGGTGAATCCTTTGTGTCATTTTCATCGCGTCAGCAACGTCCAACGGAAAACCTATTCAATGCACTGTAAGCAGTGAAGAAAGCTGAGTTCAATTGTTCATAACTTAATATAAGGCCGTGACACAGGTATCGATTCAACAAAAGAAAAACAAAACTTCTCAAAAAAAAAAAAAAAAAAAGATGAAGGTTACTATATTATATATTATTGGTGAGTTATTTTCTGTTTTTAAATTACTTTAGTTTTTCGATGTAAAGAAATTCCGATTTGTTTATTAAGATATTCTTATGTCACTAAATCTAATGATTTCTAATTTCTCATTGAGGTAAAGATAACAAGATGTGTTTAGAAATGTGTATATTCTACCTTACATAATTACTTTCACTTAATTATTGGCGTGTTATAATTATCGATTAATGACAAAAATATTAAGCAAATGATACTTCATTTTTAAAATATTTCAATGAAGGGACATTTGTTTCTTTAAAAGTATTTCCTGTACTATGTATGTAGAATCTATTTTATGGTTGATTTTTTTTTAGTTTTATTAGTTACGAAAAACACAACACAGGGCCTTATAAAAACAAAAAAAATTATATCTAGAAATATAACGATTGTTTTACTAAAACTCGTAATGCAGATGAAGTGCTTATAAAAAGACAAGGCATGAGTTTTAACAACAAAACTCATCAAATCTTTTTTTTACTTTTAAATAAATAATAAAGAAAAAGTAAGAGAAAAATTAGTGTTTTTTTTAGACAACAATGTTTTGTTGTTTTCTTTAAATCTTATAAGACTTTTATTGAAAAACTAGCCCGGGTGTCCGGCGTTGCCCGGGTGTTTGGAGGTGTATGTAGAACAAAAACAAAAAAAAAAAGACAAAAAACAAAAAACAAACAAAAAACAAAAAAAACAATAAAAACAACAACAAAAAACAAACAAACAAAAAATAACAGTGGTAGTAAGCAGGTATGTTCGAATATGTACTGCCAAGAAGGACAAGAACGTGAAAACAAAAACGTAACATATTTGCCGTTGCGTCCATCGCCAAACCAGAAGTGTCGAAGGTTTAAATTAAGGCTAGTCAATCGAAAATATCGGCGAAAAAGCAACCCCTCCTTGTAGAAAAGTGCCCAGTTGAGAATGAAGGAATTAATGTTTTTAGCCAATTTTTCGATATTTGTCATCCGAAGGGTTGAATTTCAAAACGATACCGATCTCGTGAAAATCCATCCTCTCTGTCGAAAGTTTTAGGCAGGCAGACATACATACATACATACATACATACATACATACATACATACATTTAAACAAACAGGTGAATTTTATATTATAGATATCCGGCTTGGTTTTTATAAATGCCTCGTCTGTAGTAGCAATTGGTGGAGAAGCAGTAATTTTACCTTTCTGAAGTTTTGAGATGAGGATTGGTTATTCTCATTATTTGAATTCTACGGACTACTGTTAAGTGTTATTTTCACAACATTTCGGTAAATGTAACCCCCGGTCTTCTTCAGGCGTATTTTGTCGAACTCGGGAATCTTCACGGAATTTCGAACGCCCGTAGATTAAATAAAGGGTTTTGTTTGATACTCCGTGCTGATTTTTAGAGTTCGCCAGAAGATTCCCAATTTCAACATAGACTGGAATGCTGCGAAAATAACTCAAGATAAGAACAGTATTGTGATGAATCCAAATAATAAGAATAGCCGTATTCTTTTAGATAAAAAGCAGTTTTCTGTTTAGTGGTTGCTAAATAATTTATAACTGCTCTGGAATACAATGTTAGTACAGTGTAATTTTCTAATATCCATTAAGCTATGTATCTAGTTTGAATACTTAAGACCTTTTTTTCCGATAGTAATTGTCTGTATTTTGTGCTGAGTTCAATCCTGAACGAAGGCAGTGAAAAAGTAACATTCAAAACAGAGAATCAGCAACTATGTCCCAGAGCCTAGCTGGAGTCCGAACACGGTACCCCCGTAATAATAATAATAATAATAATAAAGGGTTGGGTTCGAGACTCCTAACAAACGGTTCTCCACTTCGATACAAAACACTTGATGAAGGCTGGAGGGCAACACGGCCGAAACGTTGTGACGATAACAACCAAGATGAGGAAGTCAGTCCGACAATCTCAATCACTTTTTTTCCGAGTTCCAATATATTCATGTTGGACAATTTATAACATTGAGCAGCAATTTTTTTAATTTTTGACTGTTGTCTAGATTTCTACAACTGATTTAGGGTATTCTTGCGCTGCTGAATAAGAAAATGGCATAAGTTTTGGTTTCAATTAAAGCTGAAGGAACTCAAATTATATACATATTTATGTTTCGATTCAAGCTGATGCAGCCAAATCACATGGATATATATTTTTTTATTTTTAAAATCACAACTTAATAACATATAAAAATCGATAGAACATTAAATTTATAATAATATATACGAAATCTGCATAAATTAAAATATCATATTTAAGCGTACTTTATGACCGGGCTACGCTAGCTTGGATAAATACTTTTGTAGTTTTAACAAAAGCTCTACAATAATATCAGAGCATCTCCATTTATACTGAACATTTACAGAATGCCAACATCAATATATTACATATGAATGAGTCCCCTGTGGAATTTCCACTGGTCCCACTAAGCATAATAATAATGACAATTTTTTAGATTATCACTCTCAGCTAAATCATCATTCTGAAAAGAAATATTATTTTTATAAGTGATTACATGTGAAACCCTTAAAAAAACTTTACGGAAAGAAAAACAATCATTTTAATATTTAGAGTGGAAGATCAGTTTCAAATATACATTAAGGTAAAATAATGGGTAATTCTTTTCTGGAACACCAGATTTCAATCCGCCATTTTGGTGTGCGCAAAATTTTATTCCGTCATAAAAACACATTTCTACAGTAAAAAAAATATTTGTACATTTTTATCTAGCGAATAAACATGAAAACACATATGAAAAATTACGTTTATTATTTTTTAATTCCAACAACGGAGCTGAAGTCGATGTTTTGCTTCTAAAACAAAATTTTGCCCTTAACCCATCAGAAGAAATAGCAACAATCAATCCCCAAAAGGAAATAAAATGCGTTTGAACATGATTAAAAAATCCGAAAATTGGAAGACAAGCTGCAAATACCTTATAGTTTGCCTACATTACGCCATTTTGAACTTAGAAAGTTCTTCTGATAAGTTAAGGGCATAATAGATTCACTGATTGATATAATAATTAAGTGAATGATTTAATGCTACGAAACATACTGTCAAGAATTGTAAGTGTCAAGTGAATGTCAACTCAATTAAAGCAATAAATTATAAGATGGTCAACATCATGAATTTTGGCATATAGATTTTTGTCATTTATTCATTATATATATATATATATATATATATATATATATATATATATATATATATATATATATATATATATAATTAATTAATTCTATATTATGAAGAATCGTCTATCACATACATGACTTTTGTTGGCTTTATTCAAAGTTATGTATGTTATTCTATTTGCAGGAATTTTCATAATTTCGCCAACGCTTTTAGCTTCAATTGAAGGTGACGTAAGTATTGAATTCTCTTCAGCTACTTTTACTTTATGCAAATACGAATCGTTGGCATATTCCAAGGAGTTTACTTAAATCGCTGGAAAGTGCCGAAACGTTTAAACAAAAAAAAAAAAAAAAAAAAAAAATCACAGCAGCCAACAATTGGCAAACGATATGTTTTGTTTTTATTAAAAAGGGTTAACAGTTAGTTTATTTTCTCTTTTGCCAACCAGGAGACTAAAGCAAGCTGACGCCTTTTACGGCACTTCTTCCAATCCCAATCTACTTTCACATAAAAACCTAAATAATATTACAAGCAAGACATCGCAGATGGAATTCAAGTTATAGAGAGCAAAGATCGTTGTTATATATATATATATATATATATATATATATATATATATATATATATATATATATATATATATATATATATATATACTCGGGTTTTTTATATTCAAAAGTAATGGACTAATGAATTCAACGAGGTTGTTAGATAGTGCTCAATAAAAAGAGCTGATAATACTTGTTTATTGTTATATAAACATGCTCACATCCCGCTTCTACAAATAGCCACTTGTTTCAATCAAACAACAGATATCATCAGGCAGCGACTTGACTATTCAAAAGTTCAATGAATAATCATAAGATTATTCATTGAACTTTTGAATAGTCAAGTCGCTGCCTGATGATATCTGTTGTTTGATTGAAACAAGTGGCTATTTGTAGCAGCGGGATGTGAGCATGTTTATATAACAATAAACAAATATATATATATATATATATACATATATATATATACATATATATATATATATATATATATATATATATATATATATATATATATATATATATATATGAAAATAATTGAAATAGTATTCCGACAAAATAGAGAAATAAAAAGGAACAAACCGTATTATGTGTTCATCAACGTTTCGTCTTCTCTCTCTCTCTCTCTGTCTCTCTCTATCTCTCTCTCTCTCTCTCTCTCTATATATATATATATATATATATATATATATATATATATATATTTATATATATATATATTTATATATATATTTTTTTATTTATATATATATATTTTTTATTTATATATATATTTATATATATATCAACGTTTCGTCTTATATATATATATATTTATATATATATTTTTTTATTTATTTATATATATATATATATTTTTATATATATATATATCAACGTTTCGTCTTATATATATATATATATATATATATATATATATATATATATATATATATAAATTTTTTTTGCTCAACACACACCTCCAAACATCCGAGAAAAGCCGGGCATCCAGGATAGTCAAAAATAAAAATGAAATTTTTTCCTCTAATTTTCGAATAATAAAATATTAATGTTCAGAAAATTGGACAGTTTTTTTTCTTGCTCTTATATGCCATGGTGGTGGTAAGTCATAGCATGACGTGTTTGGAGTTAAGTGAAAATGATGTTTATGTGTCTGATTACAGTTTATGGAGTCTGTCGAATGCGTGTGTAATAAAAAAGGGTACACTGTTTGAAAGACTCAATAACAATTTAAGATTTAACGGTTAAGATGAAATTTTTAAATCGGCTAAAACTTTTGCACCGATCTAATATTCTACCTGGGAAACACCGGGGTTGCTTTTTAGTTATAACTAACTTGGGTGGCCGGCGTTGACCGGGTGTTTTGGAGGTGTGTGTTGAGAAGAAAAAAAAAGTGGTAGTAGGCAGGCAGAAAAAAAAATGTGACGTCTTTTCTGTTGCGTACATCGCCAAACCGGAAGAGATGAAGGTTTAAATTAAGGCTAGTCAATCGAAATGAGGGGTGACTTTCGAAAATATCGGCGAAAAAAGAGCCCCCTCCCGGTAGAAAAGTGTCCAGTTAAGAGTGAAGGAATTAATGTTTTTAGCCAATTTTTTGATATTTGTCGTTCGAAGGGTCGAGTTTCAAAACGATACCGATCTCTTGAAAATCCGTCGGCTCTGTCGAAAGTTTTAGACATACATACATACATACATACATACATACATACATACATACATACATACATTTAAACAAACAGCTGGGATTGATATTATAGATAATACATTTCGTTTACGTTATTTATTTTTTAGAATTGTCCATTGAAGTATCAAGGAATTATGGACCATACCGCTTGTATTCCGAAATCTGAAGCATATATCTCTGGTGGTAAGTTTTCTTCAACTTTTTTTTTTACAAAGGAGTCACCACTTATCAAAGCCCAGAGGCCACTCGAGCATAAGGGTTAATAAGCGTATAATGTCGTAATCATTGTTAGTGGAAATTTGATAAATTGGATTACTTAAGGGGAACGGCTCATCAAGAACTTGTTTACGTTGGACTTGAAGACGACCTTATTATAGCCAGCTGGAAAGCAGGCAAAAGGTCGAGAGTTCCACAGGTGTGCAGTTCTAAGAAAGAAACTTTGTTCATGGAATCTACGATTAGGTTTAGACACAGATAAAGAGTGGGGGGAATTATTGATAGTGTTTTCAGCTGGACGAGTGTTTCTCGTCTAGCTGAAAACACAGAACGTTGAGATAACCATTGATGACGTGAAGAAGGATGAAAAACTGGAAGGCACCTGGTCCAGATGGAGTGATGGGCTTCTGATTTAAACAGTTTCAATGCCTTTATCCACTTATAGCTGCTGCCCTGCCAAGGGTTGTAGAGTCGGGAGATGTCCCTGATTGGCTTGTTAAGTGAAGAACAACACTGATTAGGAAAGATCCTGAAAAGGAAACAGATGCCAATAATTATAGCCCAATTACATGTCTATCACTAATGTGAAAACTGTTAACTGGAATCTTTGCAGAAAAAAAATCATGAGCATCTTGAAAGTAATGGTGTTTTCCCTGACGAACAGAAAGGGTGTTGGAAAGGCTTAAGAGGTACCAAGAAGCAACTACTAATTGATAAAGCATTTTGCAGGATGCAAAAAACAAGAGGGGGAATCTGAGTGTAGCATGGATCGATTACAGAAAAGCTTATGACATGGTTCCTCATTCATAGATACGTGAAACACTATTGACGATGAAGGTTGCTGAGAATGTGGTAGGGCTTTTGGAGACAAGTATGGCTCAATGGAAAACGGTGCTGACAGCAAACAGAGAGGTGATGGGGCAGTTTGGCATAAAATGTGAAATATTTCGAGGAGACTCGTTATCTCCACTTCTTTTTGTAATGATAATGATGCCACTGAGCATCCTCTTGAAGAGAGAAAAACTGGGGTATAACTTTGGATCTGGTGACAGACGCCTCAACCATCTACTGTTTATGGATGATTTGAAAATATTCGGTAGAAATGAAAAGGAAATGGAGAGACTGGTAGAACTTGTGGGGACATACTCAGAAAACATTGGGATGGAGTTTGGGATTAGTAAATGTGCGGTGCTGGTGATGAAAAGAGGAGTAAATGTTCATTCGAATGGAATAGTGCTGCCAAATGGAGAAATCACGAAAGAAATAGAAGTATAACAGGGTATAAGTATTTAGGAGTGTTGGAGGGTGTAGGCATCATGCATAGAGAAATGAAGGAGAAAGTCGGGAAGGAGTATCTTAGAAGAGTGAAACTAATTGCAAAGTCGAAACTGTATGGAGTAAACCTAACGAAAGCAGTGAATGCTTGGGCAGTCAGTGTTTTAAGATACAGTGCGGGAATTTTAGAATGATCTGACAAGGAGTTGCATGCCATGGATATCAAAACAAGAAAAGTTTTAGCAATGTTTGGTATATTTCACATTCAAAGTAGCGTAGCAAGGCTGTATCAAAAGAGCAAAGACGGTGGGAGATGATTGAAAAGTGTAAAAGATTGTGTTAGAACCGAGGAGATGTTGTTGAAGGAGCATGTGGTTAGAAGTGAGGAGAGATGCTTAAGGTTGTGGCCAATGAAGTGGAGGTATGTGAGACCAAGGCTGATTATGTGAAACGTATGGATATAGAACAGGCAGAGGAACTGGCTAGGAAGAAAATGCATGGAAGGTTTTTTCAGGATATAGCAAAAGTGGCCGATGAATGATCATGGCAATGGCTTAGAGCTGGGTATCTGGCTACAAGTACTGAAACTTTTGTTTGTGCAGCACAAGAGCAGGCATTAGGAATACGATTGTTCAAAAATGGTTCTAGGAGAGGAAGTTGCTGCAGAATGCCGGATCAGAGTCAATTGCTCACCTTGCAGCAGGATGTAGTGGACTGGCCCAGAGAGAGTACCGCAAAAGACATGATCGCATGTGACTCCGGATATATTGGGAGGTGTGTAAGAAGGTTAGGGTGAAGTGTGCTGGAAAATAATTTGAGGAGGTGCCTGATGAAATGAGAACAAGTGAGAATGGCAAGGTAGAGGTATGGTGAGACAAAAGTGTCATAACGACCAAGCAATTGGAACATAATCGTCCGGATTTGGTTGTCATTGACAAAGTTTAAAAAAACTGGCAGATTGTAGACTTTTCAGTATCCTGGGACAGGAATATGAGAGAGAAAGAGAATGAGAAGTGGAGCAATTATGCTCGATTGGCCTTGGAGATAGGGCGTATACACGAGGTTAAAACATAAATAATCTTGGTCATAGTTGATACACTAGGAGTAGTATCAAATCGCCTGGAAAGACAATTGAAAAAACTACAAATCCCCGATGTTTTAGGTCCTGGATATGACCTTAAACTATATCCAGTGGTGAGGCCCTAGCTTGCGGGCTTTGGGGAGTGTGGAGCCACCCTTTAATTACCATTGCTCCCAGGTCCACTCTGACCCGGAGTGGTAGTACCTGTTAGGGTCACAACTATGGGTTAAATAGAAACCGACGTGAAAACAACAAATATATTCTATTAAAAAATCTTTGGATTTGGCATTAAATAACCTGAAAAAGGTTGATATGCCGTAAAACAAAAACAACCAACCAACCAACCCGATGTTTTAGGTGGCCTTCAGACCTCTGCTATTGTAGGTACCACCAACATCCTTAGAAAAATCCTTGATCTTTTAAGCTCCTGGTTTGGAGCCGGGATTAAGGGAAATCCTCTGGAAATGAATCCCACCCCTTTCCAGAGAGACGTTGATAAATGAAATCAGAATAATTATTTTTTATTTTGACTATTATTATTATTATTATTATTATTATTATTATCACTACTACTACTACTACTACTACTACTACTACTACTAATTATTATTATTAGTAGTATATATATATATATATATTAGCAGGAGGCACCTGAGGGATACTACTCTAACACAATAAAATATCAGTAAATAATCTGGGTTTGAATAATAAATTTATACAAATAATTATTTTGTAAATTTCCCTTCCTGTTCCCCGTTTCCCCTCTACCGACTCTACCGACATGCAGATATTTAAATGTGATGTGAACAAACATCTTGGCTGCATAACTCACGACTTAGGATGCCTCCTATACATCTGGTCTCATATCTCAATGGCAATTTGTCTTGTTTCGGAGTGAATAAAAGTTTTCAAATGTGTTACCACTCAATATGGAAGTCGGAGAAATACCAAAGGTGTCCGTTTTCCTATACATATATATTCCCGTTTTATATTACTGTCTTTTTTTTTATTTGTAATACACCTGTTATTCGGCCTAATCGCATATTTACCGATTTAAGCAACTTCCTGTTTTGGAAGTCATCCGTAGTAAACGGTACGACTTAATCTGAATAGCTCGGTCTTATTATGTTCCATGTATTTAATTTGTTTTAATTCATTATATAATTTTTTAAATTCACACACACACACACACACACACACACACACACACACACACACACACACACGCACACGCACACGCACACACACACACACACACACACACACACACATTCTCATTAAACATTCTTTTGGAGGTGACGAGATTCAAAGTGGCTAACGATATGGACTAACGATCTGGGTATTCCACGTTCGAATCTAATTGTTTCCAAAAAACCTTCACGTAATCCTTCCCGTAAGCACTTATATTTCTAGAAAGAATTCTGATTAAAAATATATCGAAGAAAACCAATGCAAGCAATAGAATCTTAAGATATAAAGATGAATCTTTATTTTAAAAAAAAAATTATTATCTTAAAAAATGCTTTCAATATGAATTATATCTGTAAATAAACATCTATTTTTAAAAATGCATCCATAGATGAGCATATTTCAATGAAAATCGATTTTTTCGGATATTCCTATGTGTTGACCTACATTTTGGTTAAGTTGAGGGTCTTCAGATTAAGTTACATCGGACAAGAAGTCGCTTGGATAGATAAATATGCGATTACGCCAATCGATTATTGGTTATCCTCAAGTTCAGCCTGTCTTTGTTTACTTATTTTCTGCTGACCGTTCTGCGTTTGTTTTTCTAATTTACTTTAACTTCAACCGTTAAATTGACATCTTTTATAGATTTTTGTGTATGCTGAAAACGAATATCACATTTACATTTGAAGCAGACAAATAGTTTTCTGAATATTAAGACCTTTATTATCCAATATAATCCATTAAGTTTACACTGTCAGCCATGTTTTCTTCCAACTGAACAAGTACTAATGCGCAAGCGCGTTACAAAACACGCTCTCCCATGTTAAGAATGGCAAAGGCCAATGAAATTAGTTAAGTAATATATTGGAAAAAATGTTTTTATATCCAGAAAAGTACGTGTCCGCCTCAAGTTTGACTGTGATATTCGTTTTTTAGCAGCCCCGAAAACCCAGAACATAGTCAGTGAGTGTTGAATTGCAGTTAAAGTACACATTTACTGAAGTCGATGCTAATTAATGTTTTTATTTACTTGCCTCTCCACAATAGCAGAGTTAGAAACAAGGTCAGTTTTTAATGTGGGGGAAAATCCCCCCCCCCCCAAATAAAAATTGTTTCGATCATGAAAAATTGTTTCGGTCATGAAAGATTTTCCTCCACTGATCGAAGATAGAAAAAGGTAAAGTGTAGCACCAGAACATATACTACACTGTGATCTTGATCTGAAGGGCAAGGAACTTCTGTTATGCCGAAAAAAAAGAAAGAAAAAAGACAAAGAAAAAAACAAAGAAACAAACAAAAAAAAACAATCAAGTTCGTTTGCTTATTTTAAAATTGGTAACCATTAATCAGAAGGGACTTTTCCAGGGCATCCATCGTGAAGCACAACGGTCAGTAGAAGACAGAAGTAGACAAAGACATGCATAACTTTGAGGATAACACACCTATTTTATTTTATAAATTGCAGGTGTTACGGATGCGGAAAAGAAAATTATAGTCGATCTTCATAATGAGATTAGGGCTGCGGTGTCACCCCCAGCTTGTGTGATGATGAAACTGGTAAGACACATTTTTTTTCACGTGAACATACTTTTTATGGATTCTTTTTTATTATTATTTTAATTCTGTTTCTTCAAAACTAAAATACAGGGCGTTCCACAAGTCATGACACGTTTGGACATTAAATATCTTAAAAACTATTAAGGATATAAAAAGAATACAGTATGGAACGATAAATTTGTCGCCCTAAAGAAAGCAACACTACAACTTTATTTTAAAACTTTTTTTAAAAAAATCAATTCAGGTAACTTGATTATGTAGTAGAGCTGACATATATTTAATGTAACCGACTTCAGCCTCAATTAACGCCTCGATACAAGTCCGGAACTGGGAGCATGTCTTTTCAACAAGTGCCGATAGGAGCTCGGCGAATACTTGGCGGATGGCGGCGATCAGGTTGGCTTTGGTGTTGTGGGAGGTTATGTTGGTGATGTTCTCGATGTATGACCAAACAAAGTAGCCCAACAAGTTCAGGTTGGGGGAGAAGGGAGCCAGTGAGAGAAGAGTACAAAGTCGTATCACTCCTTCTGGAGCCAAGCCTGGGTCTCTTTGGACTTGTAGGATGGCGCCGAGTCTTGCTACCATAAACGTGGCCGGAAACTTCATTGAGCTGTGTCCTCAAACGTTTAACTGTCTGGATTTGCATTTTGAGTGTGCTTACAAAGGTTCCGTTGTCATAACTTGAATCGCTAGAGAGCGTAAGTTGTACAGCGGCGCATCCCCGATCTCGCTTGAACATTGTATCACTTTCAGACCTGATAGAGAGCTCCTATCGCTCTTGGGATTTGGACATAAGTGGCAAACTAGTAGATGGTCTGCCACAACCCCCCCCAAAAAAAAAAACAAAAAAACAAAAACAAAACAAAACAAAAACAAAAAAACGGCTTTCATCAAACGGAAATGGAATATGTCGTCTTTTCTAGGGCAACAATTTTATCGTTCCACCGTGTATATACTCATTAATATTAAAGTTAAATGCATTACTTGTTTTGTTTTTTGTGTAACGTTTCGGTCGGTGTAGCACAAATAACACTCAAGATGAGAACAATAGTCCAAAACAAGTTCTTCTGGAAGTCTTCTTTTGCAATGGTGTTCATCTCCGCCGTTGCGTTCTGCGTCATCTCTTCTCTACTTCCAAAACAAAATCCTTTTAGCGGCGTCTTCAATTTTGAAAACAACCCGAAGTCGTGATAACTGGGGATGAGTTATGGGTGTACGGGTACGACCCATAAACAGAAAGAGAGTGGTCGCAATGGAAGCATCCCGCATCTTCAAGGCCGAGAAACCGCGACAGGAGCGAAGCAAAATCAAGGTGATGCTGACTATCTTCTTTGATATCCCTGGAATTGTGCATCATGAATACGTATTGGAAGGACGGACAATTACAAAGGAGTACTATCAAGATGTTTTTCGGCGTGTCTGTGACACAGTTCGGTGAAAAAGTCCAGACATGTGGACTGCGAAAATTTGGACACCGCAAGACGTCGACGCCCCCGTACATTCATCCCATTTGATCAAACATCTCTTTGCCAAACGTGGAATTCCAGTTGTTCGCCAACATCCCTACTCTCCAGACATGGCTCCTGCTACTTCTAGTTGTTTCTGAAATTGAAGACGCAAACTAAACGAACCTCGTTTTGAGAGTAGAGAAGAGATGATGCAGAACGCGACGGCGGAGATAAACACCATTCCAAAAGAAGATCCCAGAGGTGTTTCCAGCAGTAGAAGGATCGGTGGGCTAAGTGTGGACAAGCACAAGGGGTCTACCCTGTCAGGTATGTGGAATATTTTTTCTGGCCTAAGGTCGGATACTTTTTAGACGGGCCTCGTACAAATGTTTAAAATAAGTTGTTTTTTTTTTTTTTTTATAAAAAGAGAAGTGTTAATAAAAAAGCCATCATACATTATTTATGACAATTATATGTCATAAAAATTGCGAAAGACATGTATTATTTCAAAAAGACACCATTTATAGAAATCTATATCATAAAAATTCTCATTAGTTTTTTTTATCATGATAACACAAGTGTTAAAACAAAAATAAAACAAAAACTATTTATAGAAAGTTTATATATATATATATATATATATATATATATATATATATATATATATATATATATAAAATAAAACTGCTAAATCAACCCTGCTTCGGCGGAAAACAGGCAGAGAAAAAAATTGTTCGGTAAATATAACAGATGTAAAGAACAGAAATAATTAAAAAAAATGTGCATTAATTTTTTTCCCAAGTTTATTCCTCTACCGGGGAATACCGAAAGGGCTGCTCAGGCAATTTTTAAATCGGCAGAGTGCTTCTCCTTTCGGGGCGCTGGCTTTACTTTTACCACCTTCCCGAACTTGTGTTGCGTCTTGTGGTAGCAAAACCCATGAGTAACAATAAGATGGCTATAATGACTAAATTTGTTGCAATCAAAATTATCTGGGATGTTGATTGATTACAATCAATTTACATAGATATTGGTCAACATTTGGATACTGGTATTTGACTAGACGCGGCGGAAGAGGTGTAAGTTGTAATGAGTGTGTTTTAAGTGTGTTTTCAGGACCTGGCTTAACGCCTGCGATTGTTGGAAAAGGCGTGCGATGTTTGTAAACGAAAAGGACTGGTCAAACCGATACGACGACACGTTCTAAGGTTAATCAACGTTGTCTCGACAAAAACTGGTTCGAAAATATATATGTTTACGTGTTATGACGCATTTTATCATTCATACCCTCGAAAAACTGTTTCCGTTCAACCACTAATTCTACGACAAATACTGGTTGGAAAAAATATGTTTACTAGGATTTCGTATTGTTTTTTCTTTTCTTTTTTTTTAATCATCGGATCCTCATAGATACCGTTCCAGGGTCAACTAAAATTTTCTAAACAAATACTGGTTTAAAAATTTAAACACTCACTAGGATTTTGTATTTTGAGAGTTTTTGATCCTCGGACCTTCCCAACTTCGAGAAAACTTTCCAGGTTCAACTGATGATATCTTAGGAAAGACAGGTTAGAAAATAAATATTACTAGCCAAAATACCCAGCATTGTCTTTGGCCACATATAAAAACTAAATAGAATTTAAATACTATGTGTATCATCTTTGTATTAAATCTTCTATCTCTATTTCTCTGCCTCTCTCCCTTTTTTTAAGTCCCTAACAAAACCAGGCTCAGTTTACTCCTAACGAATAAATATATTTTCTAAATTTTAGATTTTATACATCTGGAGTGATGCCGATCAAGAAAATATAAATGTTGAGTTTTTGGTTAGTAGTTTTGGACTTTTGGCCGGACATACAGATATACAAACACACAGACAACTGCCATTTATATATTAGATTACATACACTGCATGTCGTATTTTTATCTCTCTATGTATTTTACATTTCAAGCCCTTTCCCTCTTCTGAGAAATCCGTTCCGGCTTAATAGTTAATCATTCAATGTTTGTAAAATGGATTTGTTTTTATTGCTCACCGATTTCTTGTTTCAGTACTGGGATGATGAGTTGGCTTTTCTGGCTCAAAAATGGGCAAATAACTGTAAATACCTTCACGATAAAACGCTGCAACGAACTGTTCCTGGTAAGTTTTACTTTGCTCGTATCAATTGCAATATTTCAATAATAATAATATGAGAGAGAAATGTTCATTGATGGCACTCGGGCATGTGAGCGCATGGTCTTTTCACACATGCGTGTGCTGCTTGTGCGTTCGACAAACGCCCACCTGCTGCACGCTTATTGCTGTTAAAGCATCCGCGCGAATGTGCGTTATGTGGAATCAAGCTGTAAGAGAAGGGAAGAAAGAATCAAAATGGCGAGCCCCCACAACTTTTATAACTAGCAGTCTCGCAAAGTGACGCAAAATCTTGCTGCTCATGTACAAAATCTCGCTGCTCGATTGCACAAAAGGAGGCCGCAGGGAGAACACAGAGAGACAATGTACGAGAATCCTTACTGACTGTTGTTGCGTGTTACTGAGTAACTTTGCTGTCTTAAAAAATTTTTTTTCATCTTTTTGTGTTTCAAAGTCTTTGTACATACGTATGTCTGCCTTCCTTCTTTTAACCGGCGCTTCTCTGGGTATGACCGTTGTTTTATATTACTGATCGTCCAGTGGCTTGATTTCAATTACTCTAGACGAATAAAATTCATGCATGAATGCAATGAAACTGTTGACGATTTAAAGATTTTATTGATCGGGGAAGATCCTTCGAAAGAGGGGAGAGACAGAAAGATTATTCCTTAAAAAGATATTCTAAGATTCTTCTTTTTTTTTATCTATAATATAAATCGCGCCTGTCTGTTTAAATGTATGTATGTATGTATGTATGTTTGTATGTCTACCTAAAACTTCGACAGAGGCGACGAATTGTAACGAGATCGGTATTGTTTTTAAACATGGCCCTTCGGACGACAAATATTGAAAAATTGGCTAAAAACATTAATTCCTTCCCCCTCAACTGGGCACTTTTCTACAAGGAGAGGTCGCTTTTTCGTCGATATTTTCGGAAGTCATTCCCTCTTTTTGATTGATTAGCCTTAATTTAAACCTTCGTCACTTTCGGTTTTGCGATGGCCGCAACGGCAAAGACGTCACATTTTTTTCACATACTTTTCCTCTTCCGCGGTACGGAATCGAGCCTGCCTGCCTATTTACACTTTTTGTTTTTTTGCTCAACACACACCTCTAAACACCCGGGCAACGCCTGACACCCAGGCTAGTAATATATACACTACAATTAATTCTTTCTTATCTAACTTAAGAATTTATTGATGGACAGACTCAACCGAGATTTTCCCAGATTTTTACATTGTTGATATATATGTACTATCTGCACACACCGTCGACTAATTGCTCTAAAACACTGTTTCAAACTCTAAAAACATGACCTAATATTTTACGTCATCACTTAGAGCTTTGCCGGGGACCAATGTCCTCACACAGCCTAGGAAGAGACTTTATCGGGAACTAGTGGTGGATACCAGGCACAGTGGAATTGGGCACCGGGGCGGGACTTTCTAAATAACTTGAAATTTTCCCTTACCTGGCGACTGGCCCGAAATGTGCTGCCCCTCTTTGTCAAACTTCACATCTACGAAGCAGATATCCAGGCCTGGTGTCAGTGCTGCGATGAACGCATGCTTGAAACAGTCAAGCATGTTTTTTACTATTGCAGCCGACTCCAGGGGCTTTTGGAGTATGTCAGAGAGGTAATGGCTCGCATTGATGCCGAGCGCCCGCTTGTCCTGGACGCAACATACTTTGTGAACAACATGGGTCCGCCGCTGCCCAGCGAGAAACGAACGTTTTTTTTCTGGCCATTCTAGCAGTAACGAGGATGGTGATTTGGATCATCTGCCTCAAAAAGGTCTACGAGGGAACATCTGTTCCAAATCGGGATCTGATTGTTTACTTAAAACATTTGCTTAAAGTGAAGATCAGATGCGATTGGAGGAGGTTGTCTTGAGTGGACTTCGATAAGGGGTGGGTGTATGACATTAGTTTTTGCATCTGTCGTGGAGCCAGATTTAAATTCGTGCCCCCCGTAAAGCATAGCACACGCGGTCCTGGTTCTTCGGAACCCATCCCGCTAGACTAGATTAGATCTAGACTCTTGAAAAAAAAAAAGATTCTTGACTGGTGATACAAATGAGATCCCGTTCATGTTTTGTTTTTTGGTATTAGAGAACCTCCGAGTTGGACCAACCTATGCACTAACTTCATTTTTTCCCTGGAATTCCACCACAAGGAGGTCACCTTACATCCCCATTTCCTCTCCTCAAATCCTCACCCCACTAATAAATCACCCCAATCCCAACTAGAGATCATCATGCCTATTTTCGGTTCCCCGGAAAACAGTGGGCGATCTATAACTTAGATCAAGGTCGCGAGGGGGCCATACTAACACACCCCACAAGGCATTATGTTTGTTTCATTTTTTTCTTTTATGAACTTTTCTTTAGCTTTGCCCCACTCTCCAGCAGGACCAATTTGTATATATATATATATATATATATATATATATATATATATATATATATATATATATATATATCCAAATTTAAAGACTTTTCCAACAAATGAATTGTTGAACTTTTTTCCTTCACACACACACACACACACACACACACACGCACGCACGCATTGCTTGGGAGAACCAGACCGTATCAGCCTCAAGAGACACTGAACCCTGTAAATGGTGTGGGAAGAGCACACACCCTTACAGCTCAAAAGGACAAAAGGGCTGCCCAACAGTAAAGATGACTTGTCACAATTGCGGTTTGACCGGACATTTAAAAAAGGTCTGCCGAAATTGTGACAGAGGTCCACCAACAGATCTACAGTGGGAGTGGTCGGAACAGAATCTAGAACTCTCACTACCCAAGGACACAAAAAGGGTCGTAACCAGATGATTTGCCAAGATGGACAAATAAAAATGAAAGGTGAAGCCAAACTGACATAACCAAAGGCCGTGCTGTACCTTATTTGGAACAAAAATAAGTTCCGAAGAGGTACTCCTGATCTAGCACCAACCCTGACAGTAGAGATAACTCCGATTCCAGAGGCCCATGTGGAATTCGGGCGCATCTACATAGGGCCAGCTGCCCTCCATACTCATCGGATTGATGCGATCGCAGACACTGGGGCACAGACATGCTCTAACGGACCAGAAATCAAAAACATTCTGAAGTTTCCAGACAAATATCTAGTACCGACCAGTCACTGAATTCGGGGAACTACAGAAAATCTACTAAACATAAAAGGTGTGATATTTTCTAAAATCAGAAGGATCCGTGGAATTATATACGTATAAAAAAATACATAAGATTTCTGCGTGTCCGAGTCAGCCCTAAAAGACCTTGGTCTGGTACCAGAGGATTTTCCAGAAACAACTTCACAGCAGAACGTGACAACTAGCGACGGCAAAAAGGCACCATGTGGGTGCCCACAAAGAACTAATGTCCCATCTAAGCTGGACAGTATCCCTTTTGCCCCTACGGAAGAAAACAGGTCCCGATTGGAACGATGGATGAAAGAGCATTTTCAGTTCAGTGCATTTAATGTATGCCCACATCAACGGCTGCAGGCGATGAAAGGAAAACCCATGGACATCACGTTCATACCGGGGGCCAAACCCTCAGCTGTTCACACCCCCATCCCGGTCCCACACCATTGGAAAAAAAGAGTCAAAGAGGACCTCGACCAAGACGTGGCATCGAGAATCATAGAACCTGTACCAGTGGGTACATCTACTACATGGTGCTCTAGAATGGTGGTTGCACCGAAAAAGGACGGGTCACCGAGGCGTACGGTAGACCTACAAAAGCTCAACGCCGCTCCTCTATGAGAAATCCATCATACAGTTTCCTTTCAACCAGGCATCGCTGGTGCCTGCAAAAACTAGAAAAACCGTCTTGGATGCATGGAATGGCTATCATAGCCTAACCCTGTTCTATCAGCAAAAGATGCAACTACCTTCATCATGAAATAGGGTAGATACCGTTATCTTCGGGCACCACAAAGATTCAAGCACCAGGAGACGCATATATAAGCAGGTTCGACAATATCACTGTAAATATGCCCAGGAAAACAAGATGTATAGACGATACGATACTATGGGGTGACTCTATTGAAACATTATTTTGGCATACTATGGGGTAACTAAATAACTGCAGCAAAAATGGTATCGTATTCAACCCCAAGAAATTTCACTCCGAGGAAAAAGAGATGAAATTTTTCCAGGTTCATGATAACGGAAGAAACCACCAAAAAAATAACTGAAGCAATGCGGAATTTTCTTACGCCAAAAATTATAATTGATAAGATCCTGGTTTGGAATGGTAAACCAGGAAGCCTACACTTTTTCTCAGGCCAAAGTAATGGCCCTGTTCCGGGAGCTGCTGAAGACAAAAAATCGAAAGTTCTACTGGGACAGTACACTCAATCGAATCTTCAAAGAGTCGAAAAGAAGGATCACAGAACAGATCGAGAACAGTGTAAGAACCTTCAAAGTGAACAGACCAACTTGCTTGTCGACGGCTTGAGATATTTTCTTTTTCAGAAGCACTGCAACTGTGCCACCGAAGCCGAACCGAAGTGTGGTGAGGACTACTGGAGGTTTACTAATGACGCAGAGTCCCGATACGCACCAGTTGAAGGAGAGGCATTGGCATTAGTCTACGGACTAACATGCCGCATGTTCGTTTTGGGATGCCCAGAGCTGTTACCGTGGACCATAAGCTCTTGGTGAAGATCTTCTAGGACAAAGCACTGGAGGACATAAAGAAACCAAGACTGTTCAACTTCAAAGAACGGTCCTTGATGTACAAATATCGAATAAAGCATCTCCCTGGCAAACTCAATGCGGCACGAGACTGTACATCGAGATGCTCAGTAACGTTAAGCCAGGGGGAAGCAAACGAAAAGGACATCGCACAAACCATGGATAGTGCCATAAGAGCGTCATATAACTCCACCTATGAGCAGGATCCCAAATTAAGGGCAATAACATGGGACAGGATTGTGGCTGCAGCTGCTACTGACTAGGAATACCGTACCCTCTCCGAATTCATGCAAAATGGTTTCCCTAAATCTTGGAACGAACTGCCGGAGACAATTCGCCGGTTTAGGCATATGAAAGAGGAATTATATTGCTTGGAAGAGGTGACGATAATGGAAAATAAAATCCTCATACCCAGAAAACTACGTGCGGAGGTACTGGAATCGCTCCATTCGGCGCATCAGGGCGTCAGTGGAATGTTGGCAAATATAAATGTAATGTAAAGGCAAGTTTCGCGACGGTGTCATTGTTAGTCATCATAACGCTTTCGGTTAGTTGAACAGTGTAATTCCGGACATCCATCGGAGTATTTTTGGTTCCATAATTAACAAATTTTTGTCCGATTTTCCTCGTTGTCGGCAAGAACCCAGAGCTATATAAAGCAACAGGTTTCATAACAGTCCTGTAGTTCTTCGATTTTAGACTGTCGATGATCTTACAATCACAGAAGAGAATTTTAGATAAATTGACTCCACATTTAGTGGGGAAATCTCTTCTGTACTCTATAGCTTTTTATTTTCAGAGAAAAAATGTTGCTAGTCTTTCTCTGCTTAAGTGTTATTTCTATGGAAAAAAAAACTCCACTCACTTGTTCATCCGTATAAAACACTGACAGCAAGAACTTGACTGCAAAGAACCTCCTATTCTTCCTCTGTCTACCTAAAACCAAACGAACTATCAACAGACCGAGTTTCTTTCCAGAAATTTACAATATGTTGAACACATTATCACGGGACAGCTACTCTTCAGTATAGAACATGCCAACAAATACTTCTCGATCCGTCTTTAAAGTAACAAATTTTTTTCCCTCCATCCATCGTTTTCCATCATCTTACAGTGCTTTTCAGCATCGGACTCGGCCATGGTATTTCTCGAGCAGCGACCAATATGAGCAAAATGTGCCAAAATGGTAGATATTTTCTAGAAGTTTTCTAGATATTTTCTAGAAATCATATAATGGATTTTGGACAAAATGTGCCAAAAATGGTAGATATTTTCTAGAAGTTTTCTAGATATTTTCTAGAAATCATGTAATGGATTTTGGACAAAACTGGAATGAGGATTCTAGAAATAAAGTTTGGTTGTAAGTTTAAAATGTGTTGCTAAACTGTTCTGCTTGACGAAATTAAACTTACCCGCCCTAGGACGGGTATTCTACTATCAGGCTGACAAGATTGTTCTTGTGTTTTTTAATATTTAAATTCAGATGAACATATCTCGGCTCAAACAAATATTTATTGATTGAAATAAGCACTATTCGAATCAACACATTTTTGCCAACGCAAAACAAGTGTATTTATGCCAGTAATCTAAAAATTTTGCGTTCTGATGACGATGAAGTCGCTGAAGGCGTTTTTGACATCGCTTAGGTTTTTAAAGTTGCAGATAGTTTTCGAGATGCTTAAAAAAAGTGGTAGCCAGTAAGGAGGGGGGTCTGGAGAGTATGAGGGATAAGGCAGAGTTTCGTTGCCCAATTCATTTAACTTCTGCATGGTTGGTTTAGCAATTTACGGTCGGGCATTGTCATGGAGGAGAATTAGTCCGTTTCTGTTGACCAATGCTGGGTGTTGTTGTCGAAGTTTCTGATGCATTTCATCTATCTGCTGACACTACTTCATCGCCGTAATGGTTTCGCCTGCATTAAAATCTGTAACGGATGAGACCGGTCGCAGACCACCAAACATTCAGAATGGCCTTCTGTTGGTGCAACTCTGGCTTCGGCGTCTAAACTCTGAGCTGAGCATAGGTGGTTGTCGTAAAGAACCCACTTTTCATCGCATGTCACAACCTGGTTGTAAAAACGGGTCATTTTTATTGCGTAAAAGAAGGGAAGATAACACTTTATAACAGCGTTTCTTTTGGTTGTCCAATTCGTGAGGCAACTCTTTTTCAAGTTTTTTTGTCTTTCCAATCTCTCACGTGTTTGGAAAGCGTTGTATACGTTAGCCTAATTCACAATGCAATTTCTCGAACAGTTGTGCATGGCTTGGCTTCGACTAAGGCTCTTAATTGATCGTTGTCAACATCCGATGGCCGATAACATCGTCACCACCACAAAACTTTTTATACCACCATTGTGCTGTGCATTCAGTAGTGGTTCCTGGGCCAAACCTTTCATTGATATCGCGAGCTGTTTCAGAAGCTTTTCGGCCTAGCTTGAATAAAATAAAAAATTGTGCGAATTTGCTTTTTTTCCATCTTGTATTCAACGTTCTGAAAAGAAGACATAATTGTTTTAAAATGATTATAATTTAAACGATTAGATAGAGCGAAAAACGCTCTTTAAAATAAAATTAAAAATCCCGCAAGAACCTTCTTGTAAATCTAATGGTTTAATATAATGGCTTAATATAATGGTATAATATAGGCTAATGGTTTAATGGTATAATATAATGTAAACTCACGTATCTCATAACAGTATAGATATTGCTCATCTTGATAAAATGTTTTTCTTTATTTACAGGCAGTTACACCACTGGACAGAATTTGGGGTTGAGCGGCGTCAACTGGACAGCAGTTATTAACAAATGGCAGGAGGAACAGAAGGCCTTCGATTTCCGTGGCACAAACTTCTTCAGTAAAATTGGTCATTACAGACAGGTAAGAACTTGCATTGTCATTCTAATGACAAGTTAATGCGAAATTATGTAGCTTGTTTTCTACGATTTTTAAAGAATTATCATAAAACGTTTTCTTCGCTCGCTGCGGAATACACACTAACATGCTTGAGTGACTATCAATCATTATAATATTGCGCTATGGTGTTCGTTTGGTTTATATTCATATTCACACACACACACACACACACACACACACACACACACACACACACACACACACACATTAGTGATGGGACGATTTCAAAATTTTTCCCAATTCCGATCCAATTTCCGATTCCGATTCTTTTAATATTTATGAATATTTAATAAGAGATTTGTTTTTTTTTGTACATTTTAAAATTATTACATAAACCCCCGGGTAATTTCCAATTATATTTTTTCTCAAATGTTTTCCTTGTAATGTATTGCAAAAGATATCGTGAATCTTGAATTTAACCTGAAAAAAAAAAAAACTATTTAAAAAGAGCGCGGTACCAAAAATACATAAGCACCGAAAACACTTCTTGTATTATTTGATAATATAAGAATTCTTTTGTTTGTTTAAAAGTCATCGGTGGGGGGGGGGCACTTCAGCAGTATGCAGACGGCGGCTATTGTTGAGAGGCAATAACTCCAATTCCTTCTTGGTGAAATAGTGCGGCAAATAAGTAAAAACAAGATTTTTTTCCCGAACAGAAAAATATTTGAAAACCAAAATATTTATTGTACAAAAATGTATCAATATATGATTGTAAAAACATTTATTTAAAAGTTTGCGTAAAAAGATATAATTTTACTAAAACAATTTTGTAATGAAAGAAACATTGGATTTTTATAAAGTAAAATAACTTTTTTCAAACAAGTAAATTATTTAAATGAAACATTTTTGAATTAAAGCAACTTTGAAGCGTCAACAACAAATTGATAATTAATTTTATTTTTTTACCGAGAAGCGCCACCTGGCTACAGTTGAGTGAAACGCACCAAGAAAAGATGGCCGCTGTCTGCATACTGCACGAGTGCCTTTTATTGTTTCGTGAACACAAAAAGTGTTAAAACTAAATTAATTTTTTTAAATAAAATATTTGTTTTATTATTTGATAATACAAGAAATGCTTTCTTTTTTGTTTTTTTCGTAATAACACAAGAAGTGTTAAAAACTAAAGTAATTTTTTAAAATAAATATATGGTTTCGTTTTTTGTGTCTTCCGTTCGGTTTCGTTACATAATCAACCGTATCTACTTCCGGTAGCTTGATTTTTTTCTGAGCAGTGATCTTGGACATTAATCTAAAAATATACAAATTTATTTTCTTTTAGAGGGGGGGGGGTCGTTTTAAAACTACATATACCTCAGTATTTTCTTAATTTTCTATTTTTGAGTGATTATCGAGACTCCTAAAACGTGATCCTCTCATGTCGGACATTTTTTGTTCAAAAGTAACACTCGACATTACTTTTTTTTATATATATAAACTCTTCAAAATAAGTTGCACCACTAAGAACATACAAAGCTAAATAGAAAACAAACAGAAAAATCAATTTTATTTTTTTAAAACAAGAGTCAACAAGTAAAATGTTTTTTAAAAACATATTATGGGATGTGTATTCTCTTTTAAAGACAATATCTTCTTCAAGAACGGTCATAACATGTGTTTTCAATCGATATTTATTCAATAATGGACCAGTTTTCCTATCTAGCAAAAATGAACAAATTTTCCGGGTACGTGTTTTCCGGGTACGAGATTTCCGAGTACGAGTTTTCCGGGTACGAGTTTTCCTAAATTCATATTGATGTTGGTATTCATGGCGTAAATAGAGATGCTCTGATATTATTGTAACTCTTGTTAAAACTACAAAAGTGTTTATCTAAGCTTGCCAAAAGCCAAAAAAAAATATAAGGAAACATGAAATATTTTCAAGGATGTGATGATCAGACAAAACCAGCATCAGAAAAAAATTCAAGAATGTTAAATCTTTGATATTAAAGTGTGAAGTCTCTAATAGACACCATATGGCCATTTATCAAATACGAGCAAAAAGCTTTTTTAAAATCTGTGATATTGAATAGGCAAGTGAACTCTAGAATATTTAATTTGCTTACAAAGTAATATTTACTTTGCTTAGAAACTAATAAAAACAAATTAAATTAGGTTTGGAGAGTCTACGTCAGGGAATGGGTTTTCAAATATATTTGGAATAACAATTGCCACAGCCGTGAAGTATTTCATTGTGTCCAAAGAAGTGCCATGAAACTTTAATTATTTCAGAAAAAGCTGATGACAAACACCCCAATGTACAACTGGCGCCAACGAAATTTACCCTTCTCCGCTCAGAGCATTTAAAACTTTTTAATAATCGTATGAACTACCTCGGATGAGGGCGCAGATATTTTAGCGAATAGATGTAAAACGATTACAAAAGCAATAGGCAAGATATATCTCAATAAATGACCAATAAATAAAATAAATTAAACTCCGCAATGTTAAATCTGTAAATGAGATTTATAATCCATTCTCAGTCTTACGAGGGGCGTGCAATAAGTAATGCCCCTGACCCACTTCCCATAGCAGTAGAGCAACGACACTTTTATTAGTTTTATTAGGCACAGTTATTAGTCTATCTCTACATATGAACCATCTAGAGTTATACATTTCTCTCATCGTTTGATGCAGCTCTGGAGACCGGTTTTGTAGAACACCCCAGGTTGGTCCTCCAACCACGACGTGACTTCAGAAATCAAGGCTGCATCATCTGGTAAACACTTTCCTTTCAAAAACAACTTCATGGCTGGGAAGAGGTGAACGTCAGAGGGTGCAAGGTCAGGAGAGTAGGAAGGATGGGGAAGAATTTCATAACAACACACCCGTGCTTCTGATCTGGCGACATGCGAGTTGTGGGCCGGAGCGTTGTCCTACAGGAGGAGGGTACCTTTGCTGATCTTTACCCGCCTCTTGATTTTGACAGCTTCCCTTAATTTCCTCAAAAGTTAAGCATAATAGGCTCCTGTAATTGTAGTACCCGTTGCCAGGAAATCTGTCATCACTACTCCGTCCTGGTCCCAAAAGACTGTGAGCATGACCTTGCCAGCAGAGGGCTGCACCCTTGCCTTCTTTGGAGGTGGTGAGTCCAAGTGCTTCCACTGCATTGACTGGGCTTTGGTCTCTGGATCATAGTGATGGAGCCAGGTTTCATCCTGTGTAATCAGTTTTTGAAAAACTTTGACTCATCTTCTTGGCACATCTCCAAATTCATCCTCGAGCGCTCGACACGTTCTCGCTTCTGGAATGGTGTGAGCAACCTGGGAATCCATCTGGCAGACACCTTATGCTTATGCAAATGATCGTGAATGATAGTTTCTACAGACCCTGTACTAATCTTGACATCTTGGGCTATTTGGCGAATAGTAATGCGTCGATCGTCCAAAATAGCAGCCTCAATTTGACGAACAGATGCCTCATCAATGGCAGAAGGGGATCGACCAGGTCTGGGAGCTATTTCCACAGACTTCCGGCCACGTTTGAATTCATGATGCCAGCGTTTTACAAGGTCATATGATGGGGCATTATCACCATAAGTTCTTTCATTTCATAAAAGGTCTCCTGTGGTGTGCGTCCTTTCAAATACAAAAACCGGATCACTGCTCGACATTCAACAGGCTCCATTTCACACCTGATTCAGTTCAGCTAGATCAGACAACTGGAAATGGGTCAGGGGCATTACTTATTGCACACCCCTCGTATGTTGTAAAGAAACAACTTCTAATTAAAAAAAACAAAACAATTTGTGCTTCTTTCATTTTTTTTATTTTAAAATTTTAAAGAATCGGTTTGAAATCGAAAATTAGACTATAATTTTTCTGATACCAATTCCGATACCCCAAAAAGTTCTGATTTTTCCGATTCTCGTTTCTGATTCCGATTAATCGTCCCAACATGAATATATATATATATATATATATATATATATATATATATATATATATATATATATATATATATATATATATATATATATATATATATATAAAGCTGAACGTCTGTGTGTGTGTGGTCACGAATTGGTTCCTATATGGTTGACTATTTTAATATTAGCCTCTTACATTCTAAGTGACAATATAACTGGGAAACGTATATATATATATATATATATATATATATATATATATATATATAATGTTGTTCAATACTAAATAGGACTAGTTATATATTAATATTCATTCATACAGATATGTACAGACTATGTTACACCCTCATGGCAATGTTTCGATCTATAGCTATCAATAACTAAGATTTCATCAGGCAAAAAGAAAACCTGTCAAAGTGTTGATTTTGGGAGTTTTTTTGCCTGATGAGATCTTAGTTATCAATAACTATAGATCAAAACATTATTATGACAGTGTACACGTTCTCTCTTTGTATTTCTCTCTCTCTCTCTCTCTCTCTCTCTCTCTCTCTCTCTCTCTCTCTCTATATATATATATATATATATATATATATATATATATATATATATTATATTATGTATATTATATGTAATATTGTTATGTATATTATATTGTAGTATTTATTATATGATATGCATTATAAATATATATTTTTATACCTACAGATAATAGTGTTTCATGCTTTTGTCATAATCAGTGCAGGAAGTAAAGATTGCTACTGGTCGGGAGATTCGAACTCAGCAACAAAGTCACCTTTGACTCCATTTACAAGAATGTTACCCTCGGCCACGATCAACCACCACGAGAATTAAAGGAAATTTAACAATTATAAACGCCAAATACGGGCACAACGTCAATGCCGTCAATAGTGCTCAAACTACAGGAAATTGTGAACATCGTACAAGGCCAAGCCGGGCCACTTTTTATTTCCCAGACAATAATCAACTTTTCTGATCAGTAACGAAGTGCATTAGGTAGTTTTTAAAGGTTTCCAATCTCTGATATAATTTTACATTACAGTTGACACTTTCAAGTCCATATGCCGGAAATTATTCTCTAATAGAGTAGATAAACTTAGGACTTTATTTAAGTAGTATACTTAATATATACTATTACTGCAAGCTTGCCTGTATTGAAAATGCTTGCTTCTTGCTGGCAAATCAAACCATCTAATATAGTTAGCCTTATGTTCAAGTACATTCGAAATATAATACAGTGCAAAGAAACAGTTACTCATGAAAACGAACCTCCTAAAGTAAAACCTTGAATAATTATCTAAACTCGATTGTAAATTAATATTAAGCCGACTTTACAAATTGATAATAGTTAATTATTGGATTTTAATTAATTATAAGATGAAACTCTAATAATTTAAACTCGATAGATAACGACAAACTTCCACCCATTAATATGGGAGGGGAGATTATCATCAAAAGTGTCCTGAATTGTTGACTTACTACTTAGATATAAATAAGTCACCCCCCCTACTTAGATATAAATAAGTACCCCCCTTTTTTTTTAAATGGAGAGTAGATAATACACTGGATGTGTTATCGGCAGCTCCAGTAACTCTCGCTTCTTCTATTTTGTCATTCAGTCCTCATTCAATGAGTGATTTTTCTGACAAAGGGTGAAGAAAAAGCTGCTTAAAGGTCGGTAGTACTTGGTGGCCAGTAGTCTGAGATGTTGGAAATTTTTCTGTCTCTGTCTGTCCTTGTGGCCATGTCACTAGTAAGGGTGCTGGAGGTAAACGTTTTGTCTGGGCTGACATTATCCGCCTGATAGTCAGGGACTCGAACCTTGGATTAACCACTAAGGAGGCTGTCCTATCAGCAGGCGCAAAGTACTGGGACTGCTGTATTGCCATTTGGTGAGTGGATCTGGTCCATGCAGTAGTCTCTGGTGGGGCCTCTCGATGCCATACTAGTGGGTAATTGTTACGGCTTTATCTTTTCGTGTGCTACAAAAAAAATTTTCCTGTCTTTTTCTCTCTTACTTTCCCTCTCTGTACTGCTCTAACCAAGTATGCCGACCTATTCCACAAATCCCAAAACCTCAACATGAAATATCTGCAGAATAAACACTCGATTAAACCTAGAACCCCATCTTCCAACGTAGACCCCTACTACCAGGTCTCCTTCTCCAACATCAGGGGTCTACGTTCCAACCTTCCAGAGGTTGAAACCCAATTACAGGAGGCGAAACCGGACATATTATTTCTAAGTGAAACTGGAATAGGGCCGACCACTTCCCTAGATGAGTTCATAATTAACGGATACTCTAATTTAACAGCTAAATCTGACACCCAAGATCGCCATGGGCATGGAATATATGCCTACATTAAGGATGGCTTCCCGTATTGGCAGGGATATCTCTAGAGAAGATCCTAATTTACCCTATATGTGGTTCAGGGTTGCACTTGCTAACACCACTGCATTTATATTTGCCCTCTATAGGCCCCACAACAGCGGAGTTACTATCTTTAAGAGCATATCTGAGAAAATAGACCACATACTGTCTTCACATCCCTCGGCTAACATCCACATCTGTGGTGACTTCAACGTCCATAACATGGAATAGCTGACCCAATCAAATAAGACAGATGGTGAGAGGGAGGTTCTGTCATGATTTTGCCATTGCTTATGACCTCACTCAGATTGTTCGCGAACCCACCCGTGTGCCCGATTCACCCGGTCAATATGCAAGCCTCTTAGACCTTTTTCTCTCAACTTCCCCTGAGCTATGTTCATGTTCCATTCCTTCTCCTCTAGGATCCTCCGACCACTCCGTCGTATCACTGTAAAAGAGTAATAAAAAATGCAAGAGAGCTATATGCCCAGTCTGTTAAATCCATGGTAGCTGATCAGTGGCTTGGATCCCACCAGTTTTGGCAAATAACAAATAGGATCTTGAACAGAAGTGTGCGTTCTATCCCAACCATTACCAATGGACCAGAGGTCATCTCGTCAGCGTCAGACAAGGCCAAACTATTTGCAAAGAACTTTGCAGCTAATTCTATCCTATGCGACGAAGGCCATCAAAACTAAGAAAAATTCTTGGTAAAATAATCTATTATGAGAAATGGAAGGTCATAACAATTAAATGACAGTCATTCGGAAGAAAAAAGATGTAAGCATGACACACAAAAATAACACACACGTTATCGTATATTTACATATAGATTTTTCATTCGATGGAATTTCGACGAGTTCTGCTGGATAAGATTATTTCACAAATTTCTCCATAATTTCAAATCATATTTTACAAAAATGACCCGAAGGTACACTTTGCCTTTTCACCGTGTAGCTGTTTGAGCCTGAAATGAAAATCAGTATCTAATCGTAACTTTAAACTGTGTCATAAATATTTTTATTTGGCATCATGTCAGCTGCCAATGGTGTTTTTATTTTTCCAGATGATAATAGGACCAACCACTTTGATTGGCTGTGGTTTCGCAAAATGCACAACTCAAAAAATCTACGTGTGCAATTATGGACCAAGGTAATAATATGCTTTGTATCAAAACAAAACAAAAAAATACCAAATGTCTTCAATAAGTTTCCAGACATTTTTTCGTATGGGCACTTTCAATGATAGTACATACATGAAACTCTAGTCCCCTTCGAAGTAATCTCCTCCGGCTGCAATGCACTTGTATCGTTCCAACAACTTCTGGAAGGCCTCTTGTGTAAGCGTCTCAACAACCCTCGTCATAACCTCTTTCATCTCCTCGATTGCTTCATAACGACAAACTCAAACGTTTTCCTTGAGCAAGGTCTGGACTATAGGATTGGTGCTGAACTGTCTTGATGCCTATCTTGGTCAACTAGTTTGTGACGAGGATGGAGCACCCTTGGGACAAACTTTGTACAAATCTTCCACGTTTTCAGTTTCTCACGAATAATTGTGAGTACAGTTCCAACACTGACATCAAACTGTGCACTTATTGTCTCTATAAACACTAACTTTTTTATTTGACCAATTAACTCTGATGTTCAGACTTCCTTACTCCTCCCACACCTCTCATCATCCCTAACAGACTCCCTCTCTTCCTTATGCCACTAAAAGCTAATACTGGATTCATGCAAGATGGTCTGAATCATTCCATATGTTTCCGTGGCATTTTTTCCATGTTTAAAACAAAATTCTATTACATATCATTCTTCTAAAGTGTCCTCACGTGCAGGTTGTATTTTTGAAATTCACCAGCTGTGACAATCAGACTTTAGTAGGTTGTATTCCAATTCCTGATGTAGCTGTTTGTTTGAACCTAGAATCATAACTATTGGCCAGTCATCTCATGATATATAGCAATAACATACTGAATTTTCAGGCATCTACAATAATTTTAAATGCTAGTACGAAAAAAGTCTGGAAACTATTGAAGGCACTTCGTAACTATATAAGTAATAGTTTCTTTTGTAGTTGTTAAGATGAACTTCTCATTTGGTAGCATGCGAAAGGACAATTATACATTTGTTGAGAAGATCTTCCAATTTGCTACCAGTAAAAGCAACAACTCTTATTTTACTACAACAACAACAAAAAAAAAAACAACAACTTAAGAAAAAACTATCATTGCTTCCTCCGTGTTCCTAACATCAAAAGGAAATTCCATTAATGACATTTCTTTTCCAGAAATTTTCATCTATGGAACACATTACAACGGGACTGTTTCCCTGCAGATAACAACATGGTCGTTTTTAAATACCATGTCGACAAATATTTGTTATAAACCATTCCCATAAGTAATAAAACTTTGTTAGTTCCATTAATCATTTTCAATCCTCTCTTAATATTCGTCGTCATTTAACTCCGGATTTATGTATCTCGTTAATGTTTATCCTCGAGTAACTTTTAAGTCTTAATAAGTGTTGATTCATTAGTAGATAAATAAATTTAAAAAAAACAAACTCTTTCTTCTTTTTTTTCCTTAGAACTGATATGATTATAAATTTCGGTGCATGCAACGTAATAATCAACGACATAATAGGAGAGTTGCAATATCAAAACCAAGTCAAACTACGTTATACACAAGACAATTTAAAAAGGATAATAAATAATTATTTGCTATTTGTCTGGATTTAATTATCCTCCAAACAAGTTTTAATAATCTCGCCTTTGTCTAAAACACTCTTTTAATTGTTTAAAACTTTACTAGTTTTGTTTAAGAGTTGGCAACTTTGAATCGCAGTCTGATGACTATTATGGGTTGGATAAGTTAATGGACCTTTCTTTCATTATCCAACCCATAATAGTCTCATGACTATTATGGGCTGGATAAGTTAATGGACCTTTCATTTAGCTTTTAAAAGTCATAATCGGTTTCTTCTGTGTCTATCATGTTTGATGTATGAAAGACGAAACGAGCATTTAAATGTTACCAAAGCCAAGATTAGTTACCTTTCTACCTACCTAGACAATTTTTTTGTGTGTGTTTAACTTATCATCCAAATGATTTTAAATATCTCTCTTTTGCCTAAATCACTCTTTTAATCGTTTAAAATCTTACTATATATTTTTTTTTCAAAGGGTTGGCAGCTTTGTATCCTGGTGTTACCAAAGCAGGTTATAGGAAGATATCGGCTCCCTGTTTTAAATGTACCAGACATTAAGGTCATCGTTGTTTCCTTTACCATTGTAAGACTAAATCGTGTTCTGCAAACCCAAAACCAAAACGATATTTCTCTACAAAGCAACCGAACTAAACACCATGAATAAATATTTGAACATATAAATAACTTGAAAAATAAAACCCCCTTTTTCCTCTAAAATGACTGCATTCGACATTAAATAACTCGAAAATGGTTGGCATGCAATAAAAAACCCCAACCAAACTCAAACTGCGTTCATCGTATCATAGTGTTCGTTATTAACACACTGAAAATCCACCTATCTCATTATCCCTTATTCTCGAGTTGCTTTAATCCTAATAAGTAGTGGCTCATTATTAAAAAGAAAAAAATACTACGTCATTGCTTGATTGAGATTGTCGGACTGACTTCCTTATCTTGGTTGTTATTGTCACAACGTTTCGGCCGTTTTGCCCTCCGGCCTTCGTCAGGTGAACGGTTTGTTAGGAGTCTCGAACCCAACCCTTTATTATTATTACGTTGGGTTCGAGACTCCTAACAAACCGTTCACCTGACGAAGGCCGGAGGGCAAAACGGCCGAAACGTTGTGACAATAACAACCAAGATGAGGAAGTCAGTCCGACAATCTCAATCAATGAAAACAACTCATCTAAAAAATACAGACAATTACTACGTCATTGCTTGTTTTGAAGTAATTTTGCCGCGACTTTTTTAACAACCTTTGTATGCTTTATTTTTCTTCCAATATTTGCAGTGGAAACATTACTGGAACAATTAATCAGCCGTATGAAAAGTGTGACAAGCCGTCTCCTTTGAAAGGTAAATTTCGTTTTCCTTTACGTCTTTAAATTTTTGAGATGAGGATTGATTGTTCGTATTATTTATATTATTTGGACTACTGTTCTCATACTGAGTTTCATGTTCATAACATTTTGATCGATGTAACCGTCGACCTTCTTGACATGAATCCTTCTGTCAAACTCGAAATCCTTCTGTTAAACTCGAAAATCCAGGAGTCGTTCTGTCCAGAGTTCGACAGAAAGATTTCCGACAAGATACACTTGAAGAAGGTCGGAGGTGACATCGACCGAAACGTTGTGAAAATAACACTTGAGATGAGAATCAAATAATCCGAATAATATGAATAATTTTCCTTTTCTTTAGTGTCCATAAACAGCTTCTATTCATCTATATAGCAAAAGCTTTCCTTGCATAAGCACAATCGTTGGCACTTGTTATTCCTTGTCCAGAATCGAAATACAACCACATTTATATATGACTAGAATGAGAACCCAGCATTGCCCGGGTGTGAAGAGGCGGTATAGTAAGACTATTGAGCAACCAACTCACTAAAAAAAAAAAAAATAAATACCCGTGAGATTTTGTGCGAGCGCAAAAAAAAAAAAAAAAAAAAAAAATTAGTCGCATTAGCCAGGCTCGAACCTGTAAAATGAAAAAGGAAAAGGGTATTAAACGTTCTAGCTGTCTCGCTCACGGTGTACTTACAAAATTATAGGCCTTCAAAATAACGCTTGTAAAACGTAGGTTGAGATCGCGAGGTGTGAATAGCTTTGCAACTTTGCAAAAATGTCGACACAAAAACTGACCCCTCCTTGCAAAAAATGGCCCAGTTGAGAGTCAAAGAATTAATCTTTTTGGCAATTCTTTTTAGATATTTGTCGTCCGAGAGATGGCTCTTTCTTACGATACTAATTTTGTCAGTATTCGAATGCGTAGGCTGTACATATGCGGTTTTCTCATCAAGAAACAATCAACAAAACAAAGTCTTTTTACATACATACATGGTCACTGGCCTTTATTCTCCAATCATCGCTTTTCTATGCGTGACCTTACCCCTTGTTTAACTCAAGACGAATCTACTCCTGCATGGAAACACAATGGAGATTTGTTGATTATCAGGTTTTATTGAAGAGAGAAGGTTTGTTCACGATGGGGGAAAGACTACTTAGGCTACAAAATCATTTCGTACTTGTTCTTATACCTGGGGATTAAGAGACGCAGACGGCAGATATCCGGGCGACATCCGTTTAGATTCTCTCTACATTTTCAAACGCGTGTTGCTTCTGTTTCGCTTCCAGACTCTTAACTGACTAGAAACTCTGTTCTGTCCCCCGAACATATGAGTTCATTTCTATGTCATATCATTCGACATGTGCATTTCTAGCGCGTTTTCTCTAGAGAGCTAACCTTTGAACCCCGGTCTCAATCACACTAGCTGCAGGTGGGTCTATTTCTTTTTCCAGAAGGTTATTCTGACCTGTACTATGTAATCCTCGCCGAAATTTATACTAGTTAATATAATCTCTACTTACTGGCGCATGGAGCCAATATTTCACACGACGAATGAAATATTAATCAGGACTAAATATTTAAAAATAATAGAATCGGGAGTAAAAATTCTGAATTCTTTATATTCCGTTGTAGATAAGCATTTATGATTCAAATTATTTGAGTTTTTTGGATAACTGTCCTTATCTTGGATGTTATTCTCGCACCATTTCAGCCGATATAACCTTCAACCTTCTGCAGTAACCCCACCTCCCTCGTTTAGGGGTAAGTTGACGGTGAATTCGTAAATAAAATGCAGAGTATCAAATTACGAGTATTTCCCCATATTTTCCAGAAAACCCATGTAATAAAATACGTTGGTATTACGTGTATTCAGTAAAGTAAGACGTTTTCACTCCTGGTTTTCCTCTACAAAATAAATATGTCCAGAAAGAAAAACAATGTTCAATAAAATGTATCCATATGAAATGGAAGAGAAAAGGAAAATTAAATGAAGAAAAAATATTTCAAATTCCTGCTTTTCCACGAGTAAATTCAACTGGTACATTCCACCGTCCGTTCTCTCTCTCTCTCTCTCTCTCTTTCTGCTGTCGAAACAGGAACTGCCGTTGTGCTTTTAACGCGGCCCTTTCATAACGGTTTCTGTCCTCTTATTGCAAATCAATACCACATGTATATAACCGAGCCTTCTACAAATGAAGATTTTTTCTTTCTCTTTCCGTCCCTCATTCCGCCATCCGACAGGAGAGAGAGAGAGAGAGAGAGAGAGAAAGAGAGAGAGAGAGAGAAAGAGAGGCACACCTGTTTGTGTACGTTACTTTGTTCCTTTCACCACGTAATCAATTTATTTAATTACATTTTAGACCACACCCGATTTAAAAAATAATCTAGATGTAACTAAATAGTATGATAAGATCGAACGAACGCCAAAAAGCGAATAGCTTCAATATTCACCCTCTTTTTTCTTTCCGCTTCGTTGGGATTCGCTACCCTCTTCGCTTCGAAAAACAGGTAGAATTTGCACTGGAAAGTGTTCACTCAACATTTTTCAACCATTGAAAATTATTTTAAATCTAAAATCCAGCAATCCTTTATCAAAGTAATTAACCATTATAAAGTCAATGACATGATCAACGAAATCTCTGGAGATCCATCTCAGTGCACTTTGAATAGGATCGCAACCATACCAACTTCCTCATCTTTGGTCAGAGTGGGAGCAGAACAAAAAGGAACACTTCAAACGCACTTCATCTCGCACACATATTCTTACATACTAGCGAGAGTTAAGCTAACAGAAACAATTTGTAACCCCTTCCTTACTAACAGAACAACGGTAGACCACACACAGAGTTCCACACCACCTATTAATTACACACGCACATCTACACTAGCAAATATACAGATACACACATACTTAACCCTCGTGTCTGATATTCACTCAACATTTGCTTGCCAAAACACGAGTTTGCGTAAATTTTCACAAATGAACATTTCTGACTAAAACATGGCTTTTATTGTCTTGTAAACTTATAAATGCTTTGTTATTTAGTTTATATTTGTCATTTAGTTTATATTTGTTATTTAGTTTATATTTTCCTTTATTTTTCATTTACAAAACGCTGATCATGTTAAGTTAGCACTTGCTAGCTGGTGACCCTAATATTCCGCGATGTTGAGTTTATTTCCATTTTAATATGCATGCATAACCGTCTAATACACGTCATTTTCTTCCTTTGCCATAACACAACATTTATAGGCATTATTATTTTAATTGGAATTCATTGAGATGAGTATTATTTATTAATTTTATTTATTGCGGACTATTATCCTCATATTTTATTAGTTGTATTACGACGTTTCGGCCAACTATTCCTCTGGCCTTCGTCAGGTGGTAATCGTAACGGATAGGAACTCTGAATCTTCTGACTGCATTCTCAGCAATTACTGCCATCCGTAGTTTTGTCTTACCACGTTTTGGCCAAGTAATATTACCACCTGACGAAGGCCAGAGGAATAGTTGGCCGAAACGTCGTAATACAACTAATAAAAGATGAGGATAATTATCCGCAATAAATAAAATTAATTTAAGACAGTTTATATTAATTGTCAGCGTACGTTTTAACACTTATCCTTGAGTGGCCTTCGGGCTTTGCTAAGTGGTGACCCCCAAGTAATAAAAAAAAATCTTGACCATATCCCTAGACAAAATTCTCGTCCAAAATGACCCTACGAAGGCCAGAGATTATACCACAGTAGCACCAGTAATATGTGACATATTATTTGGGTTCTTCGGACTATTGTGCTCATCATGACTGTGATTTTTATAACTTTTCGGTCGGTCTAACCTCCGACTTTCTTCAGGTGTATCTTTTCGAATTCGGGAATCTGCGCGGAATTTCGAACGGAATCCATGGTCTGCAGCATGTTCTCGTTCTATCGGAAGTCATAAGTAATTCGCAGTTGTAATATTTGAGTGGCACACGCATTGAGGATTGAACCTTTAACCCCCAGAAGAGTGTGACTTACAATTGAATTTTTTATACCAAGTATTTTTTCCACGATCCCGCAAGTCCTTTCTCCAGTCGAAATGTTGTAAAAATGACACTCGATAGGAGGACAACAGTCCAAAGAATCCAAATAATACAAATAGACAATCTTTATATAAAAAATGCAGAAACGTAATATCTCACATTTAATTGATGCTTCATGAGTTTTTAAGCAGAGCAGTATGAGAAGAAAGTAAAGTATAATACAAAATAGCTATATAAGTACCTAAAAATAGCTACATAAGTACATAAAAATGGCTATATAAATACGTAAAAATAGCTATATATATGGCTATATAATTACGTAAAAACGGCTATATAATTACGTATAAATTGCTATATGTGTAAAATAGCTGTATAATTACGTAAAAATAGCTGTATAATTACGTAAAATGGCTGTATGATTACGTAAAAATGACAATGAAAGAACGTAAAATACCAATATAATTACGTAAAAATGGCTATATAATTACGTAAAAATAGCTACATTAGTATATCAAAATGGCTATATAAATACAAAATATAGCTATATAAGTACGCAAAAAATAGCTATATAATACATAAAAGATGGCTATATAATTACATAAAACTGGCTATATAAGTACGTAAAAATGGCTATTTGAGTAGATTTATTTCATGGTCCAAGCACTGTTTTCTCTTTTAATTTTTATTTTTTGTAGAATGAATTGCAAAACAAAACAAAAAACAAACAAACAAACAAACAAACAACAAAAAAAAAACAAACAACAGTTTATATAATTTTTCTTTGTAAATTCTTCAAAAGCAATGCCGATATTAACACGTATTCAAGTTTCATTGTGCTGAATATATGGCGTGTAAATGTTCTTCACATTCGATTGGATTCTGTTAATCATTTCTTTTTATTTTTACTTACAGATTGTAAGGGTAAAGTCTGCAAGAATGAAGGACGATTCGAAACTGACTCGTGCGATTGCATCTGCGAAGATTCGCCACAAATTTCCGGACCCATGTGCGACAGTAATTATCTTCTATAGAATATTGTCTTTTTTTTCAAAGTCAAACGCAAACAGTAAAATGAATAAGCCTATACTCACCCCCCTCCCCTTTGTTGCGAATTGGTTTGCAGGTGATATGACGCATGAATATAGATATATGTCACTAATTGTCGATACCCATAACAAAAACAAAAGTACAAGTAAAAAAACTAATAAAATTCGTGTACCTTAATTTTTACTTTATATTGAAGAGAAAGGATCAGGGTTTAAATCGCATGTAAATAGACATTCTATAAAACGGACGAAATTTAATTTGTATGTTAAAAATGACCAAAATATAATAAAAGGAGAAATTAACATGGCGTCGATTGAATGTTACCATCTATTTTGTTCCCATTCCTTTACAGACTGGAGTTTCTGCCATTGCCTTGGATATGTGTCCATTCGCTTTCCCCTCGTATCTGTCACATGTCATCCGCAAATATTCCCATCTCGGAGACAATTTTATGAATATCAGGAACAATAATGATCCAAGGATCAACCTCTGAGGCACACTCGCATTTTTATCGTATTGTTTTGATGTACGACCATCGAGGACAACCTGGATTCTTCTCTTGACTAAGGATTTAATTATGTTAAGAATGCGTTCAGTAATACCATATGATCTGATTTTCCTGAGAAGACCATCGTGCCATACTCTGTCCATGGCCTTAGATATATCTAGGGTTACTGCCCTAGTTTCCCCTGCTTTATCCAGTGCATGGTATATACATTCAGAGATTACAGATATCTGCAACAGAACGGGCTTGCCTAAATCCACACTTTTGGTCAAACAGAAGTTTAGCAGCTGCGAGGTGGTGGACTAGAACTTAATTAAGGACTCAAATATTTGGGCAAAAGTGGAAGGAGACTAATGGGGCGATAAATTAATAGATCAGTTCTTTCGCCAGAATTCTGGTACCACAGAAGCAGTTTTCTAGCAGCCAGGAAAATAAGATTCGTTAAGGCAGTTGTTGAAAAGTTTGGGGAGAACTGGAGCAATCTTAGTGAAGCATTTTTTTTAATAGTACAACCGGGATGAAATCAGGTCTATATGCTTTTATGGTTGAGAAAAGATGATTTCCAGAACATCTAGTGCGGTTTTTACCCACAAAGGAAAATCTGGGAGGAAGTGTTTTGCTGGATTCAAAGTAGAGTTGGAGGAAAACCGACGGGCAAGCAGATTGGCTTCTTAGTTTCCATGCAAACAACTTCTACGATTGTTGAATAGTATGAATGAGTATGGGTTCCTTGATTTATTCTAATACTTACATGATGGACCACGTAAAGGTTGCCAACATCCAGAAATGGAACCGACTGGATTCGAACTTGGAACATCCATTTTTCTAAATAAATATTAACAATTCATTTTTAAGACTTACGAGAAACGTTTAAAAAATAATGTGTCCTATTTCTTTTTATTCTGCTCGAATGGATCAGAGGAGATTGCAAATTGCTTTATGAACTTACATATAGATTCATTACCTGGAAGTTTCATCTCTCAAGTGCAGAGATTGACGGTGTGAGACTCTAAAATACCAAACTCTGCCATGGACGTCGATCAGAAGCAGAGATGCATCATTGAATTCCTGGCAAACGTGCATTCAGAATGGTGGTGATTATATAGAAAAATAAATTCTGGAGCACAAAATATCGTTGTTTTAATCGTACCACTCCCATCTTCGTAGTTCTTTAACTTTTCGAGTTAAAACAACAGGAGACTTAATTTTAGAAACATGCACTAGTGTTTCATGCTTATGTAATCATCAGTGTAGGAAATGATCATTACTGCTGCTCGCGAAATCCGAACCCAATCCCAAAGCCATCCTTGGCTTTGTAAGCCAGCATTTTTCCTCCAGGCTATCAGCAACAAACAAAAGAGTTGAAGGGAATTAAGTATTTATAAATGCCATGTTGGCGGGCATACACAGTAAACAGCCAGAGAGAGTATTAAATGACACGAAGTTGGAATATCACATTAGTACGAAAGTTGATAGATTTTTCTCAATTAGCTAATTAGAGAGCCCAACTTTAAACTCTTAAATGGGCCTATATATATATATATATATATATATATATATATATATATATATATATATATATATATATATATATATATATATATATATTACAACAGGAAAATGCGAGCATGAAAATTAATATGGTTAAGCTTAAACATGGAAAAGTAAAGGACTAGTTGTTAAAACTGAAAAAGAAAAGGACAGGATATTTTAGTAAAAAAAAATATAATAAATTTATAACTTAAAATATTGCAGCATTAAGAAACTCTGGTCAAAGGTAAAGTATCCAATGACGGTAAAATAAAAAATGTAAATTCAAGAAAATTAGTTAAATTTCCATTCGCACAAGTAAAATCCAAGGAAATCGCGTAATTGGAAGATGGCCCAAAATAATCCAAAAGGCCGAAATCTGTTGAATAATTCACGTATAGGTACAAAGAAAAATGGGAAAGAATTCCAATAATATTATTAGAAGAACAATAAGATATGCGTTAAACTCGGCTGTCGAGACAAAGTGTAATTAAGAAAAGTGAGTGAAGAAGAGGAAAAAAGGTTGAATGGTGATTGAATTAAATATAAAACAGAAAAGAAAATGTCAAAATGACTCAGACAAGATGACGTTAAAAGGCACCAAAAATATAGACCAAAAAAAGAGGTCAACTCAAATGTACAGGTTATTACTTAAGAAAATATCAGCAGGAGTTATTAAAAGCCACTAAATGAAAAAAGAAATTTAAGGGGAGAGGATGGCCGGTATCTGCAAATTCCGGATAAAGCAAGTAAGTATGTAAGTAAATGCATATAGTAAAATATAAGTAAAATATACATACAGGATATGAATAGGTAGATTGATATATTTGATAGATAGGAATATTTAAACACTACTAAAACGGAAATTGCAGATAAAAACCGGCCAAACAAAAGAATTAAAATAAAGGATTATTAAGTTATATATTATTAGGAAAGGATGTAGAAAAAACGATAATGTTAAAGAAAAATTATATATCTGAAAGGTTAAAGTAATAACTATGTAATTTCAAAATTATCATGATTAAATTCGGACTTATGTTTACAGAAAGAGATCAGTTCGCTTTTAGAATTTATTGAGGGAAAGTAATTACAGTTATATCTTCCGCTGTGCAGATGCGACATGACTTAAAGCCTGGAGTATAAGACTTAACTTTTTTGTTATAGTCCATTTGATTAAGAAGGGTGTATTATTAGAATTAAGTTTTTTAATTAAAATAGAGAACTTCCTTGGTTATTATTGGAATTATGGTTGTTAAAAGAAGAAATGTGGGTTGATATTCTTTTCTTAATTAATGTTGAAGTAGCGCCGATATATGTATGTACGTTAGTAAAATCTCGAGGTCTGAAATTAATATTAATTTTCTGATTCGTATGAGTTAAATAGTTTTAATTTTGTTGTTTTCAACAAAGAGTGGGACAATGATTGTACGACGATTGTTTTGGAGGGGATAATGAGTGTTGTTAGTGTTAGGATGGCTGTTAGGAGAAATATTATTATTCTCATTAATATTATTATTATTATCATTATTATTATTGCTAGTTGCATGATTGTAGATGGAGGGGCTTCTCGAGTGGTATATTGGATTAATAACTATATCAGATGGAGGATGGGAAGAAGGATAACTTGAAGATAAAATATTAGTGTCTGTTATAGGATAATTGCGTGGGAGCTCAGTAATTGTGTATGAATATATAACATATTTATCGATGCAATTATTATTGAGTGGGCAAAGATGTTTGTTATTACAAGTACAGTTAGTTTTGGGTTTAATTGTGAAAAGGATTTTTTGGGATGATTTAATTTTTTTGTTATTAGATGTTAATATTCTTTGTGCTAAATTAGGCATTGTTGAATAAGAAATCCTTATTGAGTTTTTATTGAAAATAGAACTATATCTGTGTGGGTATTTGAAAGAGTTTTGTACAATGTTGAAGAATTCCTTAGGTATATTAGTTTTGACATTTACGCTAAATGGAGGATTAAACCAAATATTTTTCTTTCTCCTGATGCGACTGGGTGGGTTATAGGTATTACGATTAGTATTTTGGTTTGGATTATATATGTAGACTGGTACATTGTTACTGATAGTGACAGATCTTGTTATTTGAACTGGTTTCTTGCGAGTTATATTGTGTGTGATTACAGATTTAAGGCGGCCAGTAGGAGGAGCATAATGGTTGTATTTAATCTTTTCATTGTGTCCTAAGTTCCTTAAGGCATTATTGAAGAAATTATCATATTGATTAAAAGTTTTTTATCAGCAGAAAGAGCAGAAATTCTTCTAGAGACGGATGGTACTATAGATTTTATAATTGAGTTGGGGTGGTTAGAAGATTTATGGACGTATAAAAGCGTAAGGTTGGGTTTATGATATAGGGTCTATGAGTTTTGGTGTTAAGATTAAGTGTAACGTCTAGAAAATTTGAAGATTTTTGTTTGGTTCGATAATTATAGAAAGACCAAAGTTATTGAAGAAGTTATGTAATTATATATATATATATATATATATATATATATATATATATATATATATATATATATATATATATATATATATATATATATACAGGGAGTCTCAAAAAATATACCCACACTTCGAATGACGAGAAATCCTTTATTTATGAACATACAGTGAAATAGAATAGCTTCAAATACATAAGATAAATGTAATTAAAGAATCATGTTTGAAATTTGTGGACCAACAAACTCCTAAAGCAAGTTAAGGTATCTCTCACCAGTGACAGTCCCGTTAATAAAAAATGGCCCTATGATGCCCAGTGCGGATATCCCCCACCACACTGTTACTCCTGGCAAGTTTACATGGTGTTCAAGTGTTACATGAGGATTTATAGGACCCCAGTACGTGCAATTATGGCGATTAATGGTGCCATTTAATTTAAAGGTTGCCTCATCGCTCCACACAATTTTGTGGGGAAACCCTGCATCTTCTGCACATTTTGCCAGGTACCATTCACAGAATTCGACTCTCCAGTCAGGATCGTCTTCGTTGAGAGCATGAATTAGTGTTGGAATGTAGCATTTCCAGTGCAGACGCTTCATGATGCGATGGACGCTATCTTTTGAGGTGTGGGTTTCCCAAGTAATTTGTCGAAGTGATTTCTGTGGTGATCGAAAGAGTGTTTCCTGCACCTGCTCTTCTTTTCCAGGGTTCGTGGATGTCCGAGGTCGTCCAGAACGTTTCTTGTTGACGTTCTGGACGGTTCCATCTGCTTCAAATTTCTCTTTGATGCGAGCAATGGTCCAGCGCGTTGGTGGTGGTCTTGTGAATTCCCTTCTGAATCGTCTTTGCACTTCAATGGCGTTTTCTGTCTTCCAATAACATTTCAGGACAAACTTCCTCTCTTCTAAGCTAAGTTGATTTCCTGCCATGCTGTGGTTCATACCTCACACCTGCAACACAAAAAAGACAGCATGTTAGCAAGGGTTAAAGTGTGAGTACATTTTTTTGAGTCACCCTATATATATATATATATATATATATATATATATATATATATATATATATATATATATATATATATATAAAATGAAAATTACAATTGAATTTACCAAAATGATCCAAGATGGTAAAATTAAAGTAAATTATAAATATTAAAAAATTAATATTTATAAAATTATCTCAGCCAGATATAAAAGCTCGATAAAACCAAATAGGAAATAGAGCTCATAATATGAGCAAACAGTTAATAAAATATGTTAAAAAACACTTTGAAATAAGTTAAAAATATATTTAATCTGAAAAGGAAACACTAGATAAATGGATAGTCCTTAATCCGCGGAGTTTCGAAGAAATACTCTCCTTCTCATCTCCTTCCGAGACATAACTATAAATAAAAATTATTATTTATAGTTATGTCTCGGAAGTAGAGTGAAAAGCACATGTTATTTTTCTTTTATTAATATTATTTTTTTCCTTGTACAAATTTTTGTGAATTATTCCATGGATTTCTGCCTTTGGATTATTATGGACCATCTTCTTCCAATTACGGGATTTCCTTGGATTTTACTTGTACAAATGGAAATTCTTTTAACTTTCTTGAAGTTTTACATTTGGATTTTACCGTCATTGGATTTTTTATCTTCCACCAGACTATCCATTCATGTGTAATCACCTAACAATTTAATAAACAAAACATGGTACTTATGCAGAGAAAGTACCATAATAATATAATAATAGAATAATAACGTTATTTAGAAAGCCATTCTTAACATGGGGATGACGTTTTGTTACTATTCTATACTTTTACCTAACAATTTAATAAACAAAACATGGTACTTATGCAGAGAAGGTACCGTGCTGAAATAACGCTATTAAGAAAGCCATTCTTAACATGGGAAAGGGAGAGTGTTCTGTAACTATTTTATATTTTCACCTAACAATTTAATAAACAAAAGATAGTACTTATGCAGAGAAGATACCGTGCTGAAATAATACCGTTATTTAGAAAGCTATTCTTAACATGGGGAGTGAGTTTTGCATCTATTCTATACTTTCATCTAACAATTTAATAAACAAAAATAGATAGTACGTATGCATAGAAAATACCGTGCTGAAATAATGTTATTTAGAAAGACATCCTTAACATGGGGATGGTATTTTGTAACTATTCTGTCCTTTCACCTAACAATTTAAAAACAAAACATGGTACTTATGCAGAAAAGCTACCCCGCTGAAATAATGACGTTATTATTTAGAAAGCCATTCTTAACATGGGGATAGGGGTGTTTTGTAACTATTCTGGACTTTCACCTAACAATTTAATAAACAAAAGTTAAACTTAAGCAGACAAGGAACAGTACTGAATCATTAACATTATTTAGGAAGCCATTCTTAACATAGGGAGGGAGGATGTTTTCTAACTATTCTGTACTTTCGGTGTTGATGCAGAGAGTGATCTGCGCTATTTTTTAAAATCGCATTTCCACGTTTAATTAAAGTTTTATGATATGTTTTTTATTCAATTGTAAGGTACAGAATAGGTACAAAACCCCTCCCCATGTTAAGAATGGCTTTTTAAATAATAACGTTATTATTTCAGCAAGGATCACTCTCTGCATGAATACCGATTAACGTTTTGTTCTTTGCTTTTTTTACCGTATTTTTTTTTTTCAAGAAAACCTTTTTTTAACAAAGATTGAATGTACACGTTTTTTCTTTTTTTTTTTTTTTACAGAAGCTGTTTTTATATAAGAAAATATGAATGCTTATAAAGAAATTGGGTACTCGTGCACGTATTGATCCGTGCCGTTATTATTTAAAAAGCCATTCTTAACATTGGGAGAAGAGGGTGTTTTGTACCTATTCTGTACCTTTTAATTGAATGAAAAAAAAAAGGTAAATTTTTAGATTAGGTCCACCTCCACAGTTTTCTTTTAAATGACGATTCTTATAGGTTTTCGACTATGCTGAATACGGAAATCGCATTGAAATTTTGCAGAAATAAGTAGTTATCGAGATATTAAAAATTTGTATAATGCATTGTAATCTCTGGCAGCCGTCTTTTTTACACGCTACGCGCGTCATAAACAAATCTATGCGCGTAACAAAGATGGCCGCCAAAGAATACAATGCATAAAACAACTATCTATATCTCGATAACTACTTATTTCTGCAAAATTTCAATGCGATTTCTGTATTCAGCATAGTCGGAAACCTTTAAAAGTCGTCATTTAAAAGAAAATTGTAGAGGTGGACCTAATCTAAAAAAAAATACCAAAAAAAAACATAAAACTTTAATTAAGCTTGGAAATACGATTTAAAAAAATAGCGCGGATCAGTAAGTGCATTAGCACCCATTAATCGACTCACGTGACCTTATTAACAAATATTATCAAAGGCAAGATATGTTACTTTATTACCGAAATGGATAATTTTTTTTTGTTTTTTTAATGAATAATTTTTATTCTGCTCAAAAAACACAGCGTTTACTGTTATATTTGAAAATTACAAATGGCGGCAGACTGTGTTAACACATTAGGTTTGGGAAAATGAGTTAAAACTAAAAAAAAAACTATACAAAATACTGTTAAAAACCACTGAATACATGTCTGCCTATGTCACAGTAACATATATTGAGTGAGTTCCTGACAGTATTTTGTATAGTTTTTTTAGTTTTAACTCATTTTCCCAAAGTTAATGTGTTCAACAGTCTGCCGCCATTTGTATTTTTCAAGTATACAGATAAACACTACATTTTTTCAAACCGATTAAACATTTTACACTAAATAAAAACACTAAAATCTTATCCAGTTAAGTAGAAAAGTAACTTATCTTGCCTTTGATAACATTTATTTGTTATATTTATTTTTCAACAACTTTTTCGTTTCTGTGTTTAGTAATACAAACCTGTTTTATTTACTATAACGTTGAGTCAGCTCGAAGAACAGTGTTTATCAGTGTATTTGAAAAATACAAACGGTGATGGACACTGTTGATGATGTTAAGTTTGAGAAAATGATTTAAAACTAAAAAACTATACAAAATACTATCAGAAACCCACCGACTATGTCAACCTATGTCACAATAACATATAATCAGTAGGTGTCTGACATTGTTTTATATAGTTTTTAACTGATTTTCCCAAACTTAACGTATTCAACAGAGTCCGCGACCATTCGTCTTTTTCAAATACATGGATAAACACTGCGTTTTTTCAGCCAATTAAACATTTTACATTAAATAGAAACACTAAAAAATTATCCAGTTAGATAGAAACGTAATTTACCTTACCTTTGCTTTCATTTATTCGTTTTTGAACAACTTTTTCGAATCTGTGTATAGTAAGCCCCCCTTACCCAATTATTAATTAAAAACTCACATTTTTGAATACAATAAAAAAGAAAACTATTTAGCGTTTCAATGGTTTAGCAAATTTCGGCTTAATCCACTGAATGTTTGTTGAGACCAAGCCATGATTGATGGTAACTCCCGAAGATCCGGATCCAATTCTGCAAGTGTACCATATTTTTTTTATTTTCGCCTTTTTTTTTACCTTTTGGAGTGGATTGCTGTACTAAGAATATAAGAAACATGCATTTCCTCTTTTTATTAGAATTTTCCATTACACGAAATTAAGCCACAGCAACGCGTGGCAGGGTACAGCTAGGGTATATATATATAATGCTGAAGGATAGATTTTATTTAGTTCATACATCAAACCTCGACATGTAACTAAAAATTATGTACTGACATGTACTACTACTTAGGGTTAGTAATGTTAGACAAGGCACGACAACCCACACTCCCACACTGAACACTCTAACCCCCACACTGAACAACCTAAATTGGAATAACCGTATCAAAATGCAGACTAAGGTTATTTTGTTTTCTATTATAGTTGATTGTGCGATCAGGGACCGACCAGCTCTATGTGAGTCTACATACAGCTCTAAGATGTGCAAATTAGACAATGTCCCATCTCGCTGTCCCTGGTTGTGTAAAGTGTGTCCTTGTAAGTATAAATAATTTCTAACATCTTTCGGTTCTTCTTTGTTAGCGAAATTCGAAAATTATTGAATTCCAAGTGAAAATAATGGTATCTACTGGATTCTCATGTCACAATAATGAAAATATTAAAAAATAATGAAAAACCATATGATAGAAAATTAATTATTAATGAAAATAGTTTTCGAAAAATTTCAAGTATGTATATAAATTAGTAGCATCAAGTTAGTAGGTTCTTTGGTATAACAGGAGCGCGTTTGAAATGAATGTTTCACTTAATAGCATAATTGAAGTAAGATACTTGACTTTTGCATTTTAATCTTTAATTCAAGCCATTACATATAAAAATTAATTTTATAAAATCAACACTAGGTTCTCTACAGTGCAATGTAGACTAAAATATATTGTGAACTTAGTCACTGCGAGAGGCATGTGAGCTATCTCCTGGTGCACTGTGATGGGTCCCTAACTAGAGCATGCAATCAATTGATTTGATTGAAAAACAAAATGCGTGAATTCATCGATTTTTGATGACAATGAAAATATGGGAGTGTGAAACATTCGTCGATCGTCATTCAATCCCGGGCAACGTCAGGCCACCCTTCTAATAAATAATAAAACTCTTTTTATGTTTGTGTTACTAAAGTTTTTTTTTGATGTTGAAATGGTATCGCAGTCGTTTATTATTTACAAAGAAATCCTGTTTCAGCTTTACTTTTAAATAAAAGACAAATATTTTAAATTAAATTATTTATACCATTGAAATCAATGAAATCATTGAAATCAAACCAAAAAAATAACCCCAATCCTACCTTCAATATTAAAACATATTTTGGTGCTTGTTAAGGTAGAGTCGACGGATCGATTTTTTAAATAAATAATTCGTTTTAAGCAAAACTAATGCTACGTACCTAACTGTCATGTTGAAAATAGTAATATATCCAAAAATTACAAAAATTCATCGAGTAGAAAGTTATTTATAGTTAATAGTAATTTTTACGGAAGATTAGGTAAAATTGCATTTTTATGCGCTATAAAGTAAGCGATAAAGAGTTCACGCATAGGGTTAGGGTTAGGCAGCAATTTTTATTTTAAACAAACATTGTTAAAAATAACAGACAACTTCTGTTTAATTATACCTTTTTTATTTTTTCAATTTTTATTATCTTTTTTTTTTCTTGTATGTACTTCTAAAAATGTTAATATATGTTCCATAGGTTTCATTAACGTTTTCGATTCTGTGTCCAATCATCGTCAGATGAAGGAAATGAATGGTGAGCTGAGAAAACTGGAGAAGAAGTGAATTTAGTGGTCACACATATGAAGAGTAGTAATCTCCCTTGAATAAATATTATGAGAAAAATTAATATTTAATAAAAAGTGGTCACATTAAAAAATACAATATGGAGACCTAAAATTTTCGAGAAGCTGGAAATAATGAGAAATTACTACTTCTATAACATGATCTTGTTTTAAATCATATATAAACAAATTAAACAAAGAGGTTGTGATCGATGTTACTTTCATTGTTTAGATAATATGATTTAATATATATTTCCTTTGCCATCCTCTCTAAATTTTCAGGAATCTATATTGGATTTTTAGAATACTATCGCTATTTATTCAACATGTATTCAGGTTGCTATAATGAACTTTTTTTTTTTTTACATAGGCATCACCACATTATCAAGGCCAAGAGGCCACTCAAGGATAAGGGTTAAAGAGTGTACATTAGAAATTGGACAATATAGTAATCATTAGTAATGAAAATTTGGTAAATTTGATAACTTATATGGAACGGCTCATCAAGAACTTATTTACGTTAGACTTAAAGACAACCATATTGTAGTCAGCCGGAAAGCAGGAAAACGGAAGACAATTCCACAGGCGTGCAGTTCTATTGTTTTGAAATTGAATTAATGTAAAAATGAAAAAAAATTGTATACAATAACTGTTGCTTTTACAGCAGTATTGCTTCCAACAAAGCCTTCATCAGATGATGATTCTGGGTTCATGCATGGTTTTGGGGCCAAAGCATCATTACCACTAGCCCAGAGGGCCCCAGCAGTATCTCACGATACCACCAGACTTTGTTGGATTGTTGTCAATCTGTGGGATTGCCATATCAACGGGTCCTGGATATGACCTTAAACTATATCCAGTGGTGAGGCCCCAGCTTGCGGGCTTTGGGAAGTGTAGAGCCAACCTTTAATTGCCATTACTACTAGGTCCACTCTGACCCGGAGTGGTAGTACCTGTTAGGGTCCCAACTATGGGTTAAATAGAAACCGACTTGAAAAAAAAAACAAAAACAAATATATATTCTATTAAAAAATTTTTCATCAAAATCTTTGGATTCAGTCTTAAATAACCCGAAAAGGGTTGATATGCCGTAAAACAAAAGCAACCAACAAACCAACCAACCATATCCACGATGATGCAGACAGAGCCTTGTCTTGTATTTTCTTTATATTTTTTCTTGTCTGATAGAGAAAGACCAAGATTATTCAAGAACGTGGAGGTTGAGTTTGTAATAAAACCTCGGCATCAGACTTCGATAGGAAATATAATGGTTTTCCAGCCATTTCTGATACATTCTTCTTTCAGATCATCATATCTTTCCAACTTACGCTGATGTGCCCAGTCCAAATTTTCTTCAAATGGAACCGCAAATTCAACTTTTACTAAAACATTATTCTATGTAAATATAAGTTACATGCTAGCAGGGAAACCTGACGTTGCCCGGGATTGAATAAGGATCAACGAATATTTCACACTTCCAATACGTTTATTATCACCGAAATCTGAAAAATTGTCCATTTTTCAATTATGTTTATTAATTGCTTGCTCTAGTCGGGGACTCACTGCGGTGCGCCAGGGGGAAGCTTCACATGCTTCCTCGCAGTAACTTAGTCCACAATAAACTGTAGTCTACATTGCACCGTAGAGAATCTACTGTTTATTTTATGAAATTAGTTTTAGATAATGACTTGAATTAAAGTTTAGAATGCAAAAGTCAAGTATCTTGGTTCAATTGTTCTTTGAACAGGAACATTCATTTCGAACACGGCTGTGTCTTATCAAAGGATCTACTGTTGATTTTATACACCAGACCCTTCTGTTTGTGCAGTGATAAGACTTTTCAAATGTACTTGCAATGTTAAGCTGTATAAGGATGTTAACTTTGATCAAAACAAACTATTCCTTCTTACTCGGATGTTTTCGATTATTGATTTTCAATACTTATCGGAGGCATTCCTATACAAAACCTATCTAAGAACACTGACACGAAGTACACTTGTGTGAAATTAAAAAAATAAAAATCGGCCCAGCCGTTTCAGAGTCCATAGGGAAAAAACTCACAAACATACACATACAGAGACAGACACACAAAGTAGAGATATAGATTTGAAAGTAAATAAAGTGACATTGTAAACTTCTAAATTTTTTGGAGAATATGGCAAGAGAGATAATTGTAAAATAATAATATCTAACGGAGGGGTGTAATTCTGACTCTAAACTTACAAAATATTTTGTTTTAATAAATTGGCAAGGGAGATGCGAGGGGCGTGCAATAAGTAATGCCCCTGACCCACTTCCCATAGCAGTAGATCAACGAAACTTAGCACAGTTATTAGTCTTTCTCTACATAGGAACCATCCAGAGTTATGCGTTTCTCCCATCGTTTGATGCAGCTCTGGAGACCGTTTTTGTAGAACAACCCAGATTGGTCCTCCAACCACGACGTGACTTCAGAAATCAAGACTGCATCATTTGGGAAACGCTTTCCTTTCAAAAACAACTTCATGGTTGGGAAGAGGTGAAAGTCAGAGGGTGCAAGGTCAGGAGAGTAGGGAGAATGGGGGAGAATTTCATAACCACACGCCCGTGCTTCTGATCTGGCAACATGCGAGTTGTGGACCGAAGCGTTGTCCTGCAGGAGGAGGGTACCTTTGCTGATATTGCCCCGCCTCTTGATTTGATAGCTTCCCTTAATTTCCTCAAAAGTGAAGCATAATAGGCTCCTGTAATTGTAGTACCCGTTACCAGGAAATCTGTCATCACTACTCCATCCTGGTCCCAGAAGACTGTGAGCATGACCTTGCCAGCAGAGGACGGCACCCTTGCCTTCTTTGGAGGTGGTGAGTCCAAGTGCTTTCACTGCATTGACTGGGCTTTGGTCTCTGGATCATAGTGATGGAGCCAGGTTTCATTCTGTGTAATCAGTCTTTTGAAAAATTTTTACTCATCTTCTTGGCACATCACCAAATTCATCTTCGAGCACTTGATGCGTTCTCGCTTCTGGAATGGTGTGAGCAACCTGGGAATCCATCTGGCAGACACCTTATGCATATGCAAATAGTCATGAATGATAGTTTCCACAGACCCTGTACTAATCTTGACATCTTGGGCTATTTGGCGAATAGTAATGCGCCGATCTTCCAAAATGGCAGCCTCGACGGACAGATGCCTCATCAATGGCAGTAGGGGGGAGGCGGCCAGGTCTGGGAGCTATTTCCACAGACTTCCGGCCATGTTTGAATTCACGATGCCAGCGTTTTACAAGGTCATATGATGGGGCATTATCACCATAAGTTTCTTTCATTTCATCAAAAGTTGTGTACGTCCTTTCAAATACAAAAAAACGGACTGCTCGACATTCAACATGCTCCATTTCACACCTGACTCAATTCAAACACCTGTAAAACGGAAACCACAATTAGTTGAGAGCTGTAATTTGCCCCATAACCCGTAGAGATATAAATCATTGTACATGCAAAATTTCAGCTAAAAATGGGTTAGGCACATTACTTGTTGCACGCCCCTGCTAATTATGAAATTGTAATATTCAATGAAGAGATTTAAAGAAACTAATAAATTATCTTTTCTCTTTATTTTGAATAGTATTTTTTATCGAGTTATTGGATTGTTACTTGACAATATTTTATAATACCCTTCTTTTCTTTCTTTTCACATAAAATACACAGATATAAACGGATCAGGTAAGAAACGATTTTTGTGCAATTATTTCATTCAATAAATTCTTCAAGGAGAAATCGTTTTTTAAAGCTCTCATTGAAAAATAAAACAGATGAACATATAACGCTGCTCGTATATATATATATATATATATATATATATATATATATATATATATATATATATATATATATATATATATATATATTTCATTTTCAGTGGAAAGCAACAATTTAAGTCGCCTGAGGAGTAATAAGATAATCCATATTTTGTAAACATTGATGCCACAAATGAGCGAATACGAAACTAAAAATTAACCGTAACGTTATAGCAAGGTTGTTCTGGCCATATCATAAATATGGAAATAAAATTTAAAAATAATTTTTTTTAAAATTAATTATGTGAAATAAAGAAATATAGAAATCTAATTTAGGAATTCAACGAATAGTACTATTAACAGGTTTTAAATGGCTACGGGGTTTTGTGGAAACTTCTTATGACTGTTTTTTAAATAAGGATACGAAAAAGTAGGTCATATATAAATATTTGAATGGGCTTTTGACGGAGGATGATTCCAGGGTAAATGTTTTCGCATGCTTCATTTCCGTTAAAGGAATTTTCTTTAAACAATGTTCTATTGTCAAAGTGTTTTTTATTTAAGAAGTCTGAAGAAATGCTGGTTATGTGAAAATTTTCAAACGCCATAATGCTTGAGATTGTCCAACTGGTATTGAAACAATTGTAACTTACAATGAAATACACTTTTTGTTGCTGTCAATTCATTTTTTGAAGTCTTGGTTTTGTTAGTACAGTATATTAATGGTCAATTATGAAATATGATAATTTTGTAGCTTACTTTTTAAGACATCTCTCTTTGGCTTAAAATTTATTGGTATATGAAAATTTACTTAATTATACGAACCCAGTAAAACTCAGTATATTACAAACAATTATATATATATAATCACACACACACACACACACACACACACACACACACACACACACACACACACACACACACACACACACACACACACACACACATATATATTCGTTTTCTTTTAATTCTTCGGCGAATTATATATTTATTGTTCACTTGTTTGTGTTTATATTTTCAAATGTCAGGTTATTGTTCTTGGTCAGAAGGTTGTTCGTTTTGGAGGTATATCACCTATGTAGCGTACCTTGTACACGTCGGGGTTACTGCTTTGTAGTACCACCAGTGGCTACAGGTAGCATATTTTGTTGCGAGTACATCTTTTTATCACATTGACAAACCGATTCTCGCCAGATCACGTTGACACACCGATTCTCGCCAGATCACCGAACTTAAGCAACATTGAGCTTGGCCCGTACCAGATGGGTGACCATTTGGGAAGGCAAGGTGCTATATGTACCGCGAGGCAAGATCCCAGATTGAGAAACTGGCATGGTCTATTCTTCTCTCGAGGGTAGATGGGAATCTCTTAAGCCGTGGTAGGCACCCCATCTAGTGATGGCGTCACAATAAAAAATACCCTTGATAGCCCTGACGAAGCATCAAGTATTCAGCTACCGACAACATTTGAATTGCACAACAAAATTCGTATAGTGAGTTCAATCTCGGCTACGACCTCGCTGGATGGATGGATGGATGGATATCTTTGGAATGTGCCAATGACAGTCTAACAATTTTTTTGCTTAATGGTCACCACTTATCAAGGCCAAGAGTTCACTCTAGGATAAAGGCTAATACGTATTAGGCAAATGGTGAGACAACGTCGTAGTGATCAGTAATGGTGGAACTTGGGTATATATTACTTAAGAACTTAGTTACATTAAACTTGAAAACGATCATGTTATTGTCAGCCGGTATTTTTTCCCACAGACGGACAGTTCTAGGAAAGAAACTCTGCTCATGGAATTTTCGTTTATTAATATGCATGCATTGATGAATAAAAAAAGAATGATAAAATTATGAATTATATAAATGAATGATCAGTTAGCATAATCTAATTCAACAACGGTAATTTTGGAATGAAAGTAAGAAAACGTGGTTGAACAAACAAAATATATTTATATCAACAATTTTACAGAAATGTAAAATAAACTTTGAAAGACGTAGACAAGAATTAGTTTAAAAGTTCCATTGTGAGTATGTGTGCGTGTGTGTGTAAGTCTACCTTGTGAGTGGAAATAGAGAAGTAGGCTTAAAGGGATTATAGCGTGGCATATTCCAGTCTTCTGGGTTGCACGTCTGAGAGTCAATGCGCATCTCTAGGTGTTCTTGGAAGAATTCTGAATTTCTGTCCACCAAGCCTTCACACTGTATTGTTACTTTTGGAGTTTGAAACGATTTTTATTGGTTGGAAAATATTTTGAGTTCACATGTTTCTGTGAAACCTTTTTCTTTTTGGGAGTGACGAAGTGGCAGCTAATTTGAGTACAGAATACTCTACCGTTGGTAGATGTAGAAGGAAGCCAAGGACGATGTTTTGCAATTTAAAGTGTTGATCCATACAAATAAAACTATAGATAAATTATGTTTATTTTACAGTTATAGAAATTTAATACTTATAGACATCTACATTAGTATTTTATTTTAAATTATTGATAAATTAAAACAATAAAAATTAAAATAGATATTATTGATGTAATAGATATGATTACACCCGGGTTCCTCTTCCCAAGATGATGATTGGCTGGTTAAGCCATAAATACTGACTAGTAGAGCCACTTGAGAGAGATATTGGAAGGTACGCCGAGAGCCTCACGCTAAGGTCTCGCCATAGCGTTCAGTGAGGCGATTTACTAGATCATTATTCGAATACTGTAGCAAAAACCACTCAGCTATTTCAAATGAATACATCCGTTTCGTGGGACATATCAGTTCTTGAGGTGGACATTAAAATTTCCGAGTTCAAAACAGATGCACCTGAAGAAGGTCAACGGTTACATTGGACAAAAGATTGCGATAATAACAGCCGAGATGATAATAGTAGTTCGAATAATTCCAATAATACAAATTATCGATCTTCATCTAAAAATTTTCAAAACAAATCAAAATTCTTTTAAATATTAATTAATTTAACATCAAAACTTTATCAATTCATCAAGAAAGAATAAAAATGGCAAAATCATCTGTTGTCTTTTGTTTTTTGCATTTCAAATCCAACACATCTTGCACTTCAACCAATATATAACCGTTTCGTGAAAAATCAGTTATATAATTCAGGCCCTCGCAGTCATAGACTCTGAGCTATTGGCCAATTTGTTGCGTATTTGAAGGGCACCCGTGCATCACATAAAGAGTTGATAACCAAATATTCTACTTAATACAAGCAGTTAGTTAATACTAGACTACCCGTGACCCGTTGGGTCAGTATGTTATATTAGCTATGAAATTCATGTATGAGCGTGACACTTGTGACGTAAAGAAAATAGTTTTTTTTGACATAACAGAAACATTTCTATGAAAGTATATTAAAATGAAAAAAGAATATAGATAGATTTCTATGAGTCGTTCTGTTGATTATAATTGATTATTTTTGAAAAAAAATACTTACAGCCATTGAATTATAAGTGGTTTGCTATACTTATAGGTAAATCTGCACTGAACAGATACCATAATACTTAAATTCACATACTTAAATTAGTTAAATTCATATTTTGATACATCTTTTAATTTAAACGCGTAAAAAACAGAAAACAAAACAAAACAAAAACAATTGGGACGCTGAAAACGTACACAGTAAAACAATACATTTTATTGTCGCGTTGATTATTTATTTGTAACGCAAATAAAAAAAACATATTTTCGGTGTTATTTATTTATGTTGGTAGTGTAGAAGAAAATGTATGAATATTTTTAAGAAAGGTGTATTAAAAAATGAAGAATAAATAAAAAAAAAGAAGGCGGTGGATAAATCGCCGTTGTAAAATGCTCTTATGGTTGTCAACGGGTTAAATAGATTTATTTGTGAGAAAATTGCGTTACAATAACTTAAACGTAATACGGAAATGAATGATGTAAAAAAAAATGTAGAAAGTATTAACAATTGTTTATTGGATAATTTAAACGCGAAAAAAAAAAACAATAAAAAAACAATTGGAACGCTGAAAACATACGCAGTAAAACAATAGGTTTTATTATCACGTTGATTAGTTGTTTATGTACGCATGCTAAACCGGAAGTCGCAAACCGGATGTTGTATAATCAACAACCGTTACAAGGTCATTTGAGTTTTATAATTATATAGATTAGCAATTCTTCGATCTTTAATGATTGTTATAGGTATAAAACGATGTCTTATTTAGGAAATGGTAGACATTTTTTTTTACTCATTTTCATCTCAAACAAAGCATATAGCCACTTGGAATATAAAAGGCTACTGTTTGGGATCCTGTCTAACAGGGGAGTTGAGCAGCGAGATGTCTGCTTAAATTACATTTAAACTTTTGTAGGTTAGTGCAGTTAGGGAAGCAGAAAACAGGGAAGGAATTCCAAAGTCTAGCAGTCCGAGGGAAGAAACTCTTAGAGTAGAAATCTTTCCGGCATCTAGGATACTCAATGGTGAAGGAGTGGAATTTTGCTGCTTGTCAGGTTAGTCGGGAGTATGTACGTCAAGGACGGACACAAGTGCCATGAGTTCATCAGATCATATTCCATTAAAACAGGCACAGGGATACAGCATTGGGGCGATGGGAGAGATGTTGGAATTTGACCATGGCCTATTAGATTTAAGACCTTTTGGGCCCTTTATAAGAGCTGCCCCATCTCAAATGCGGCAACAATACTGCATGTATCGGCGAATCATGGCTTTGTAAAGATATAGGATACTCTCTGGTGGGAGTAATTTTTTTAGCAGGAGACCCACCTTTTTTGCAGCAGCTTTGACGATGTCCTCAATATATATATATATATATATATATATATATATATATATTCTAATTAATGTATACCTGTGAATATTAAGCTGAAGAATTTGAAAGAGAGGTGTTATTTGTTATGTTAATTGGTGTTTGAGAATTTTTTTAATTGTCTTAAAAAAAGAAGAAGCTTATTCTTAGTAGCATTGGATGTTAGAATCTAATTACGGCCCCCATTCCGATGCTGACTGAAAGTTGATTGCTAGGATTTGTGCCATTGTCTTAGATATGTGTACATTTGTTTTTTTTCATGTTTGTTTTCTTTATATATTTTTACAGGTTCTTTCAAGTATTCGGCGACATATCTTTTGCTGCTGACGGTGCTATTGCTGATTCGGGTGATGTAACAACTGCTGCGAAAGTCAGCGTTGCCATTTTAGGAATCACAGATTATTGTTAAGAGTTAGATACAATTTTAAGAAATTGATATCTCATCATAAATATTTCTGAAAACGTCATCTACTTATGTTCTATGCACGCGAAGAAATTTTCACGCGCCAAAACATAGTTGTGGCACCTTACAATGTGTCTCATAATTCTTTGTACTACTTCAACGGATTTGTTCAATAACGAAAAATAAACGAATAAATAAATTAAACACAAAAAAATACCACAAGTTGTATGAATAATTCTTTTTTTTTTTTTTTACAAAATGTAATCATACAACAATTTCCCGCCTTATTTTTACACATTCCTTTGTGTTATTATTGCATTCTGCAATTGGCACCCGTTAGGCTGTAGAGGGCAGACGAGCAGTGTTGAATCGTCTGGTCTTCCTTTTCACATTTGCAGGTTGTATTTATTTCTTCAAAGTAAATCTCGGCCATTTTGGAGTGTAGATTTCAATATTGTTCTGTATGTTAATTTGGGAGCAAATGTTCAAGGCAGATGCATATATGTTAAAGATGTCTTCTTCATTTGCCAGTTTATAATATTTTTTCAGTTCATTCATGATTGAATTGTTGTAAGTGCTAAAACTCATACTATAAATGTTCATCGTCTTATCGGCAGGAACTATTAAGTTGGGGTTGTTACGTATTTTTGTTAATGTTTTAGTTATTTTTTTGATTACTGGATTCAAATATTCCGATTTATTTTAAATTTTTAAATGTTGAATCAAATCGAACATATTGTGTTCAAAATTGTCTAGTGCTGCAATCACAGGTGGGCAATTCATAGACTTGAATTTATAAAATTTGGTGTATGTTCTATCTACACATATTGCATCCAATGTTTCGTTATATTCCGGTGGATCCACATGAGTTAGTGTTAGGTTTTCAGGTGCTTCTACAACTCCCTCCAAAGAGTGATGGTGAAAAATTTCCAACAGTTTCTTTTAATAAATGAATTTATGGCTTGTATCATGCACATAATATAAGAATTATGATTTGGAATAGCGATGTTTTTAGGTGAGAATTTGATTTCTTTCCACACGTTGAGCTATATATATATATATATATATATATATATATATATATATATATATATATATATATATAGTGTCATTCAAAGACATTACTGCTTTGCTGTTTACAGCTCACCAGTGCGGCTGGACAAACAAGTGTTCCAAGCCAAGATCGAAACTCGACCGTCGAGCTGACAGTCTGTGCCTCTACCCCAGCACCATCATCCAGCAGCCGCTCAATGTAAGGATTTTAACCATGACATAGTTTAATTAATAAAGAAAAAGAAAATGATTTCGTCTTTTATAAATATTTTGTGAAGATAACTACGGATAATTTTTCTTGAAAATACTAAGGTTTAATGCACGACATGAAAATAAGCTAGAATCTTAGGAAATTTCCATAATATATAAGTATAGAATCACCCCCCCGGAAAAAACTACCTAGCAAATATATCCAGTGAACCAAGTGCAAGAGAGACCAAACAATTGCACTTAAAGGAACGATTAAATTACTAAAAATATCTCTCGGTTGGAATGTATAGGATAGTGGGTGAATATCTGGATGCCCTAAACCCAATTAGATCAAGATGACAAGAAAAGTAAAAAAAGAAGAGAAAGTGGGTTTCAATAGAGATGGGGTTAGTTAATTCTTTAGTCTTAATCTAACTACGTGTCTTTATTCTGCAACTGAATCAATTGCAGTCTCAGCAATTATGAATAGTATTTATTTCTTCTAATTTTAATGTATCAACTTTCTGTTTTGTGAGAAGAGACGTTAGCTCCGCTCATTCGATTTCATTGGTCAACTTTGTTCTATGAAAAAATTTCCAAAGCATAGCATCATTAATTATGACGGCTCCACCTGGAAATTATGACTTTTTGTGAAGAATCAAAACGCCTTTGAAATCCGAGCTGAATTCAAGATGGCACTACGAAGAGTCACGATATAATGATTTGATTTCTGTGTAACCGTAGAATATGTAATACTGAAAGGCAAAAAAAGCTTCTGATCTATAATAACTGGCAACAAACTGGAGTGAGGTTCAACAGGTGTGGGGATAATGAATTTTGAAATTTTTTCCTTCGCTACTGTCAACATGCGACTTCATCAATTTAATCTTTTTTTCTCTTTTACAGAAGTCGCACTAGACAAGGTATGAAGTCAATTGATATAAGGAGCTATATATATATATATATATATATATATATATACATATATATATATACTAGCATGGGTGCCCGGCGTTGCCCGGGTGTTTGGAGGTGTATGCTGAGCAAAAAAAAGGGGGTAATTTTTTAAACTTTGACCCCTATTATGACCCCTGAAAATTTATTGTTTTGGGCTCAAATCAAGTTATCAAGTTAGATCCATGTCCACGGAAGCTATATCTAAAATTTAAAGTGTGTAGACCCAAAATTGTCGGAGAAGTTTGGTAGAGTTCTCAAAGCTCAAATCGTTGAACTTTGACCCCTTAATCGCAAAATTTCTGGCTAAAAACCGATCACATAGATTTTTCCAAATCTCAGTACCCTGTATATCAAATTTCGAGTCTGTAGACTAAAAATTGACAGAGTTATTTCGTAGGGAAATGTACACAGACACACACACACACACACACACACACACACACACACACACACACACACACACACACACACACACACACACTTTCACTTTTATAGATATATAGATTTAAAATTTGAGTCTGACAGAATGACAAAATTATATTGCAAACCGATATATTAAACAAACGAACTTCAAAGAGACAAATGAACACATAAGTAAAAACAATTTGTATTAGAAAACATTTATTATTCCACGTCTTTTTTTTACAGACCTGACGACTGAGGTTCGCTCTTAATAAAAATTGTTTTTATAGTCTTAATTTTGACTTCCTTTTTCATAAAAAACTAAAAAAAAAATCAAGAAAGAAAAGAAATTTAATTTTATTTTTTCATTAATTTCTTTCTGTGCAAAGCAATTCTTTCAAACTTACTCTGTTTCCAAAATGTTTTTATTTTATTCCCCTCCCCCTTCATTCATTTTCCTCCGCATCCTGGCAAGATTACTGTACACATAGATTCGAAAAAATAGTCAAAAACAAATATATAAATAAATGTTATCAAAGGCAAGATAAGTTACTTTTCTACCTAACTGGATATCTTTTTTGTGTTTTTATTCAATGTAATATATTTATTCAGCTCGAAAAACATACAGTGTTTACCGATGTGTTGGAAAATTCAAGATGGCGTCTCACACCCTCTTTAACACCGTAAGTTTGTGAAAAGGTGTTATAAATAAAAAACTATACAAAATACTATTAAAAACCCGCCGAATATATGTCAACCTATGTCACGGTAACATATATTGAGCGAGTTTTTAACAGTATTTTAACAGGGCACATCGTAAAAACTGACCCATTAATTTTCCTGAAGTAAAAACTATATCGTTTTTAAACTTTTAAAACTGTACATTATAAAAAGAAAACTGTTCGAGTGATTTTTTTTTTTTTTTTTTTACATGGGTGTCACCACTTATCAAGGCCCAGAGGCCACTCAAGGATAAGGGTTAATAGGTATACATTAGTCATTGTGATTTTAGCATAGTAAACAGTGGGAATTTTGTAACTTGGATTACTTGAAAAAGAAAACTGTTCGAATGATTGAAAATGAAAACAAAATAACAATGTAAATATATTGATAAGAAAAAAACAAAAACAAACGAAGTTTCCGTTTCAGGAACCCGAGTTTAATTTTATGTCGTAATCATTCAACTCGTTAGCGGTTTTATTCAGCGATTAGGGATAACCATACGACATATCTAATTACCAAAGCGATTTAAAAAAAAATTTTTTTTTTTTATTAAAACTAAACCTGTTTAGTTTTAATGAACCAATTTTTTTAAAGCCAACACGTTAGTTATTTTGAGAGCGTGCAACTGCACCCGAAAGGTTGATTAGGAAACTCCAAATCCTTTTATGACTCGGAAAAAAAAGGGCTTTTTATCGGCTTAAATGATAAACTAATGTTA
>NC_136517.1:50581028-50608528 GCF_053919585.1 Euprymna scolopes
GAATTTATTTATTTATTATTATTATTAAGATCCACAGAGTGAATGAGCTATTGTGGTACATGTTGCCAGTCAAGAGTAAGACTCCAAAGTCATCATCCTCACAATGTACTATAGTATGTTTCCTGTGAACGTTAGGCCAAGGAGTTTGAAAGATGTACTCTCAGATAAAGAGTCGTTGGCCATTGCTATAGGTGGTAGAGAAGGTTTCTTGTAATCATTGAATGAAACTAGTTTAGTCTTGGCGGCATTGAACGTGACCATCCATTTTTGTCCTCATTCTACTACAGATTGGAGGTCATCCTCTAGTGTTTCTGCCATTTCTTTAGTTATTTGTTCATTTGTTTTTCTGTCAATGCCTGTTATAGAGTGTGGTGTCATGAGCATATATACCCATCTCAGAGGCAATTTTGTCGAGGAGGTCATTTATGAATATCAGGAACAGTAGAGGTCCAAGGATATACGCCTGGGGAACTCCCGCATTTATATCATATTGTTTCGATGTACAACCGTCGAGGACAACCTGTATTTTTCTCTTATGTAAGAAGGATTTAATTATGTTACGTATTCTACCAGTGATACCGTATGATCTAATTTTCCTCAGGAAACCCTCATGCCATACCCTGCCAAAAGCCTTAGATATATCTAGAGCTACCGCTCTGCCCGCCACCGCTTTGTCCAGTGAATTGTATATACGTTCAGAGATTACAGTTAGGACGTCTGCTGTGGAACGGGCTTGTCTAAATCCATATTGTTGTCCAGTCAGAAGTTTAGCATCTGTAAGGTGATGAACTAGAGCATGGTTAATTAAGGTCTCAAATATTTTGACAAAAAGTGGGAGGAGGCTAATGGGGCGATAATTTGCTGGGTCAGTTCTTTCACCAGAATGCTTGAATACTGGTAGCACAGAAGCAGTTTTCCAACAGCCCGGAAAGCAAGATTCATTAAGGCATTTGTTGTAGAGTTTGGAGAGAACTGGAGCTACTTCAGCTGAGCACTTTTTTAATAGAACAGCTGGGATGAGATCGGGTCCACATGCTTTTGAAGTGTGAAGGTTTTTTATGATAGCATGCACCTGAGCAGGGGTGATTTTCAGATCGTCTAGCGTGGCGTCTATCCGCATAGGAAATTCAGTCCAGTGTGGAGTTTGAGGCAAACCGACTGGCAAGCATGTTAACCTTTTCGGTTGCTGAGCAAACAACCTCGTGATTTTTGGTTAGTGGGGGAATTGTCGATTGCCCATTATTTACTACACTGTTGTAGATTTTTCAGAAGTCACAAGTTCCTAGTTTTTGAGCTTTGATGCGTTTTTTAGTGGTTTCCGTAAATTCACTCTTAGCTGTCGCTATTTCTTTCTTAACATTACTTCCAGCTTTTATGTACTTCTGTCTGTTTGAACTGGACTTATGTCGGTTAAATCTGCGGTATGCATGCTGCCTTTGAGCAATGACAGTAGCGCATGTTGAAGTAAACCGTTGGGGAGAGTGGGGCTTGCTATAAAATTTCTGCATGGGAACATGCGCTTCGATTGCTGTTTTGAACCATTCGGTGGTCTCGTTTGCGCACTGTTCAGCAGGAAGTGAAAAAATATTTCCCAATGGGGCATCTCTGATAAGATCTCTGATGGCTTCCCAGTCAGCCTTTTTATAATATCTCGTTGTTTTGAGTACTGGCTCTTCAGTTTTGGCTCTAGAGTTTAGGGCGGTTTCAACCATTATCACTGCATGATCAGCGTTCCCAAGTGGGCTGTCGGCATTCGTTATACAATCATCGGGAACTGTGGTCAAAAACAGATCTAGATGTGATACATGTTGTTCTTCCTGGTCAGGGAAACGGGTTGGAAACGTAACCATTTGTGATAGGGAATGAGATATAGAGAAGCTATGAGTTGTTCTGCCCGCTGCATCTGTGTAAATAGAGAATCCAAGCCAGTTTTTGTGATGGACATTAAATCACCAGATACATGTACTTGTGCGCTAGTGTCGAGGGAGAATGCTGTGTCTATGCTGTTAGAGACTTTGTTTATTATGGTGCAGTCTTGGGTCGAGGGAGAGCGGTAGAGAAAGTAAAAGTAGCTAATGTTGTGTTGCAAGTTTAGTCTAAAGCACATAAAGGCTTGATCATCTGATTCTAGGTTTGTTTCTCTAGTCAAGGGAAGGATATTACGAATGTAAACTCCAAGTCCGTGCATGTATCTGTAAGAGTCCTTACGGCAGAGTTGGAGATATCCAGGCATATTAAAGTGGTTAGAGTGGATGGAGGAGTGTAGGTTAGTCTCACTTAGAGCTAAGATATCCGGGGTATTTGTTAGGAGAAATGCTTCAACATCAGCTGAATTAGTTCTAAGCCCACGGATATTTGTGAATGCAAGCCTCAAGGGAGGAGGCAAGTGGATTTGTTTGACCCTAAGCTTGGTTTAAGCTTATTTTTAGATTGTACTGTCGTCGTATTTTTTAAGAGTTTCAGTTTAGGTAAGGGGAAGCTGAACAAGAGGTTATGCAGAACATCAGACATGCATCACAAGTAGACCATCAGCTGACCTTTCTTCAATTAGGATTGTGGCCTCAGGAAAGCCCACCGGGGATGAGTGCAGGGTCCCTTTCTATGCGCGACATGGCACTACAAACATCCCGATATTTTACAACTGTTGATGGAGCAGCCGCTCTAAGCGCTACCAAATAGTTAGGGCTCCTGTACTACCAGTCGGAAACAGCAGCCAGGAAATGTCAATCCGGTACTCTCAACCCATCAGAGGAAGGTAAACCCAATCTAATTGCTCAAGCATATATGGGACTCAAGCAGTCTCAAGTGCCCAGTTTTAGGGGTGGAGTGTGTCGGAATTGGGGAAAACGGTGTTCATTGCCCTAGACAAGAAACAAGATCTACCACTGAGTGTTTCTGTCGAATCACTGTGATTCGATCTCTGCGCCTGACTAATAGACAAAGAAGCCGGGCGATAGACAGAGCCTATCTACTCCTTAAGCACTTTAGGTTTGCAAACCGGTAATTTGTTTGAATCACGAGCTCTAGAAATGTTGTCATCCAAGACTGAATAGGCCACCTTCCCCTTTGGTTTAGATTCAGAGTTTACCTTCTTCTAGACGGATTATCTGGGAAGATCTACTGGGTTCGTCAGCACCGAAGGGCTTTGCTCCACGCCTGGGTTCTAATTCAGGTATTTCTGCGACCCCGCGTGGTTAGTTAATGCTACTTGGTTAGTTTGTAGAGGTTATATATCTGCTGAATAGTTACACTCCTCAAAGTGATTTAGGGACATTGCTATTTCATTGTTGCTGGATAAAGGGGGTGAGTAGAGCTCATGCAGTGTAAGCAACTAAGATTGTAAGAAGGCTTGTTAGAAACGAGATAATGTGGTTTGAGGCTTTCCCTTTATATTTTATTTTATTTATGTTAGCTTAGATCTAGGATAACGTAACAGTATGAGTAGGTATTAAGAATTGAACTACGAGTTGTGCCCAAACTATATTTTAGATAACAGGAGGGTTGAGATGTGAGTGCAATATAGCACGGATAAAACAGTAAGTTTCGAGTCATGTAAAGGTAGAGGTTAGGAAAAATAGATTAGTAAGAATTCTTTGTCTGCAGAAATGGTGGAAACATGTACAAACCACGCATGTTCAGGCCACGTGGGTCGTTCACGTTTTTGGACACACGTATGACGTCATGGCAGAAATGAATTCTCAATATAGGAGCTAGAGTCAAAGATGAGACAGACAGAGTTGGAGACGAAGATAGGAGACAAAGCTGACATGGTCAGAGGAGGGTCCCTTTGGAAGCGAGGGAGAAAGTTTTAATCATGTAGTTGACTTTGAATTCCTGGATGTGATCATCATTTCGACCGGTCAAATAGAATAAAAGAACATCTCATATTTTTGTAACTGCCGCCTTCGTATCGTCTTTCTACCAAATTGAAGGTAATGTGAAATCATTTATATGAACATTGTTCCCACTCATCTTTATAATGAACTTTGTGTATAATTAATCTAAGTAATGTGCCCCCCTCTTCATCTAAGAAATGTGTCCCCTCTCCATCTAAGTAATGACTGTACCCTCCGGTGTTAAAGAAGTGATCAATCTCCCCCCCCATATATGTTAAAAGAAGGAACATCCACAGAACTGTAAAACGTACAACTGTCTTCTCTCTTCTCTCCTTCTCTGTAATATCTATATAAATGTATCTTCCCCTCATCAATATAAATGTCTCCATCCGTCTCTCTCTCTAATATGGTCTCCTATGCAACACAAATACTCGTTTACCTACGAAAACCGTAAACAATTTTCCTTACTTTCTATCCGTGCCTTAAACTAAACGTAAATCCCATGAGCAGAGTTTATTTCCTAAAACTGTCTGTGGAAAGATACAATGGTGCTGTTTCCCGACTGACTATAACTTGGTCGTTTTCAAGTCCAATGTAAATAAGTTTTTGTTGACCCGTCCTCTTAAATAACCAAACCCTACCCAAGTTCCACCATTACTGATCATCATTAAGTTATCACCAACTACTTAACACTTGTTAAAGCGTATCCTTGAGTGACTTCCTGGCCTTGATAAGTGGTGACTTTTAAGTAAAAAGGTATCATCTTATTTTTAGGAGAGGGGAGTGAGGGTGTTTATAATAATACCAAAATTTTCATATCATTATTTACGCCTTAAAAATAAGGTATTTTATTAATTAACTAACCTGGGTTCCCGGCGTTGCCCGGGTGTTTGGAGATGTGCGTTGAGCAAAAAAAAAAAAAAAAAAGAAAAAAGAAAAAAGGCAGGCTCGATCCCGTGACGCTAAGACAGAAAAGATAGTGAAAGAAAATCTGACGTTTTACCGCGACAGGAAGTTCGGAACGTTAAAATGAGGCAAAGTCAATCCAACCAATACGATGGACTTGCAAAAATGGCTCGCAAAAAAATCAACTCCTTCTTGTAGAAAAGTACCCAGTTAAAGGTGAAGGAATTAATGTTCTTAGCCAAATTTTCGATATTTGTCGTCCGAGACATCGAGCTTCAAAATGATACCGGTCTCCTGAAAATTCTTCGCATCTGTCGAAAGTTTTAGGCAGACATACATGCATGCATACATACATACATTTAAACAGACAGGTGAGATTTATATTATAGAAGACTAGCGAGGGGTACCCGGCGTTGCCCGGGTGTTTAGAGGTGTGTGTAGTTTTGGGTAAATCAAAACTCCGGGGGGGGTTAAAATAAAAAAAAATGTTTTAGTAGGTAAGTATGAGGATTGAACCCGAACCCTTGAGGCAAAGTTGGAAATTACAGTGTGACAAACAAAAACGTGCGACGTTAACCATTGCGTCACCGCGACATACTGACAGAACCACCTTTGAATTTATTTGATTACTTAAATTGGCAGGTGCACGTTTTAATGACTTAATGAGGTCAACTTTTGACTGCGGGGTAGCATTTCATTTAGTGCGGGAATGCATTTTTTTCCAAGACGTTGGGGTTAGGGGGAAACATTATAGGAAAAGGCCTAACCTACATGCGACGAGCGAAAACTGGTGAATATTTATCTTCCCAAAGTTGAGAAAATTAAATAGACAGGCGAGCTCCGTTGTTAAATCTGAGATATTACGATTTACATGTGATATAAAAAGTTTTAAAAAGTTGCTAGGCGACCGACCGCTTCTTAGACATACATAAAAAGCGAATATACATTTTCGCTTTTATATATATAGACTAGCGGGGTTACCCGGCGTTTCCCGGGTGTTTGTAGGTGTGTGTGGTGTTAAATAAAAAAGAACCCGGGCGGGGGGGGTAGGATCGAACCCGAAGCCCTGAGGCGAAGTTTGAAAATAAAATCGGCCAGCCAGAATGAGTTAGTGAAAGATGTTTGAATTTATTTAAGTAAGAACCAAATTGACAGGTGCGCGCCCGGAAATCGTCGAGCGTTACGGTGATGACGACGACGACGACGACGACGACGACGACGACGACGACGACGACGACGACGACGTCAATGACCAGGTTTGTTTGTTATAAGCGAAGTAAAAAAAGAAAACAACGTTAACACTTAAGCGGGGAAAAACACAAAAAAAACTAATGTAAGGCAAACGAACGATGAAAACAGTGAAAATGGCTTAAATAAGCCTGTTTCGATATTAAAATTTTAAAAATCGGTGGGTACCCGGGTGTTTTTGGGTGTGTGGTCGGGGTGGATAAGCGAAGTAAAAAAAAACAAAGAAGAAAAACAGAAAAACGAACGTTACGTGAAAAATGGCTTAAATAACACTGGTTTTATATTTAAATTTAAAAAATCGAAAAAAAAGACATCTCACACCATAATTCGAACCCAAAACGTTTAGATAATGAATCAACGCGCTAATCAACTTACCTAACGCGACGTACACGAAATGTGCTCAGTTTTTCTACTATTTAAAGTAAATCAGGTCATGACATCATCTGACGCATGCGTAGAACCAGTCGAGAGGGCCGTTTTTGTTGCCCCCCCCTGTCGAAAATTGTCGATTTCGGGGTAAAAAAAATGAACATTTTTAGCCAATTTTTCGATATTTTTTGAGCAAAGGATGGAGCTTCAATATGATACCGAGTTTATGAATTTTTTGTTGTGTCTGTCGAAAGGTTTTAGCAGACACGCAAACATATACATACATACTTTTTTCCCTTTTATATAGCGAGGAGTACCCGGCGTTGCCCGGGTATTTGTAGAAATTCCGGGGGTGGGGGTTAAAAAAAAGTAAGTACGAGGATCGAACCCGAACCCTTGAGGCAAAGTTGTAAATTAAAGTGTGAAAAAAAACGTGCGTCGTTAACCATTGCCCCACCGCGAGATGTTTACGGAAACACGTTTGAATTTATTTAATTACTTGGATTTAGCAGGTGCCCGTTTTAATAAGGTCAAGTTTGACTGCGGGTACCTTCATTTACTGCTGGACGCTTTTTTTTCCCCCCAAGATGTCATAGGAAAAAGACTAAACCACATACGGCGAGCGACAAATGTTGAATATTTATCTTCCCGAAATCAAGCAAATTAAATAGATAGGCGAGCTTCGCTGTTAACTGTGAGATATTACGATTTATATGTGATATAAAAAGTTTTAAAAAGTTGTGAAGCGAGCGACCGCGTCTCTGAATAAATCTTTTGTTGACATACAGAAAAAGCGAACACACATACATACATACATACATACATACATACATACATACATACATTTTCGCTTTTATATATATAGATTACTTAAAATTGAAATAAAAAGTTAAGTATAGTTAAAATATATATGGGATAAAAAATAAATATGCCTAATTTTGTAGATTAACATCTGCTAAATTTTCCTAAAAATAGATTTTGCTTTTCAATTGATTACATCTGAACACCTTAAAACAGAAAGAAGAAAATATTTTGTAATTTAGAAGTGAGATCATTTTCTATATATATTTAGCCTAAAATGTTCTCCCATTTCTGGGCCAATCTAACTTTTATGGCAGTTAACCACATTTTTTTTTACCACTAATCATATGTCCGAGGGGCATAAGACATATAAATTTCACGTAAAAGCAGAGCCCCCCAAAAAGATAAAGAAATAAACGCGGCGGATGTAGCTCCCATAGCGAAAAACAATTAAATTAACTGCCACAAACACTAGGTTGGCCTGAATTGGGGGTATTATATTTCACTGAATTTATATACAAAACTGATCCCCAATTTTAAATTCAAAAACAACTATTTTTCTTTTCTTTTTGTTCTGACATGTTTTCACAATGCTCACACGTCGATGCCTCCGCTCAGTCTCGAAAGGAAAAGGATACTTCCTGTAGGGGTAGCTGCGCGTGTTATTGTGAGTCAAGGGTTGCGCAATCTCAACCACACCTCTCCTGAATCGGCACTGTTTGAGTCTAGTGGCAAGGAGAAGTCCAGGACGACTGGAAACAATGCCGAGATAAGCGGAGAGCAAATACAGCACCTGAAAGTACCAAATGGTCACCCATCTGATACTGGCCAGGCTCATTGTTGCTTAACGATCTGACGGGAACCGGTGTGTTCACACGTAATCGCGTGTTGGGGGTTGGGTGCGAGACGCAGTGTGATTCAACAGAAAATGTTAATTTACAATTATACCAAAATATATATACTTTTTCATAATTTGGACAAATCAGTGTTGCTAAACTTTGTTTTCATTTGTCAATGAGAGTAGCGAATACATTAAACATTTTTAAACTTCACACTTTTTATTTATCTGATTAAAAAGGTATTTTAAAAAATGTTCCCCGGAAAATGAGCGAGTGTGTGTGTGTGTGTGTGTGTGTGTGTGTGTGTGTGTGTGTGTGTGTGAGAGAGCGAGAGAGAGAGAGAGAGAGAAAGAGAGAGAGGGAAATAGAGAGAGATAGAGAGACTCCTTTTTTACAAAGGAGTCACCACTTATCAAGACCCAGAGGCCACTCGAGGATAAGAGCTAATAAGTGTACAGTGGCCAAGGGGAACATGTCAATCATGGAAATAAAGGACCCTACTGGGTCTTATCTTATACTAGTGGAAATTTGGTAAATTGGATTACTTAAGGGGATGGCTCATCAAGAATTTGTTTACGTTGAGCTTGAAGATAACCATATTGTAGTCAGTTGGAAAGCAGGAAAACGGAACAAAGTTCCACAGGCGTGTAGTTCTAAGAAAGAAGCTTTGTACATAGAATCTACGTTAAGGTTTAGGCACAGATAAAGAGTGGAGGAAATTATTGATAATGGGTTCAGCTAAACGAGTGTTTTTCGTGAAAGTCAGGCCAGGGAGGACCATAGATTGGAGCTCAGACGATATGTAATGATATTAAGATGCGATTCGGACGAACGCTGAAAAGCAAATATCTCGAATAGCTAACATGTTTCTTTCTCAGTTCTTCGTTGGGATTCGCTCTTCTGTTCACTTCCAAAAGCAAACTAGTTAGTTTTCACAGGAACGTGTTAGCACAAAATATTTACAACTAATGAACATCATTGGAACCCCCCAAAATAAAAAGTCTATGTCAAATTAATCAAACCTTTAAAAACGAAATGAGATTTCTCCAGTTTTCGTCAGCCAGCGCACCTGAAAGATCCAAGAATATGCTCAACTCCCCACTCCCCATTTACTAGCTGAGGCGAAAAGGAACACTTCAAGACTCACACGCAAGTTCCATTACCACACCTACACCTACACACGCATTAACAATAATAAGGTAAATCAATACACGCATACACAGTGCCACACTGCCTATCACTTACATACACGTATTATTCACACTATGAAAATAATGACATACATACACACGTCTAAGCCTTGTGACTACTTACTCAACTTTTTTTTACTGAAATACGAGTTTGCATAAATGTGTACTTACCGATGGAAAATAACTTGTATATTTTTATAAGATATAAGACACAAAAAAAGTTATTTTTATAAAAAAAATTTTCCCCCGCCCTTAAATTTGTAATTTACAAACTCTGTTTATGCTTTAACACTTTCTAACTGATGACCCTTCTATTCCATTTTTATTAGTGTTGGGACGATTATTTGGAATCAAAATCGGGAATCGAAACAATCGGAACTTTTGGGTGTATCGCAATCGAAAAATGTTGTGCCTGCTTTCTGATGAGCAAAACAATTCTTTTATCGGTTTTATTTCTTTGTTTTTGCTCCAAACCCCATTTTAAACGACTCGAACTAACGATGAAATGATAAATATTTATTGCTTTTAAACAACTAGTAAAACTAAAATCTGTATGCCCCACCCATAAGTTTATTTTTAAATTTGCGAAAATACGTACACATTCAACATGGATTTTTGGGATAACCTAACCGTCCTTCCAACAAAAACAACTCTATATTTAGAAATTTAAATATAATTGGAATCGGAATCGGTAATTGCATCGGAATCGCCAATTTAGAACAGAGTCGATAATTGCGATATATAACATATCCCGGGTTACACCGGCATGTTGGAAATTGTGATTTGGCTTCGCAAGTTGGTTAGTGCAAAAAGAGTTCAAGGGGTTATGGTTGACGTATGTCAAACGCGGTAGCTGGGGGTCAGTGGCGCCAAATGAGGTCTCTTTAAGTTAGTGTTAAAGAAAACGATGCATGAAACAGAAAGAGAGAAAAGATATATTTCCGTTCGCGTGCAAGTAGAGTCTGGCTTCCAATTTTGGATGAAGCGGACGAGCAGTTTGCCTTCCGATTTTAAACGAGGCAGACGTGTCGAGAGACCCAGAATGAGTTGAAGAAAAAGAAGACGCAAGAAAGTTAACAATGCGATATCTTCCCTTCGTTAAACGAATAAAAAAAAACCATGCCAGAAAACCGGCGTTATGTTTTCGTTAGATGTTACTTTCCAGCATCGACCAGTGACAGGAAGAAGTCGCATCCCCAGAAAAGACCAAGAAACCAAACAAGAAAAAGGTATGGCGACTTTATTGCAATGTATATACACACTAGAGGTGGCACGCCCACATACATAGACATATATATGTATACACACATGCATAGGCGTACAAACATAAACAGACGATCACGGCTGCGTACATGTAATAATAAGAAACACATATAAACATAATTAATAATAAAGATACCCGATTAATAAGAGACGCACACACGATTAAAAATAAATAAATTAATAATAATAATAATCAAAGCAGACCGAAAATGTCCTCCTCCCCCATAACATTATTACAATTTTATCGGAATCTGGGAAAATATTGGAATCGTCCCATCACTAATTTTTATATACGGGCGTGTGGTTATGAAATCCTTCCCCATCCTCCCGACTCCCCTGACCTTCACCTCTTCCCAGCCATGAAGTTGTTTTTGAAAGGAAAGCGTTTCCCAGATGATGCAGAATTGATTTCTGAAGTCACGTCGTGGTTAGAGGACCAAACTGGGGTGTTCTACAAAAACGGTCTCCAGAGCTGCATCAAACGATGGGAGAAATGCATAACTCTGGGTGGTTCCTATGTAAAGAAAGACCAATAACTGTGCTAAGTTTCGTTGCTCTACTGCTATGGGAAGTGGGTCAGGGACATTACTTATTGCACGCCCCTCGTACATGCACGCCTATGTATATTCCCAATGATTTTCTTTCGCTATAACATAACTTTTAGTCCCCATTTTCATGTTAATTGTTGGTTTTTGTTCTTGGTAATACTCAAAGACTCTATCGTCATCCAAAATGGCTCTACCAAGGCTTAGGGTCGCGCCACACTCTTCCCTCCCCTTTTCTCTTCTCATTTAATTCTCACTTAATTGTATTTCTTTATAAAATGGCTCCCTTGTAATTTGTCGCCGGACAATTATTTCCCAGACAACAAATAAAGTTCTTCACCGACGGTATCGACACTTCACTACCGTACGTGGGCCTTTATCCAGAACTTCGACCGTTAACGGCTAACGATAACTTTGTTTACGTTAGTCGGGTTTATTCAATGAAGTTTCGATGTATATTATGTAAACGCTCGCGCGCGCACGCACACACACACACACACACACACACACACACACACACACACACACACACACACACACACACACACACACGCGCGCATTCGATCACATTATCCGGATTGTGTTACAAATGATTCATAATTAAAAAAAAAAAAGAAAAAAAAGGAAAGCAAAAAATTTAGTAACCAAAAAGCTCATATTTAAGTTTTAAAATTTCAATTCTTATTGACAAATTGCGATTAGAGAATTGACGTTTATTTTATTTGAGAGTTTGTTTTTTATTTAATGCTTCTGCAAATATAAAAGGCGCAGATGCATTCTTAATTTAAGTTTTATTCGTGGTCACATCAATATGAAACTTATTTAAACAACTAATAGGTACACCCGACGTTGCCCGGGGTTGAATGATGATCAACGAATTTTTCACACTCCCATATTTTATTGCCATCGAAATCGGTGAAATCGTCCATTTTTCAATCAAATCGATTGATTGCCTTTTCTGGTCTGAGACACATCGCGAGTCACAAGGAAGAAGGTGTATATGCCTTCCCGCAGTGACTTAGTCCACAATACATTGTAGTCTACATTGCACTGTAGAGAACCTACTGTTGATTTTATAAAATTATTTTTTATATAATAGCTTGAATTAAAGTTTAAACTGCAGTAGTCAAGTATCATGCTTCAATTGTGTTCTATACACAAACATTCATTTCAAACGCGCCCCTGCCATATCTAAGAACCTACTGTTGATCTTATATGCTTGGCCTTACCGTTTGTTTGATGAATGAAACATTCAAGTATCATGGCGCAATTGCGCTTTAATAAACATTCATTTTAAACGCGCATCTTTCATATCAAAGAACCTACTGTTGATTTTATATCTCGGGCCTTTCTGCTTGTGTAGTAATAAAACTTTTGAAATGCACTTGTGATGTAAGGTGTTAACTTTGGTCAAAATCGCCTGTTCCTTTTTTTCATCGGATTATTTCGATCATCGATACTTATCGGAGACATTCCGATACAAAACCTATCTAAGAACACTGCCAGGTACGTAAAGAGCCTTCGTGTGAAATTTCATAAAAATCTGCTCAGTTCATTCCACAGGAACAATTTCACTTATGATATTGGTAACCTTCATGCGATCTCTTCTGTCAGATATGTTGTCTTTCTTGAAATAATTCTAACTGGAAAGATATCAGGAAAAAAACAACAACAACAACAAACAAACAAACACAAAACAAAAACAAATGCCAACAACTGATTCATCTGGTTATAAAGAAAATAATAAAAGAGGCTTGAAATAATAATAAAAAAAAAATCATGATGAAATACCAATTATGTTTTTATTGAAAACGCATAGACTTAGTTTAAAAAAAAATTCTATTTTATAAAATAGTTTTAATGTTAAATTTCTTCAAATGCATTAGCCGTGTGCAAGAAAACTATTGAGCTAAACATTTTAAAGTATTTAAATGCATTTATGATGAGGGACCAATTAAAAAATTGTGTTCAATTCTTTTTCATAAATAGATCTATGTATGTCTAAATAGCAAAGTCGACTCTTGCAGCAGCTGTTACATCATCCGAACCAGGAATAGCGCCGTTACAATCAAAAGATACGTCGGCGAATACTTGAAAGAACCTGTAAAAGAAAAACAAAGCAAAAACAAAACTTGATTATTAATCAATTTCTTCCGATTTTTTTTTTTTTTTTTTTTTGCACAGCAATATTTTAATAGACTTTATTCTCATTTTTTTGATGCATGCTAAGAATTCCTGAAATACCGTAATTATATTTCAGTTTCAGTTATAAAAGATACGTAATTTAATCAATCTATATAAATATAACAGTAGAAGTATGTGTGTATATATATATATATATATATATATATATATATATATATATATATATATATATATATATATATATATATATGCGTAGATCATCGTATATATATATATATATATATATATATATATATATATAATGTTTAAAATTCAACACTATTTCACACGGTTAATGGTAGCCGAATGGATACGGCCTCCGCTAATCGAGCCAGAGATGTCTCGTGTCGCGGGGTTCGAATCGTTCGACTGGTAGTAATCGTGACACCCTGCACTGAAGAATCCCGAAAGGATGAAACACTAGTGTCTGTAGGTATTTAATTATTATAGTAAAAAAATAAATATATATATATATGTATATAGTAGAAATGGTAATTAATAAAAACTGAAGAAAGTGCTCAATACTGTTGTAGAGCAAATATGTGTTTTATTTTTTATTACCGTATCTTTCTGTTAAGTTACATTATTGTTTCAGCTACCCCGCCGTTTTTTGGCCGTCTGTAGCTTCCTCAGACTTTTACAGACTGTATATATATATATATATATATATATATATATATATATATATATATACACACACGTTTTATTTTTATTACCGTATCTTTCTGTTAAGTTACATTATTGTTTCAGCTACCCTGCCGTTTTTTGGCCGTCTGTAGCTTCCTCAGACTTTTACAGACTGTAAAAGTCCGAGGAAGCTACAGACGGCAAAAAAAAAAAAAAAAAAAAAAAAAAAAAAAAAAACGAAAACAAAAAAACGGCCGGGTAGCTGAAACAATAATGTAACTTAACAGAAAGATATGGTAATAAAAAATAAAACGTGTATATATATATATATATATATATATATATATATATATATATATATATATATATATATATATATATGTGTGTGTTAGTGTGTGTGTGTGTGTGTGTGTCTATGTGTAAATATTTGATCGACAGACCCTTAAACTACTGATCACATGAGACTAAAATGAAAAGAAAATTGTAATCATACACCAAAGATGGCTTACAACGAGTAAACTGTTTAGATGGATGAAGAACGAGTAAAATGTTTAGATGGATGAATAACGAGTAGAGATATATATCTGCAAACTGTTCATTTCAACTTGCCGACATATTTGTATGTCTTTCTGCGCATGCCCAAATTCAATTCATTTATTTAAGTGGTTTAATATTAAGTTTTTTTTTTTTTACCTATCTCTCGATAGCTACATCGGTAGGGAACGCGGCTAAAGCTCTAAATGTTTTGTCTTGGTTTCTAGCTAATGACACCCAAGTCATCATTTTTGTGACTTTTGAAATCAGTACTATATATTAGTTACAGTATAATATATAATAGAGAATTTGCACTGTAATAATAAGTACAAAATCCGCATGAATTAAAATATATTTAAGCGTATTTTAGGCCGGACGGCTCCCTCCACCCCCGCTAGTAATAAAGTTAGTAATAAAATCATTAACGGTGAACGAATTTCTAATAAAATCCAATCACTATAACAAGGAGAATATTAAGTTCTTAAGTTGTTAGATGGTGTGCAAGTCCATATTTAAAAATATACAGCGAATAGAACATTTGGTCAGAGTCCACAACTGCAAAAAAAAAAAAAAAAAAAAAAAGAAGGCTCAAATAATAATTAATTTTAATTTTCATTGTTTCAATTTTGTTTTCATTGATCAACAATTTAAACGAAAAATAATATTGTATTTTAAAAAATATATCTTAAATATAAAATAAAACATGGTCTGTCTATTTGACTTCCTTCTACTATTTCCAACGATGGAGCGTTCTGTCTTCAAATTGACTGACAAAAATTTGACAAACATCTATAAAAATGACTTCGGGATTTAGTGATAAATTTATACAATTCCAGTCATTCTTCAACGTATTTATGAAGAAGAAAGCTGAATAGTGTAGCAGGGAAACACCAACAAACCAATTATTATGAAATATATAAAGTGGAATTAGTCGATATTTTTGTTGGTTGGTTGTTTTTGTTTTACGGCATATCAACCTTTTTCAGATTAAATGCCAAATCCAGTGATTTTGAAGAATTTTTTTAATAGAATATATTTTTTCTTTTTTTTCAAGTCGGTTTCTATTTAACCCATAGTTGGGACCCTAACAGGTACGACCACTCCGGGTCAGAGTGGACCTGGGAGCAATGATAATTAAAATCAGTACTATCACTAGTCATTTAAAATATTACATAATATGCCTCTTGCTAGCTAGCAAGTGTATACGACTGGATGTGCTAATGTAATTGTTATTTATCTACACGAGGACTAGATGTGACACAAGATCAAGTTTAAGGTATGATACTATAAGAATTTCTTCTGATTAATAACAAAATAAAGACTACAGCTTAGCTCGAGGACTGGATAAAAAGAAAAATATTGAGAATCGACAATTATTTCATACACTGATCAATAAAGCTGGGCAGAAATAATCTTGTTTACAAAAAAAAAGGACAAAATGTTTTCTAGTCTTGATAACTAAAAAGATTGAAGAAGCGAAATAAAACGAAAAAAAACAAACAAACAAACAAATAAAAAACCCCCAAAAAACAAAAACAAAAGAAATTTAAGTGACTTATATCTAAATTGTTAGATTATCGTTAAATATCTGTAGTTTGTGTAAGGAACATTTAAAAAACCTATAACTGATAAAAGAACTGTTAGCTTTGCTGTAGTACAGGGTGACAAAAAAACGGGCCTCAACTCTAATTAGGCCCCGTTTCTTAGTGTTTTGTCGGAATGAAACGAAACTTTGGTCATAACTAGTTTATTATATTCAAAACATCACATCAAAACACTAGGGTCTTTGGCCTTTTTTTTTTCCTCCGTTCTACAGCATATGTTCTAGATAGCCTCCATTTAGCTTTTGTTTGTTTTTTTTTTGGTCACCCTGTATGTTTGATTGTGGGACGTTTGGTTGCGGTGCACTTGAATATGTTGCATGTTTGGTTGTGGTGTGTTGAATTGTGGTGTGTTTGGTTGTGGTGTGTTTGTTTGTAATGTAATCGGTTCTGGTACTTCATTGTTGGTTTTGTTGTACCAGATTTGGTTGTATCATGTTTGGTTATCGTATGTTTTGTTGTGGTGCATTTGGTTGTCGTGTGCTTCATTGTTGGTTCTGTTCTAGTGTTTTTGGCTGTAATGTGCTTGATTGTGTTATGTTTGGTTTTAGTGTATTTTATTGTGGTATACTAGGTTGTTTGCTTTATTGTAGTGTGCTTCATTGTAGTCTGTTTGATTGTGATGTATTTGGTTATCGTGTGTTTGATGGTGGCATACTTGATTGTGATATGTTTGGTTGTAATATGTTTAGTTGTGGTGTACTTGGTTGTTAATTTAATAGTGATTTTCGTTAAAAAAGGACATTGACAAATATTTTATAGATTGCATGGCTTATATTGTATGAATGACTTATATTGTATGATGTTTGAAAAAACAGAAAAAATTATTTAAAACTCTAATGATCATGAACAGTACTGCAATGGAAAGAGTGTTTTGTACCGTTTGTCAGAGAAAACGGATTAAATACTTCTCCGCAGCCCGGAATAAGGATTTTGAACATTGCTTCCACTAATAGCGAATGCCCACGCCGGTTGAAACCCAGACATGTTCACTTATTGATTTATTGATAAAATAAGTATAAGAATACTTCTCTTTGAAGAATTAATCGAATTAAATAATAGCATAGGAATCTTTTGAATAGAAAGCCATGTTTAATTTCAGAAGAGTTTCCGATGGGTAGCTAATCTATATAAGTCATGGAAATGAAAAAGAGTTTTCAGTGGCTAGCTAATCTGTATAAGTCATGGACATTAAACATTTTCAGGCAAAGAGCAAAGATCTTTCTCGTGTGGACACGAAAAAATTATGTGCTGGAATTCTAAAAAATCAAATATTTTGATGAGGCAATTCCTGTTTATGATTGGTTGCTTGCAGAGCGTGGCTCAATTTGATTGATCAGTTCATATCGCCAGTATCTATAAGTAAAACTTTCCGTTAAAAAAAAAAAATCATACCCTCCATTCATATAAAAAATATTGCAACAAAATCTTTTCTTACCTGATTCGGTTATATCTGTTAATTTTATGAAAAGAAAAAAGAGAAAAGCAAAATAAAACACTGTGAAGTAACAATCCAATAAACGATAAAAAAGGACCAACAAGAAAATATAATTTACTAGTTTAAGATCGTTAGATATTATTTTATGATTATTTCCCTTGCTATCTTCTCGAAAAGTTCAGAAATTGATATCGAATTATGGCCACTTTTTATTCATATACAATTTGGGACAACAAACTAATTTTAACTTATTTTAAAAAGTTATTTTGGGAGTTTAGAGTTACCAACTGTTATCTGTATACTTGCATACACACTCACCGGAAGGCGTTCCAGACACTAATTATCTTTCGCAATGGTAGATTTTAATACGATCAATAATATATAACGGAACGTACAGGAAGTTTATTCACATGAACCAGTATGAGTGTGTCACACACACACACACACACACACACACACACACACACACACACACACACACACACACACACACGCACACACGCACACACTTTACGGTATGTAATCAAGAATACCAAAATTACATTTCAGCCCTATTCGGCAAGCATCAAGACAAGTCCACATGCCCCAAAATGTATTTGCCCGAATCGGTTGGGGCAATATATATATATATATATATATATATATATATATATATATATATATATATATATATATATATATATATATATGAGAACGACACTATCATATAGAGTAGTCAAAAAGACAAAAATATTTTCACCATCACGTAAAATGGCAAAAATTGACTGTTTTTATCGGCGGACTGAAGCCTGCTTCATTGGAAAAGCCACAGCGAAACCAAGAGACGCGACCATTACAAATTAAATGATTTACATCAGATATAGTAAAAAAGTAACACACACACAACTTTAAAACACACACAAAAAAAAAACATTTCAAAATCATTGTTTCTAAATATGGGGGTGTATTTGTAGCATTACATACTTTTTTGATACACACTTACACATACTTATTAAGGGGCGTTTTAGATCCGAATTAATCCACTCTTTCTCAATGGTAGGGGTCGAAACAAATCCATGACATAAAAAGAAACGTACATGAGATTAGTTTTCTTTCTTTCTTTCTTTGGGCTTGGTTGTTGATTAGGACAATAACAAACACGTGTGCGCTACATGCAGACACACACGCACCCTTCATGGTATGTGAGACATGTCCTTCAACTTTCACACACACGTATATATCCTTCAACAGATTTTATCTTCAACATTCTCATAGACAAACACTTAAAGCGAACCTTGTCAGCTTTGCGTGACGTAAGCATTTCCTGGTATACAGGGTGTCCACAAAGTCTGGGTACTTAATGTAGCCAGACTTTGCGGACACACTTTAGATTATGTATCCAGACTTTGTGGGCACCATGTAGATTATGTAGCCAGACTTTGTGGACACCCTTTAGATTATGTAGCCAGACTTTGTGGACACTCTTTAGGTTATGTAGCCAGACTTTGTGGACACCCTTCAGATTATGTATCCAGACTTTGTGGACACCCTTTAGATTATGTATCCAGACTTTGTGGACACCCTTTAGATTATGTATCCAGACTTTGTGGACACCTTTTAGATTATGCAGCCAGACTTTGTGGGCACCATGTAGATTATGTAGTCAGACTTTGTGGACACCCTTTATATTATGTAGCCAGACTTTGTGGACACCCTGTCGATTATGTATCCAGACTTTGTAGGCACCATGTAGATTATGTAGCCAGACTTTGTGGACACCCTTTAGATTATGTAGCCAGATATTGTGGATACCCTTTAGATTATTTATCCAGACTTTCTGGGCACCCTTTAGATTATGTAGCCAAACTTTGTGGACACCTTTTAGATTATGTATCCAGACTTTGTGGGCACCCTTTAGATTATGTAGCTAGACTTTGTGGACACCCTGTCGATTATATATCCAGACTTTGTGGGCACCATGTAGATTATGTAGCCAGACTTTGTGGGCACCCTTTATATTATGTAGCCAGACTTTGTGGGCACCATGTATTAACGTTTTCTATGTTATTTTTGTTTCATTTATAAGTGCTTGTTTTTATTTTTACATATACAAAACCACTTATCAAGACCCAGAGACCACTGGAGTATAAGGGTTAAGAGTGTGCAGTAGTCAATTGGACAATATAATAATCGTTAGCAATGGAAATTCGGTAAATTTATGAACTTAAGTAGAACGGCTCATCAAGAACTTGTTTACGTTGGAATTGAAGGCAATCATATTGTAGTCAGCTGGAAAGCAGGAAAACGGAAGACAATTCCACAGGCGTGCAGTTCTAAGAAAGAAACTTTGTTCATGGAATCTATGTTTAGGTTAAGTCACAGATAAAGAGTGGGGGATTATTGGTAGTGTTTTCAGCTAGACGAGTGTTTCTTGTGAAAGTTTGGCGAGGGGGAACCATAGATTGAAGCTCAGCCGAGCTCTTGCCATGAAAATAACGATAAAGCAGAGACAAACTCGCAACATCTCTTTTGTGAGAAAGAGGTTGCAGGGAAGAGAAAAGGACATCTCCTACTAGGCTACGAAGTCTATTTGGAACTCTATCAAGGCAGCACAAGTCCTTTCTAGCAGCTCCTTTCCAGATGTGGCAACAGTACTCCACCCTTCGATGCATCTGACTCTTATATAGATAGAGAATTGCACCAGCAGTGAGATATCTACTGGATCGATAGAAGGATCCCACCATTTTTCCAGCGGCCTTGACAACAGCTTTGATATATTAAAACGTATAATGGGATAACACGATCAATGCCGGGACACATGACACTCCAAATGATTAACGATCGTAAACTAGTAACTTACATAAAAAATATATATGCACAATTTTTATTATTTTAGGTTGTTCAGGCTACTGTTCTCATCTTGAGTGTCCTTTAACAACGTTTCGGTAAATGTAACCTCAGACCTTCGGGTGACCTTGTCGAAATCGGGAATCTTTCTGTAGAATTCGAAAATGTACATCGAATTTCGAACGGAACCGTTTCTTTAATCCACAGGGATAGCATGCTCTTGTTTCGTCAGCCATAACTGGATAGAAGTCCTAAGTAATTCGCAATTGTATTTTCCAATGTTATTGAAATTGTTAAAACTTCTGCATTGGGCTATAAACTATTTTACAATCTCTTTATAAGTCATTACATCGATGTACCGGTGAAGTTAAATATAATGACCGGTGTTATTGAACACTATGCCCCTTTAATATAATAATCCGTCTCATGGTTACACAATATACAGACACAATATCTACATTAGAGTAAGAACTTCTTCATCACATTGATCAGAAATGGCTTTGTTATTACATATCAAGAGTTAATTTTTGAAATGAGGATTTGATTATTCGTAGTATTTTGATGTTCGGGCTAATGTTCTCATCTTCAATGTTATTTTTCACAACGTTCCGGTCGAAGTAACGTCCGACCTTCTTTAGGTGTATATATGAGACTAGCAACATCATATCAGTGAAAGAGAGAGAGAGAGAGAGAGAGAGAGAGAGAGAGAAAGAGAGAGAGAGGGGGGGAGAGATAGATAGATAGATCGATAGATAGATCGATAGAGAGAGAGAGAGAGAGAGAGAGAGAGAGAGAGAGAGAGAGAGAGAGAGTGTGTGTGTGTGTGTGTGTAAATCAGAAGAAAGGGTGGGACCAATCAAATTACAGATACGTTTTTGCACCTTATCAAGAATCCTCAGATGTGATAAAGAACCATTAATCTAAGCACCGCCAAAACTGGGGGGTGGGCGGGGCAGGTAAGTACTTTTTGACGGACCGTCTTTTTAAAAATCTACCAAAAATCAGGTAATTATCTAATCAATACGAAATTTTCAGCGATTATTAAGAGAAGAATGAACTTTATAACAGTGTACTTATTTTTCATAAACAATATTTATATATATATATTTTTTGCTTACAACCTCCCCCCCCTTGTTTTGAGGGGGTTCCAAATATGCTTAAAATAATCATCTGAAACTGAACAAAACATATTATGTTGTTGTAAGGGACGGGATTATAGATTAAAAAAACAAACAAACTTGTTTGCATACCTTATTTTGATGTCTGAATATCAGAACTTCGATTGTGTTTAATTATCCCGCTTTTGAGTTTTGAAGTGTGAAATTCGGTGAATATGTTAAGTAAACTAATTAATTTAAGTTAAGCAAAACAAAAAAATTTTTTTTAAAATATTTATACGAAAAAAGCCATTTTAAAATCTTTGATAAATAAATTAATAATTTTCTTTTAGCGAGCCGAATAATGCATGACCATTATTAAACAGGGCATGCTTTGAAGAATCGATACAAAAAAAATTCGATAAATATTGTGCCCTTTGTGTTAAAAATATCAAGTTTGGAAACGTTTGCCGCCTTTCGACTACGGTGGACCAAATGCGCTGAAATAATTTTTTTTATTCTGCTTTAAATTGACCCCCTCCCCGTTTTGGAGAGCCTGGCCCCTCCACACATACACATTAAAAACCAAACTCATACAAATGGTTACCCATCTGGTACTGGCCAGCCTCAGCGTTAATAATACATTGAAATTTTCGTCACTGAAAAATAAGGTTTTTTTTTTGGCTTTTTGGTCTTCCGTATTTTGCTTTTTATCAAGTACAAATGTAAACAGTAATCAAATCGACTCGAAGTAACTGGTTGCCTATATGAATACGTGGAATTATTTGAAATCCAAGTACTTATATTATAATATTTTTGCATATTCTCATAGAAAATCATCCTAAATCTTAGTTAGACAAGAAATAAACAAATTAATTCTTTCAAAAACCTTTTTTTTTTTTTTAAACTATTTATATACGTTTTTGTGCAAAACAAAAACGCCCATTTGTTAACTTTTGGGGAAAATTTAACATTTAAAATTTAATTAAAAATAGTAGAAAAAGTTTTACATTATTCTGTTTTCTATATGATAAAATTCAGGGTTTTATCTTTCTAGAAAAAAAAGTTACTCAGAAATAATGGATTTTAATAAATGTAATTTCGTTTTAAAAAACAACATGATTTTTCGGCCATTTTTGGCGGTGCCTACATTAATCTGAATGAAGTATGAAGAGAATGTGTCAAATTAAACACAAATGAAAATTGTGATGTTTTTTTTTTAATATACAACTGTCTTCGTGTTTTAATCATTGTTGGCGACATCGATTTGGCCGTAATGAACATCTTTAAATGTTTGCCAAGATGTGGCCAGATCAGTGAGCCGAAGAATCGGACCAGTTATACCCAAGACTAAATGATATTGATAAATCACGTACAAAACAAACATGGCGGATTTGTTTCAGCTGTCGATAAAATATCCAGTTACAAATAATTTATAGTTTTCCATAAGTTATTAAAATCAAATGTCACGTGACAAAAAGCATTTACACTTATGAGAAGGGGGTGTGTACGATGCCCTTTTTTTCTTAATTTGCTTTGAGAATAATAATATTATTTTTAGTTGGAAGATTAAATCGAGACAGTGGCGATAGATGTGTGCATAATAGATTTCATTGATTTCGTCACATTGAAAGAATAAGTGAAAGGTATTGGTTTAGTAGATTTAGAACAGTTCAAATAGTATGATCAGTTGCTAGAGGATGGCTAAGGAAAAAAAAAAACTGAAGAAAGTAATAAAAATAGGTTTGAAAACCAAATTCCGATATACAAAAAGGCATGGTCAGATATGGCCATCCAACATTTATACTAATTTGAATAATAAGGTAGTTTTAATATTCGCTCCTACAAATGTATTACGAATCAAGCTTCCATGGTTCACGCAATATACGAAAAAAAAAAAAAACAAAACAAAAAAAACAGAAAAAAAAAACTGTGATAATCTTGTAGGTTATTTCTTAATGTTTAGATAGAATTACGTATTTAATCAACAGTCAATCAAAATGTCGCGGATTCGTGTCGATTATCGATAAAATATGCACGGCGAAAATAATTAATTTTCCAATGAAACTAAATTGAGTTATAGAAAATAAATTTCACATGACGGAAAAGTGTTTACATTTATTTTTCGGGGGTATATGTACGTCGCCTATTCCCCCATAATTTGTTCTGAGAGCATTCTTAGTTAAATCTGGACAACATAGGTAAACATGTGCATAACAGGAGACTACATTGGTTTGATCACATCGAAAAAAATGGATTAAAATTGTGGGGTTGGTAGATGTTGAGGTAGCAAGATCAGTTGGTAGTGTAAGTCAACACGAAACATGGTAAGAAGTGAAAAGAATGGATTTGAGAAAGATGGATAAAGAAAACCTGGTCAGAGATAAATTTGTTTTGGAAGTGAATATCTATATAACAGACTTTAAACCGAACATGGTGAAGGACCTGATTAAATCTTGAAATTTTTAGACGATTTAATCTAGGCACCGCCAAAAATGGCCGAAAAATCAAGTTGTTGTTGTTTTTTAAAACGAAATTACATTTATTAAAATCCATTATTTCTGAGTAACTTTTTTTTTCCAGAAAGATAAAACCCTGAATTTTATCATATAGAAAACAGAACAATGTAAACCTTTTTCTACTATTTTTAATTAAATTTAAAATTTTCCCAAAAAAGTTAACAATTGCCATTTTTTGTCTTGCACAAAAAACGTACATAAATATTTTAAAAAAAAGAAGGTTTTTGAAATAATTTATTTATTTATTTGTTGTCTAACTAAGATTTAGGATGATTTTCTAAGAGAATATGCAAAAATATTATAATATAAGTACCTGGATTTCAAATAATTCCACTTATTCATATAGGCAACCAGTTACTAGAGTCTAGATCGACAATGTTTACGTTTGCATTTGATAAAAAGCAAACTATGGAAGATCAAACAGGCCAAAAAAAACTTATTTTTCAGTGACGAAAATTTCAATGTATTGTTAACGTTGAGGCTGGCCAGTACCAGATGGGTGACTATTTGTATGAGTTTGGTTTTTAATGTGTATGTGTGTGGGGTCCAGGCTCTCCAAAATGGGGGGGGGCAATTTAAAGCAGAATAAAAAAAATATTTCAGCGCGTTTGGTCCACCGTAGTCGAAAGGCGGCAAACGTTTTCAAACGGGATCGAAAAAAATGACGCTATTTTTAACACAAAGGGCACAAAATTTATCGAATTTTTTTTTGTATCGATTCTTCAAAGCATGCCCTGTTTAATAATGGTCATGCATTATTCGGCTCACTAAAAAAAATTGTTAATTTATTTATCAACGATTTTAAAATGACTTTTTTCGTATAAATATTAAATTTTTTTTTTGTTTTGCTTAACTTAAATTAATTATTTTACTTAACATATTCACCGAATTTCACACTTCAAAACTCAAAAGCGGGATAATTAAACACAATCGAAGTTCTGATATTCAGACGTCAAAATAAGGTATACAAACAATGTTTTTTTTTAATCTATAATTCTGTCCCTTACAACAACACAATATGTTGTGTTCACTTTCCGATGATTATTTTAAGCATATTTGTACCCTCTCAAAACAAGGAGGGGGTTGTAAGCAATATATATATATATATATATATATATATATATATATATATATATATATATATATTTAAATATCGTTTATGAAAAATAAGTACACTGTTATAAAGTTCAGTCTTCTCTTAATAATCGCTGAAAATTTCGTATTGGTCGGATAATTACCTGATTTTTGGTAGATTTTTAAAAAGACGGTTCGTCAAAAAGTACTTACCTGCTCCCCCCCAGTTTTGGCGGTGCCTAATTTAATCAAAGACGCAATCAAACAACGCTATCATGGTACAATAGTTAAGTATTTGAAAAAAAAAAAAAGTGCAAATTCTTTATACTTACAAGGACACACATTACACATCCAAGGGCAGTCATAGGGAACATTAGTGTATTTGCACATGTCAGATGTGAACGCAGACCCACAAGGCATTGGTCTATCTTTTATCGTACAATTAACTGTAAGAGAAAATAAAATAACATTGGCTTGAATTTTAATACGTTTATTCCAATTTGGGTGCTTCGGGATGTCAGTAGTCAATACTTGATTGCAATTACACAAAAAAAGCTTCCATTACGAACCCAAAGTAGAAGTACATGTCGGCACTATTCAGTGATTAAACGACATCGATCGTTTGCAGACTATTTATTATAATATATATGCTTAGGAAACAAATCGATCAATATTTGAAGGTATGAATGAATTTAAAGTATAAAAACTTTTACTAAAATTACTTAAAGGTTGTGTCGGTGAATCGTAGACTGACGCTCTAGGTATACCAAGTTTCAATCTACTCCGCCTCATAGCGTCAGCTTCACTCCTGGATTTTGGAAATCTTCACATTGTTTCCCCTATAAGTACTTAAAATCATTAGGGAAACCAATGCCAACAAGAAAATCAATCCGGTAAAAGAGGCTAATTTATATATATATATATATATATATATATATATATATATATATATATATATATATTCTTCCAATTACGAGATTTCCTTGGATTTTACTTGTGCAAGTGGAAATTCAATTAACTTTCTTGAAGTTATACATTTCGATTTTACCGTCACTGGATTATTTATCTTCCACCAGACTATCCATTCATGTGTAATCACCTTTTTCTTCATGATATTCCCTCTGCTTCACTTTTTTTGTTTTCAAGTAAGATCTTTGACTTACTTGTTGTTTCATCAAATACTTTTGAATGCAAAATCCGATCCCGCATTTTGCTAATTCCTACCCTTTGATGAGAAGAAAAGTATTTCTTCGAAACTCCGCGGATTAAGGACTATCCACTTATCTAGTGTTTCCTTTTCAGATTAAATATGTTTTTAACTCATTTCAAAGTGTTTTTTTACGTGTTTTATTAACTGTTTGCTCGTATTATAAGCTCTATTTCCTATTTGGTTTTATCGAGCTTTTACATCTGGCTGAGATATCTTTATAAATATTAATTCTTTAATATTTATAATATACTTTAATTTTACCATCTTGGATCATTTTGGTAAATTTAATTGTAATTTTCATTATATATATATATATATATATATATATATATATGTGTGTGTGTGTGTGTGTGTGTGTGTATATTACTATGGTAATTTTTCAATACCTACAGACACTAGTGTTTCATCCTTTCGGGAATCATCAGTGCAGGATAACACGATTACTGCCGGTCGGGAGATTCGAACCCGGCCACGAAGACATTTCTGAATCCATTAGCAAAGAACAAACCTCACGGCCAACCCTAACCGCGAGAAATATTGTTGAAATTTAAATATTTATTTGTAAATGTTGTAATGTCGGCCCATAGTAATCTAATGATTACAACATCATGATCTACACTTGCAAGCTTAAATGACCGACTTTATTTCATGCGAGCTTAAGTGACCGACTTTATTTCATGCGAGATTAAGGGACCGACTTTATTTCATGCGAGATTAAGTGACCGACTTTATTTCATGCAAGCTTAAGTGACCGACTTTATTTCATGCAAGCTTAAGTGACCGACTTTATTTCATGCGAGCTTAAATGACCGACTTTATTTCATGCGAGCTTAAGTGACCGACTTTATTTCATGCGAGATTAAGGGACCGACTTTATTTCATGCGAGATTAAGTGACCGACTTTATTTCATGCAAGCTTAAGTGACCGACTTTATTTCATGCAAGCTTAAGTGACCGACTTTATTTCATGCGAGCTTAAGTGACCGACTTTATTTCAACTTTAAAGTGTTCAACAATAAGAACCGTGTTCTTAGAGGGGCTGACAGAATTATTACTACGACAATTATATATATATATATATATATATATATATATATATATATATATATATATATATATATATAGTAACGTTGCGACGATTGATCGGAATCGGAATCGGGAATCGAAAAATCGGTACTTTTGGGGGCATCGAAATCGGGAAAATTTAAGCGCCATTTTCCATACACGGCATAATCATAATCACGTTGACACACCGGTTCCCGCTGGACCACCGAAGTAAAGCAACGTTGAGCCTGGTCAGTACTAAATGGGTGACCATTTTGGACTTCCAGGTGCTGTATGTGCTCTCCGCTTATCTCGGCATTGTTTCCAGTCGTTCTAGTCTTCTCCTTGC